>NW_022196897.1:115195437-115262705 GCF_008632895.1 Mastomys coucha
GCAGAGGCAGAGGCAGAGGCAGAGGCAGAGGCAGAGGCAGAGAGGCAGAGAGATCTCTGTGAGTTCAGGGCCAGCCTGATCTACAGAGCAAGTTCCAGGTCAGCCAGGGCTGTACAGAGAAACCCTGCCTCAAAACAAAACAGATAAATAAACAAAACCAACAACAACAAGAAGAAGAGCACAAGTAAATGGCTTAATGACGCTATTCAGAAAAGTCAGAAAAATCTGAGCAGAAATCAGTGAAATAGAAACAAGAAAACAACACAAAGAATCAACAAATCTCAGACCACTTTTTTTTTCCTTCTTTGAGAAAATGACCAAGATTGACAGACCACTGGCCCAAATGAAAGAAAGAGAGGAACCAAATTAACAGAATTAGAAATGATCAAGCATCATTACAACAGACACCAAAGAAATTCAAAATGCTATAAGAGAATATTTTTAAAAACCAGTACTCCAGGGGCTAGAGAGATGGCCTAGAGGTTAAGAGCACTGACTGCTCTTCCAGAGGTTCTGAGTTCAAATCCCAGCAACCACATAGTGACTCACAACCATCTGTAATGGGATCCAATGCCCTCTTTGCTGTGTCTGAAGACAGCTACAGTGTACTCATATACATAAAATAAATAAATAAATCCTTAAAAAAAACAGTACTCCATTAAACCGGAAAATCTAGAAGAAATGGATAAAAAATTTTTAGATTCAGCCAAACCACCATAATTAGACCAAGAAGTCAGTACCCTGAATAGACCCATAACAAGTGAGGAAATTGAAACTGATTTTAAAAAGCCCAGGACCAGATGAAGTATGGCCTTGGCATAATTCTACCAGACACCCAAGGAGATCTCCATCTAGTTGTTCTAAACTAATTTTTGAAAAGAAGAAAAAGAAGGAACATTCCACACTCCTTCTACCACTTTAAAGCCCAACCCAGGTAAAGACACAACCAAAGAAAGAAAATTACAATATTCCTGATGAACATAAACTCAAAATTCCTCAATAAAATACTTGCAAATAGAACACAAACATGCATCAAAAAGATTATCCACCATGACCAAGTTGGTTCTATCCATGAAATTCAGGACAAACATAAGTGTGTGTGTGTGTGTGTGTGTGTGTGTGTGTGTGTGTGTGTGTGTGTTTGTGTATGTATATATGTATATATGTATATGTGTGTGTTAATAAATGTTATAAACCATATTACTGCACTTAAAGACAGGAAACATATGATCATTTCAATAGATGCAGAAAAATCCCATAAAAAAAAATATCCTAAAATTCAGATGGAGCTATGACACATCGTGGATAGCCAAAACAATCCTGAGGATACAGAACAAATACTGAAGGGATTATCACTCCAGGCCTTAAGGTACAGTAAAGAACCATAGGGAAAAAAGCAATATGGCACTGCTACAAAGACAGACATGTCGAACAATGGGACAAAACCAAAAAGACCCAAATGTAAATACATGTATCCTCAGTCACTTAGTATTTGATAAAGATGGCAAAAACATGAGTTGGTGGAAATGAACACGATCAATAAACGGTGCTGGGAAAGCTGGATGTGAATAAAAAGAAGAGTGAAGTCACAACCCCATCTATCAACTTGCATAAAAACTAATGCCAAGTGGATCGAAGTTCTCAATGTGAGACCTGAAGCATGGAAACTCCTAAGAAAACTCAGACAGCTCCATATATGATATAGGTGGAGAAGAAAACACAGCACCATATATGATATAGGTGAAGAAAACACAGACAGCTCCATATATGATATAGCCAGAGAAGGAAACACAGCACCATATATGATATAGGTGAAGAAAACACAGCCAGCTCCATATATGGTACAGGTGTGGTACAGGTACTTTCTGACTAGGGCTCCATTTGTCTAAGAATTGAGGCCAACAATTGTAGAGTGGAGCTTCTAAAACTAAAAAGCTTCTTCACAGCTATAAAAAAAAAAAAAACCCAACTGGGTGAAGAGGAAGCCCATAGAATGGGAGAGAATCATTGCCAGCTATACATCTGGTAGAGGATTAATATCCAGAATATACAAAGAGCTCAAACAACAACAACAACAAAGAATCAGGAAAAAAAAAAAAGGCCTGTTCTAAAAGTGGGCCTGGGATCCGAACAAGAGTTCTCAAAAGAAGAAAAAAAAATGGCTAAGGAATATCTCAAAAAAAAAAAAGATGCTCAACATTCCTAGCAATTAGGGCAATGGAAATCAAAAAGACTGAGAGTCCATCTGACCCCAGTCAGAACGCTGAAGATCAGCCAAACAACTAGCATGTGGAACGAATTGCTGGAGGCATGTGGGGGGAGGGGCCTTCACTCACTGCTGGTGAGACTGTAAACTCCTCTCGGACAGCCCCTGTGGAAATCAGTGGGGAGAATTCTCACAGAGCTAAAAACAAATCTGCCATTAGCCACAGCTCCAGCGCTCCTTGGCACATGCCCACAGTACTTCACATCCTATTGCACACACACATGCTTAGCCATGCCCAGTGTTGCTCTTTTCACAATAGCAAAGAAAGGGAATCAAACTAAATTTCTTCCATCCTATGTATTGATAGTGAAATGTGATACATACACATCATGAAATATTATGCAGCTGTGAAAAAAACCCTAAAACCATGACATTTGCAGATAAACGACGGGACTAGAAAAGGTCATATTGTATGACCCAGACAGACAAACACCACATGCTCTCTCTTGGAGGTTCCTAGCTCCAAATCCTTAGATATGAGTACATATCTTAGAGTAACTGAAGAAAGCAAGAAAGTAACAGGGGGAGGGTCATTCCCGGAGAAGGGGATTGCTAAGTGATATAGAGGGGACTAACGGGGTACAAGTGATCTGTTCAGGTTAACGAGAGTGGAAGGGGGTAAATGCTACAGAAAGCAAGGGGGCACGTAAAGAGGAATAGCAGGTGCTCTCACAGTGGAAACGGAGAGAGAGTGGGCTCTTTAGGGAAGGAAGAGAATGTACAAAACAACAGGGTGTCTTAAAAGGTCTTTTTTAAATTATTTAATCATTTATTTATTTATTTACACTCCAGATTATTCCCCTCCTGGTCCACCCTCTGACTATTCCATGTCCCATACTTCCTCCCCACCCCTACCTGTCTCCCTGAGAATGTCCTCACCCCCCACCCCCCACCTCACCAGACCTCTCTACTCCCTGGGGCCTCCAATCTCTGGAGGCTTAGGTGCATCTTCTCTGACTGAACCCAGACCCGGCAGTCCTCTGCTATATATGGGTTGTGGACCTCATATCAGCTGGTGTATGCTGCCTGGTTGGTGGTCCACTGTTTGAAAGATCTTGGGGGTCCAGATTAATTGAGATTGCTGGTCCTCCTACAGGGTCACCTTCCTCCTCAGCTTCTTCTAGCTTTTCCGTAATTCAACCACAGAGGTCAGCAGCTTCTGTCCACTGGTTGGGTGCAAATATCTGCATCTGACTCTTTCAGCTGCTTGTTGGGTCTTTTGGTGGGCAGTCAGGATAGGTCCCTTTTTGTGAGCACTCCATAGCTTCCATAGTAGTGTCATGTCTTGGAGCCTCCCCTTGAGCTGGATCCCACTTTGGGCCTGTCGCTGGACCTCCTTTTCCTCAGGTTCCTCTCCATTTCCATTCCTGTAATTCTTTCAGACAGGAACAATTGTGGGTCAGAGTCTTGACTGTGGCATGGCAACCCCATCCCTCACGTGATGCCCTGTCTTCCTACTGGAGGTGGGCTCTATAAGTTCCCTCTCACTACTGTCTGGCACTTCATCTAAGGTCCCTTCCTTTGAGTCCTAAGAGTCTCTCACCTCCCAGGTCTCTGGTACATTCTGGAGGGTCCCCCAACTCCTACCTCCCAAGGTTGCCTGTTTCCATTCTTTCTGCTGGCCCTCAGGGCTCCAGTCCTTTTCCCTCACCCAATACCAGATCAGGTTTCCCTCTTCCCATCGCCCCCATCCACTTTTCCTCCTAGGTCCTTCCCTCCATCCCCCCTTGTGGTTGCTTTCTTCTCCCTCCCATGTGGGAATGAGGCGTCTTCACTTGGGCCCATTAGCTTGTTGACTTCTTTGAGTTCTGTGGACTGTATCTTGGGTATTCTGTCCCTTTTTTTTTTTTTTTTTTTGGCTAACATCCACTTATTAGAGAGTATATACCATGCATGCCCTTTTGTGTCTGAGTTACCTCACTCAAGATGATATTTTCTAGTTCCTTCTATTTGCCTGCAAAACTCCTGATGTACTTGTTCTTAATATCTGAGTAGTATTTCATTGTGTAAATGAACCACATTTTCTGTATCCGTTCTTCTGTTGTGGGACAGCTGGGTTATTTCCAGCTTCTGGCTATCACAAATGAGGCTGCTATGAACATAGTGGAACATGTGCCGCTGTGGCATGGTGGGGCATCTTTTGGGTATATTCCCAAGAGTGGTATAGCTGGTTCTTCAAGTAGATATATTTCCAATTTCCAGAGTGGTTGTACCAGTTTGCAATCCCACCAGCAATGGAAGAGTGTTCCTCTTTCTCCACATCCTCTCCAACATGTGCTGTCACCTGAAGTTTTGATCTTAGCCATCTGATTGGAATCTCAGTGTTGTTTTGATTTGAATTTCTCTGATCACTAAGAACTTTGAACATTTCTTTAGGTGCTTCTCAGCCATTCAAGATTCTTCAGTAGTGAATTCTTGGTTTAGTTCTATACCCCATTTTTTGATTAGGTCTTTTGTTTTTTTGGTGATTAACTTCTAGAGTTCTTTATATATTTTGGATATTAGTCCTCTATCAGATATAGTAAGGTTAATGAAGTTTTTTTTTTTTTTCCCAATCTGCAGGTTGCTGATTTGTCTTATTGACTATGTCCTTTCCCTTACAGAAGCTTTCCAGTTTCATGAGGTCCCAATTATCAATTCTTGATCTTAGAGCATGAGCCATTGAAATTCTGTTTAGGAAATTTCCTCCTGTGTCAATGAATTCAAGGCTCTTTCCCACTTTCTCTTCTATTAGATTGAGTGTATCTAGTTTTCTGTTGAGGTCCTTGATCCACTTGGACTTGAGCTTTGTGCAGGGTGACAAATATGGGTCTATTTTCATTTTTCTACATATAGACAGTCAGTTAGACCAGCACCATTTATTGAAGATGCTTTCTTTTTTCCATTGTATATTTTTGGCATCTTTGTCAAAGATCAAGTGTCCATAAGTGTGTGGTTTTATTTCTGGGTCTTCAATTCTATTCCATTGATCAATGTGTCTCTGTACCAATACCATGAAGTCAGGGATGATGATTCCCTAGCCATTCTTTTATTATTAAGAATTCTTTTCTCTATTCTGGGTTTTTTGCCTTTCCAGATGAATTTGAGAATTGCTCTTTCCTTGTCTTCGAAGAATTGGGTTGGGATTTTGATGGGGATTGCATTGAATCTGTAGACTGCCTTTGGTAGGATGGCCATTTTTACTATGTTAATTCTGCCAATTCATGAGCATGGGAGATCTCTCCATTTTCTGAGATCTTCTTCCATTTCTTTCTTGCAGAGACTTGAATTTATTGTCATACAGGTTTTTCACTCATTTGGTCAGTTACCCCAAGACATTTTATGTTATTTGTGGCTATTGTGAAGGGATTCTCTAATTTCTTTCTCAGCCTGTTTATCATTTTTATAAAGAAAGGACACTGATTTATTTGAGTTAATTTTATATCCGGCCACTTTGCTGAAGTTGTTTATCAGCTGGAGAAGTTCTCTGGTAGAATTTTTGGGGTCGATTATGTATACTATCATATCATCTGCAAATAGTGATACCTTTATTTCTTCTCTACCAATTTGTATCCCTTTGATCTCTTTTTGTTGTCTTAGTGTTCTAGGTAGCACTTCAAGTACTATACTGAATAGATATGGGAGAGTGAGCATCCTTGTCTGTGATTTTAGTGGGATTGCTTCAAGTATCTCTCCATTTAATTTGATATTGGCTGTTGGTTTGCAGAAGATTGAGTTTATTGTATTTAGGTACAGGTCTTGAATCCTGATCTCTCCAATACTTTTAACATGAAGGGTGTTGGATTTTGTCAAATGCTTTTTCTGCATCTGTGGAGATGATCGTGTAATTAAGAGTATGTAAGCTCTCTAAACAGGCCCATATCCCATAAGGAAATAGAAGTCATTAAAAAATTCCCACCCAAAAAAAGCCCAGGGCCAGATGGATTTAGTGCAGAATCTTACCAGACCTTCAAAGAAGACCAGTATTCCTCAAACTATTCCATAAAATAGAAACGGAGAGAAAACAGAGAGAACACTACCTAATTCATTCTATGAAACCACAATTACTCTGATACCTAAACCACACAAGGACCTAACCAAAAAAGAGAACTTCAGACCAATCTCGCTTATGAATATTGATGCAAAAATACTTAATAAGATACTTGCAAACCAAATCCAAGAACACATCAAAACCATCATTCACCACGATCAAATAGGCTTCATCCCAGGGATGCAAGGTTGGTTCAATATACGAAAATCCATTAATGTAACCCACAATATAAACAAACTCAAAGAAAAAAAATCACATGATCACCTCCATAGATGCAGAAAAACTCTTAAAAAGTCTTAAGGAATCATAATTAATTCTTTTATTGTAGGTATAATGTGTTATACGCTGTGTAAAGTTTACCTTTGGGTTATTCAAATGCTGATTTCTCTGCCCTCATATCTTATTTCAATCCAGACACAACATTGTACTGCTTAGAATAAGAATCTCCTGTCTCAAATTTGTGTAAACAGTTCTAAGCATTTATTCTCTGCCGTGTCAATAAATGCTGATCACCCAATGGTTGGTCAGAATAGAGAATAGGCTGGGGCATCCACCAGCAGAGTTTCAGAGAGAGGGAGGTGGGGAGAGGCAGATCAGTGAGGAGGATAGAGAAACTGGAGCCATGAAGGAGGAGTCCAAAGAGTCAGATCAATAATAATCTGCAAGTATCATGGGATGGGGCTGGGAGGCAGACAGATTAGCATAGAAGTTTAAGGTACATCATTTAACTGCTCAGTTACTGAGGTGCAGTTTTGAATTAATCTTATTTCTTCTGTGTGGTTGTTGGCAAATAGCATAAGTAAAGAAATACAGTCACCCTTGTTAATTTATCCTTTATATTTATATTAAGGATAATTCATTTAATGAAAAAAAAAAGGCCATGAATTTAAAGGATAATGGGGAGAGATATTCAGGAGGGTTTTGAGGGAAGAAAGGGAAGAGAGAAATGATATGATTTTATTATAATCTTAAAAAGAAAAGAAAAATAACAGCAAAATTTCAAAGCAGGCAAGGACTTGAGTAGATAATTCTCTGAAGAAAATCCATAAGTAACCAATAATGACATGAAGTGATGCTCAGCTTCAGTGGTATCTTAGGGTTTTCATTGCTATAAAGAGACACCATGACCATGGCAACTCTTAGAGGGAAATGTTTCATTGGAGCTGGCTTACAGTTCAGAGGTTTAGTCCATTATCCTCATGTCAGGAAGCATGGTGGCACGCAGGCAAACATGGTGCTGGAGAGGTCGCTGGGAGTTTTATATCCAGATTGGAAAGTAGCAGTGAGACACTAGACCTTGCTTGAGCATCTGAGACCTCAAGGCCCACCTCCAGTGACACACTTCCTCCCACAAGACCACACCTCCTAGTAGCGCCACTTCTTCTGGGCCTATGGCGGCCATTTTCTTTCAAACCCTACACTGGTAAAGTGAAAAAATACCATGAGGTGCTGTCTCATACTAGGTACATTTAATGTTGTTAAGTAAATAAGAGAGAACAGGCATTGGCAAAGGTGTAAAGAAATTGGGACGCCGGGCGTGGTGGCGCACACCTTTAATCCCAGCACTTGGGAGGCAGAGGCAGGCGGATTTCTGAGTTCGAGGCCAGACTGGTCTACAGAGTGAGCTCCAGGACAGCCAGGGCTATACAGAGAAACCTTGTCTTGAAAAACCAAAAAAAAAAAAGAGAGAGAGAGAGAGAGAAAGAAATTGGGAAACACATTCACTGCTGATATACAATGGTGCAGTGGCTGTCAAAGAGTAGTGGGATGGTTAACACAGAACTCCTGTGTCCTCCAGCTCTACCTCGTGTACACACCTGGAAGAACTGGAAGCAGACCCCATCCACCATGGAAGAGCTGCCCATCCATGTCCATAGTGGCACGGGACACAACAGATGAAAGGTGAAGGCAACTCAAGGGTCCATCCACAAACAAACATGGTAAATACATAAATGAAATACTACTCATCTTTAAGCAGGAAAATTTTTTTGGATTTTTTAAAATAAAAACTTATTTAGTTAACGAAAGTCATACACGTTGTGAACAAGATGTTTTGAAATGCATATATTTTAGAATGACTAAATCAAGCTAATTAGTGGGTGTGTTACTCATCTCTTTTAGAGGTGAGAACTCTTAAAAATCTATTCCCTAAGCAACTGTCAAGAATACAGTATATCGTTATTATGTATAGTCACTACACTATAAATAGATGTCTAAAATGTATCCAGCTTGAGTTACTAAAAGTATGCTCTTGACCAGCATCTCCCCAAGCTTCTCACACTACCCTTGGGAACCACCATCCAAACACCCACTTCCATGAGCTTGGCCTTTTCAGACCATCATGTACAAGTGAGATCATGCAGTAATTTTCTTTCTACATCTGGTTTATTTCACTTAGGATGTCCTCCTTAGTCATCCCTGTTGTTGCCTATATGAGAGTAGGTCCTCCAATGTTTTTAAAGTGGAGACTTTAGAGATTATATAAAGCATACATATTAGGTCCACTCACCGTCTAATGAACACGTAAGTCTATGTGTCAGCTATCATGTATAATACTATAGTGAAACTGGGATTGCTCTCTCTTACATATTGATTCTCTCTCCTTTTGACTACATCACTAGCAGTGGGTTTGCTGCATCATAGGATGGTTCTGTTTTTAATTTTAACCTGGCTAGTGGTCAAACATAGGGTCCTGTGTAGGCTAGACAAGTACCCTATCACTGAGCAACCTCCCAGTCTTACCTTTTTGAGGAAGGTCCTTGCTGTTTTCATACCTCGCATTTCCAACACCAATGTTCAAGGGTAGTCTTTTTTTCCATACACTTTGCTGTTTTGATAGTAGCCATCCTGACAGGTATGAAATAATGCCTCATTGTTTTAATTTATATTTGTCTGGTGACTGGTGCTTTTATAGACTTGACCTTTGGTATGCCTTCTTTTGAGAAAAGTCTATTCAGATCAGGAGGGAAATGATCTCGCACATGTTTTAACAAGAATAAAACCTGAGGAGACACTAAGAGTAAGAAACCAGACACAAAAGTATTCTTTGATTCCCTTGTATGAGACATTGAGAATATTCATATGTTCAGACTGAAAATAGATCGGTGGCCACCAACAGCTTGAGCAAAGGGGGAGATGAAGGATTTAGTGTTCACAGTATCAATGGGAGATGATGCTGGAAGTCATTTTGCTGGGGAGAATGGGGCAGAAACATGGAAAAATCTTGTCTCTGGTGGTATCAGGGAGTGCTTAAATCAATCCTGAGATTAGCCTCTAGCCATAGATCCTGTTATCTAAGCTTTGTTTACTCTTTATAAACTTCACAGGCTGCAGTGCTTACCTGGCATGCACAAAGCTCTGGGTTTGAATCCCAGCACTGCCTCAACCAGGTGCAGGGGCAGATGGGAAAGTGGGAGCAGGAAGGTCAGAAGTTCAAGGTTATCCTCCCCTATGTAGTGATTTGAGATCAGCCTGGGATATGTGAGACTTTGTCTAAAAGAAAAGCAATACATGGACTTCACCTAGTTTTCCTTGACTTTAAACAGGGATTGGTGATGACATTCCAGGCATAATCTTGCAGAGGTCTCAAGATGCCATCAATTTAAGAACAGGCTTTGGTTTATATTTCTTACCTTTTTCTTTCTTAAATATGTTTGGAAAAGAAAGAGTGCAAGAAACCTTCCCTAGTTTGAGACTCGGTTGATAATGACCCAGTTCTGAGAGTTCCAGTATCTGCCACTCAGCAGACGAGTCTTCCTGGCCCCACTTCAAGGACAACAAGCCAAGACATTATGGTAAAAGGAGCCGTCCCCTCTGGCCAAGGCCTTCTGACCCTAACTGTCCACTCAGGCAGGGTCAGCTGGGGTGACAGACAATGTCATGAATCCAAGCTAGGGAAATATTCATCAGAATGAGGCTGGGTGAGTGTTTAATGGTAACCCTGTAGCCTGACTGGTGCTGTCTCCAGATTGGGTCCCACATGTGTGCAGCCTAATGCATTATCACTGATGTTGTGTGAGAAATGCAAAGGAGCCTGGGTTGCTATTGTAGCATGACCTTTTGCTAGAAGTTTTTGCTCAGGGCAATTAAATGTTCAGCTATCTCCTCCTGGGGAGTGCCAGCTTGCATTTTAATTAGGCTTAGAAGAGGGAGGTGGGAGAAAGGATACTCAGACAAAGAATTAAAAAATAACAGTCCGCTTGATAAACAACACCATGCTTTTGCAGCTGTGAATCTTCTCTGCAGCACTCTTCTCCTGCCAACTCCAGGATGCCTTTGACCCTTTGGGCTTAAAGCACTCTGTCTCATAGGAAGAGGTACAGGAGAGAGCATGTTCTTAGTGAGGAGTCCAAATCTCAGTGGCCTTACCACCTTCAAAAGGGTAGAAGGCATGAACCCTGTTTCACAAATAAAGAAACTTAGGCTGAGAAAATAACTGGCTATAACCTGACTTAGAACAATAAAAAAGGCATACTGAGAGAGGAAATCACAGTAAATGATGTTGATTCAAAGGAGCCAACACTCAGATGTGGATCTTTTTTAAGTGAAATGATAGAACCAAGAACCAATGCAGCCCATCCCGTCTTGTCAGGAGCTCAGGAAAGGGGGAAAGGGGTTGGAAGTGGCAGAGGGGACTTTGGGAAAACAGGAGCTATTCTGTTGTATGCAGCTTCAGGGAGTGTCTGGATAGCAGAGCTGGTCAAACTATAAACTCAAAATTGGTACACTCCTGTGTATGCTTTAATAAAACTAAGCTTAAGAAAAATAATATAGAGGTGGTTGTTGGAAGTTGGTCTTGTGCACTGTATATTTAGATACTGGATTCTACACCAAGACACTTGTTTGCAGTCTGGACATGGGCATGGTCAAGCATCTTTGGTTTCAAAGTTAAGCAAAAATTGTTTTCCATTGTCATTAATTGGTTATCAAAGAGCTGATTCAGCCTATAACTAGGCAGAGAAGAGAATAGGGTGGGACTACCAATCCCAGTGAGGGAATCCCAGTGAACCAGAGAGAGAAGTAGAAGAAGGTGTGGAGGAGACCAGGTTGAGGGACCAGGAGTATTAGCCATGAAGTCATGCTGAGGGTTATGCTGAGAATCACCGAGAGGACACACATAGAGAAAGCAAATGGGAAAGACTCAGATTGAAGGTAAAGGCCTCTGAGACTAGGAAACAGGCAGCCTTAGAAGGTTAGCATAGCTTAGAACCTGCCCAGCATAGTGCCAGGAGCTTGTTAATAAAAAAGCAAGGTCCCTGTGTCATTGACTTGGGAGCTAAAATAGGCTAGAGCAGGCATAGAAATGCCTTGTAGTTATTTGGGAGCTAGTAAACTGCCCAAAACATTATTACAGGTGGTGGTAGTGCATGTCTTTAATCCTAGCACCCGGAAAGCAGAGTGAGGTAGAACTCTGTGAGTTCAAGGCCAGGCACTTTGTGTATGCCAATCCATTTATATCCCTCACACAAACCTATAAAGGTGCTGCAGTGGTTTGAATGAGGAAGCCCCTCATAGGCTATTATGTTTGAATGCTTGGGTCCCAGTTGGTGAACTTGTTTGGGAAGGATTAGGAGGTGTGGCCTTGCAGTAGGTGTGACACTGGAAGATGGGTTTTGAGGTTTCGAAATCCATGTGATCACCAGTTAGCTCTAGATGTGAGTTCCCAGCTACTGCTCCAGCACCGTGTCTACCTGTCTGCTGCCATGCTCCCTGCCATGATGATCATGAACTCACTCTCTGAAACTGTAAGCCCCAAATATCTAAAAGAAATTCTTTGTTTTAGAAATTGCCTTGGTCATGTGGTTTTAATCACAGCAATAGAAAAGTATCCAAGACAAGTGTCCTGAGGGTTCATTTCCAAGTTGAAGAGACTGAGGCACAACAAAGATTTTAACAATCTCTCAAGGTGACATCTGGAAAGACGCAGAGCCTGGATTAAAATCCAGCAAGCTGATCCCTCTACCCAGAGTCACTTAAAGCAAAGTTCCAGGGCAGGCGTGGTGGTCCAGGCCTGTAATCCCAGCACCTGGGAAGCTGAGACAGGAAGATCATGAGTTAAGATGAAAAGAAGTCCAAGTTTATCTCCCCGGAATTGCTTGGGGCAGCATTCCTTCTAGAAACCTTCCAACAGGACCGAATGAGCAGAAAAGGAAAACCCATTCGTTAGAGAAACATATGTTCTATGCTTACTTCACGTCAGAATACAGACAACAGCAGACAAAGCACTTGGATGAGGAGGAAAGGGATCCCTAGCCAATCAATATTACATCAGGGTGTGTGTCCATAGTTCCAGAACTTGAAAGACTGAGGTAGGAGGAGGTGGCTTCAGCCTAGGAGTTTGAGGTCAGCCTGGGCAACTTAACAAGCAGGAAGGAAGGAAAATAGGAAGGAAGGAAGGAAGGAAGGAAGGGAGAAGGGGAGTGGGGAGGGAGAGAGGAAGTGATGGAGAGATGAAGGGAAGGAGAAAGAAAAAGAGGGAGGGAAGGAAGGAGTAGAAAAAGAACTGTGGGCTGCAGTTAGTGTCGACGCAGAAAGAAGAAAACGGAGCTTAAATAGGGAGCAGTGTCAACCTGGCCTGCATGGGAGAGTTCTCAGAGAAACAAGCTGTTGCCCAGCATGCATCACATTTCCCAGGCACTTGATATCCCTTTCGCAAGACAGGCTCAGCTCTGGCCAAGTAGAGACTGGGCTGCTGCAAAGGCTGAGGTCACACCTCCTTAACACCTGGAGGCTGCTGAGATCCCAACTATTTCACAAATGGCTCATGTGCACTTCCCTGGGGACATGCCAAGTGTCATGTTCTGCCACACAGGAACAACAGCACTGGTGACAGCTGGGGCTCCACAGGGACTCATGCCTTAAGCCAAGCAGCTTGTAGAGCCCTGTGTGGCCTGGTGTGGGGATGTGGCTTCTCAGCCTGCTTCCCACGGGTCTGCCGCTGCACTGTTAGCTTCCCCACTGATGAGGCCACAGCTGGGCATTTTGAGCTCATCATCCATTGTATTCTTCTTAGCAGCTCTGGTTACCAAGTGAGGATAGAGAAGGGAAGAGTTTGTCCTAGTCACAGGGTACTATGGGGATATAACTGGCATCTACACCTTTCCTTGACTTCACAGCTTCCTGTCTCCTACCTACCCATTCACTGAGATGACCACTGTAAAATCATTTAGTAAAGTCTTTCAGGAGGCTAGATCCTCTGATTTCCTAGGTCTACTTCCTAGCTGTGTGTCTTGTTCTTGTTCAAATCTCTCTCTCTCTCTCTCTCTCTCTCTCTCTCTCTCTCTCTCTCTCTCTCTCTCTCTCCGTGGTCTCTCTCTAGACCCCTAGCCGAACTGAACCTTAGTACATAGACCAACCTAGCCTTGAGCTCACAGCCTGTATATGCCTCCAGAATAGAAAAGAGAAACACATTGTCTCCATAATAATTAAATAATTAAAGTTATTCAAGTTTCTTATCCTCTCTGCCCATTTTTCTCCTTTATGAATAGTCCTAAATACCATGCCAACCTGAGAAAGTTATTGTGAAGCCCAAATTATAAGTCAATAAATATGACAATGTTAGAACTAAACCCAAATGATTGTGAGTTCTCAAAAATGGGCAGCTGTGCTAAGCATGTAGTCTTCGTGCTTTCCGTAAGCAGGCTCTTATTTACTGTCTGTATTTGGGACATCTCCTAAGAAAGACCTCATTCTTTCTCAACAGCTTACATTTATTCTCTCATTTGCCAAACTTAGAGAGTGAGCAGCTTCTAAGCGAGGATACCAGACAAGGACACATGGTCCACTGAATCCTCACTCTTAGTCCCAGTGGGAAAGATAAGAACAGAATCAATTGAGACTGAATCACCTTATGCTGAGTGTAATGCAAAAAAAGTAAGATAGGCAAAGCTGTGGAAAGATACTGGGCTGGAGAGGGAAGCAGGGGGGTGACATTTATACTTCTCCCTGGGGTGGGAACATTGACTGTGTATAGAAATGGACTGGAGGGACACCACAGAGAAATGTGGAGACCATTCAACTCCTGGAGTCACCAGACACATGAGACAAATGGCAGCTGTGGGAGAGATCCTGGAGGCCACCTCCAGCTGGGAGCACACATACCTCCAGGACAGAACCTGCAGGTCCAGAGGAAGAAGGTCCAGAGGAGGAAGGAGATGGAAGAAAAGAGAAAGAGGTTGTCTTCAAAGTAATTAAATTTGAAATTCCATCAATGCAGATTTGTGCTATTTCTATTTTACAATGCTTATAATAAATTTTGTCATAAATATCATTGCACAAGAATCTTACGAAGTGAGATGGTAGTGTCAGAGCCACGAACATTACTCCCATGATGCCACACTGCCTGTTATCAACCTAGCTCTCAGATGCTATGCCTCTGAGAACACTCTGCCCTCACCCTCTGTCCCTGGCACAGACCCAGCAGTTGTGAATGCATTTGGATCTCTTGATGCAGCATAGAATCGCCAATAGCTCAGAAGAGACTGAGAAACAGGCTAAGTGCCTAGGACTGCCTAGGGCAGTGGTTCTCAACCTTCCTTGTGCTGTGACCCTTTAACACAGTTCCTCATGTTGTGGTGACCCCCAACCACAAAGTTATTTCATTGCTACTCCATACCTATAATTTTGCTGTTTTATGAATAGTAATGCAAATATTGTATATACAGTATATCTAATGTGACCTCTTGGAGTCTCCACCCACAAGAAGAGAACTGCTGGCCCAGGAGCTTTCTTTTCCAGGAGGAGCCACGGCACGCCATCAACTCCCAGGAATTGGGCCAACTTACTGTCATTCTTCCAATCACACAGACTTTTCTGTCTGCTAAACCCTGAAAGCAAGGCCCCGCTCTAAGATGGCAGTGAAAGGAAGCCCTGCAGTTTCAGATACTGAAAGGTCTGTTACAAACCCTGTCTGAGTACCAGAACTCCGGGGATCCACTGACCTCTGGAGCTCTCTCATTAGTGCCCATCTGGAGCCCCACCTGGCTTTCTTCTCTCCCATCTCCTTGGGGTTCCTGGCTGTGGCCACCACCTGCTGGTCAGTGATCTTCTGGCTTCTTTTCCAAGTCACTTCTGCTGCCAAGGTTTCTTTTTCACGCACAGCTTTTGAAAGAACTTTCTTTTCATCAGTAGCCACTGCGGCTGAGACTGAGGCACTGTTTTATCACTTCCCCTCACTTTAAGCCCTATTCTCCAGTTCATTTGGGGGAAGGAGTGGGTAGCTACGATTTCAAAGGTTGGCGGGCAGTGTGCATGTGCCAAGTTGTTTTTAGTGTTGGCAGTGAGGCTGTTTAGAGGATGCTTCATGCTATCTTCTAAAGATGATCTGGTGGATTGGGCAGGGTTCTCTACGATGACAGAATCAATATATTCATACTGTAACAGGATTTCTAGCATCACCTTACATGACAGGGCTTGGGTAGTCCAACAATGGCCTCTTGCAAGATGGAGGATCTGGAATGTAGCAGCTGCTCAATTTGTGAAGCCAGTTGCCTCAGGAGACCCCCTTCCAGGAGGTGCTCACAAACCCAAGCAGGTTTCATGAGCTACAGGCAGAGCATTGGCATATGCGCTCCGTGAACACGGAAAAGCCTAGCTGGAGCTGTTACTCTCAAGCAAGGCTTGGTCTCACTGTTTAGGCTACACTGAAGAGCTGAGAAGTTCTCAAGGGACACAAGCCTTCAGGATAGAGTCAGATGCCTACGTGAGACTCTCACAGGTGTAGTTCATCTTTCGTTGTCGCCTGGGAGGGATGAATAGTCCCCAAAGACTGTTTCTTTTCACCCACAACATGGTGTCATGTATACTGTGCAAACAAACTCTTCACCCTGTCTGCAATTAGTGTCACCTCCTCCCAGAAAGCTGGCCACCGACAGCAGACAAGCATCTACTTTCATTTCCTCCTCCCTTTGGGCCGCTTGGACCCTTCCTTTCATTACAATGGAATCACATCGTGCATGTACTTATCATGCTATTAAAAGTATATACCCAGAGTTTTCCACGTCCTCCTCCAGGGTCTAGCCTGAGCTAACAAAGGAAGTCCACACTCCCAGATTTCATCTCATGAATATCAACAATATGAAAGATCAAGCCAGTATCTTCTCTCCAAAAACTCCCAGTCCCGGGGAAATGTTTGCCAATGAGAATTACCTAGTTGAACTTCAGGACACAGAATTTAAGAGAATAATCATAAACTTCATCAAGGAATTCAAGGCAGTTAAGGAAGACTCAAAGAAACACCTCAACGAAATTAAGTAGGAAGAGTTTAGGGCTAATAAGTGCTTGAATGACGCCCCCCCAAACACAGCCATGAGGCTGACAGAAATGAAGAGGATCTAAGACTTGAGAATGGAACACAACTAGGAGAAGCAATGCTGAAGAGGACTCCATCTGAAGTAGAGATGGAATTGAAAAGCCCATTGCCTGAGAACTCCAGGAGAGCCTTGTAAATAAATAAAGCTAATGAACAAAGCAGAAGAAAGGCTCTCGGGACTTGAGGGCAGGGGATCTGGACAAAACGAGCAAGGAATATGGAAAGTCCTTTAATCACAGAAAAGGAACACATAGAAAATGAGAGACATGAAAAATATCAAACCTTCAAATTATAAGCATAGATGAGAAAGAAGGATCCCACGTCAATACCACAGGCTAGATCTCTTTGATAAGATTACAGAAGAAAACTTTCCCCAAGCGAATGCATACAGATAAAAGCAGCACACAGAACACTGGACAGACAAGGCCAGAAAAGAAGATCACGGCAGATCATACTTAATACATGCACTAAGTATCCATAACAAAGAAACTATAGTGAACTTTGTAAGAGGAAAAATACAAGTCCCACATAAGGAAAGCCCATCAGAATGGCTAACTTCTCAATAGAAACTTTGAAAGCCAGAAGAACCTGGCGGAACGAAGTCCAAGTTCTAAAAACCTAAGACGGCCAACAGAGACTAATATACCCAGAAAAACTGTCTGCAATAATTGAATGAGAAAAAAATTTTTCTACAATGTAAACAGCCTACAAAATTTATGGCCAACAAGCCTAACCTACAGAAAATTCAGGAAATATTCATTCAGTTGGAAAAGATGGATGACCATAGCAGAGAGACCGTGGAAGGAAATACAAAGTCATAATTATTAAGGCACAAAGTATCACTGCGAGCACAAACAACCTCGAAAGTCAACAATGCAATGAGCACAATTAACACACGTTTCAACAATAACTCTAAATAATAACGGCTTCAATTCTCCAATCAGAAGACACAGGATGACTGAATAAATCAAGAAACAAAATCCGTCTATTACCTAAGATGAGCATGTCTTCATTTTAAAGTTCGGCACTGCGTTAGAGTCAAAGGATGGACAGCGCTCCAATGAAGGTGGGCAGGAGTTGAGCAGGCATTGCTATCCTAACACGTGTCAAGATAGACTTCAAATCGAGCCAATAAGAATAAAGAGAGACACTGTATTCTAATCAAGGAAGTTAACCAAGAAGGCACTACTTTCCTAACTAAGCATATATGCACCAAATTCTAGAGCAAACCCTAGTTTCATAAAAAAAAAAAAAAAGCTACTGGATTTAGATATACTGATTTACACTAACCTGTTAATAGTAGGCAATATCAATATTACACTTTCTCTAAATACAGGTTGTCTAGACAAAAAGTAAAAAATAAACAGAGAAGCATCAGAATTAGAAGGAAGAGTTTATTGGGCTTGCAATTCCAAAGGGATTAAAATATGTCAGCGACTGTGAAGCATCACCGGGCAGCAGGCACGGCGGCTGGCTGGAGAAGGATGCTGAAGGATGCTGAGTACTCACTCATATCCTTTGTCGTAACCCAGAGCCAAGACACTGACCTGGCAGTAGGATGAGGGCCTACACTCCCGAATCCTGCTCCCAGTGACATACTTCCTCCACCACCAAGTCCACACCACCTAATCTTCCTCCTAACTGAGCCACCAAGTAGGAACCAAGCACTCAAAAACTCAAGACTGTGAGGAACACTTCTCACTCAAAACTCTATAACGCATAAACACCCCAAATTCTGCTCCTGAAAAGCAGACTTGGGCTTGGGTCCACCCCACGTGTGGGTGTGTCATTTATAAACCTTTATCTTTTACAACAATTCTCAGTTTCAGTGACTGACACACCGTGGTAGGCAAAACAGGCCAGGGTGGGCAGTGTAACAGTGTGGGTTGTTTTCAATTTACATGTAGTTCCCTTTAGCCAAGGGTCCTAGAGTGCCGGATTCTCAGTTAATCCACAGCCCCAAGGCCAAATGTGTGCCCACAGCCCAGGGGGGCATCCATAGAATGAAGAAAAGGGATGAACCAGCCTCCCCCTCTTTCCTTTACCCTTGACTTGTCTGACAAGGACTCCATCAGATGACTAGGTCAATGGCTCCTGCTTCTTCTGCTGTTTCTTCCAGGAATCTCAACTTAGGTTGGTAGCTGTCTAATTTATTATTACATGGTGCAGTGCTGGATAATTATACACTGTGGTATAATTTGTTATAACTTGGGCTGAGGCCTATAACTGTATAATTTATCATTATACAGTACGGGGCTGAATAATATGAGGAGTGTATAATTTACTTCAGACTTACAAGCCTAACCTGTAATCCAAAGGCAGCAGCAGGCTATATGGATGATTAATATTTCTGCAGTAACCTCAACCTAGATTTTTCTGACATCTTTCCTTGAGTTTCCCAGAACCAGCCTGGCTGGTATTGCCAAATTCTTGACTCTTTTGTCCCAAGTCAAATTCAAATTTTGGCAATCCTAGCCTAGGCTCAAATGTGTGTTGCGTATTGAATTATGGAAAAGGAATACCAAGGATTCCGGTAATAGGCGTTATCCCTGAGTGGCCACAACGGGCTGAAGGTGATGCCTACAGTCTTGGGGAGATTGAGGTGGCCGACCTTGCTGGGGAAAGCGTGTCATGGCTGCAGGCTTTGAGAGAGTAAGGCTGTGGTCAGAACCCAGCTTCCGGATCCCCAGAAGGACCCTCAGTTTACAGCTTCTCCTTTTCGTTCACGTGATAAGGGTTATTCTGGCTCTCAGTGCTGGGAACATCGAAGAAGCAGAACCTTCCCCTTGTGAAGCTTGCGTTCAGCTAGAAGCTTAAGTTTCTCTGGTCCCTAGTTTCTCAAAGTGTGGTCCCCTAGACCAGCCGCAGGGGCTCGGGGCTGGGTAGCAATACAAAATGTCAGCCACCCGGATCTGCTGAGCAACCCAGCACCACTACAGCAAGACCTTTAACCATCCCCATGACATCACAAGCACAGCCCAAGCTTCTAGAAAAGCAATTTCTGCTGCTGGTCCCTTCCTGTAAGCGCACACCACTCCCTAAGCGCTATCTTCTTCCTCTTCCTCCTCCTTTTTGTGCAGAAACATGTATTTTATTTGACCCTGCTTCCTTTTGGAAATTACAAATATGCCACAGAGAGGTAGGAGGGGGATACAGAGAGGGGAAAAACAAAATCACCCAAAACTCCATCATCCAGAAGTGGCATTGCTAATATTTTATTGACTCATTTACTAGATATGTTTAGAACATTATACACACACATATACACACACACATATATGTCATAATATATGTATGTTTAGAACATTACATGCACATATATCACACACACACACACACACACACACACACACACACATATATATATATATATATATATATATATATATATATATATATATATATATATAACAATGGGTAGAATATATGGAAGTCAGAGGATAATTTTGTGGGATGGATTCTTTCTTTCTTTTTCTTTTTCTTTTTTTGTTTTTTTGTTTTTTTGTTTTGTTTTGTTTTGTTTTGTTTTGAGACAGGGTTTCTCTGTATAGTCCTGGCTGTCCTGGAACTCACTCTGTAGACCAGGCTGGCCTCGAACTCAGAAATCCACCTGCCTCTGCATCCCAAGTGCTGGGACTAAAGGCGTGCGCCACCACTGCCCGGCAGGATGGATTCTTTCTTTCCAACTTTTTGTGAGTTCTGAGAATCAAACTCAGGCCATCAGGCTTGCACAGCAAGCACCTTTACCCAGTGAGCCGTCTCACCAGCCCTGCCACTTCTGTATGATTTTTTTCAACATCATTTCAAGGAAAGTTGGACTTTGAATTACAAAGCAGTTCTTGACCCAGAAGGTTTGCTCAAACAAGGGCTGCCAGGCCTCACCTTAGAGCTTCCAGAAAGGAGAGCCAGTCATGGGACTAGCATGTTCTAGCAAGTTCTAGGTGGTGTCAATCTGCTGCTCCAGGGGATTGATGGCCTCAGGGATAGAACATCAGGGTTTGGAATCCAGCTCTGCCACCTGCTGCCTGTCTACAGGAAGATCACTCTGAGAGACTCTCCTGGTTCATATCCTGCATCCACAGTGCAGTATCCACCTCCTAAGATTAGCGCATGGGCCATGGGTCCAGGGGAAAACGAAATACTACTGTTCTGCTGAAGGAACGCAGTAATAAAATGGCTAAGGACGTTCTGCTTTTCCTATAGATCTCTCACTCAGAGACACATAAGGTCTCAGCCATCATCAGAGAAGCTTCTTTGTGCAGTACATGGAAACTACCACAGAGACCCAAAGCTGAACCACACACAGTGAATAACCTCTGCCCTCAGGGCTCAGGGAGCTGTGCAGAAGAGGAGACAGACATCTTACGAACCAGAATGGATGGATGAACCAAGGAAGTGGTGTCTTCCCAGACACAACAGGACTGATTCACTCATGAACTCACAGAGACCCTGGCAGCAAGCAAAGGGCCTACACAGGTGCAAACCAGACAGGATCCCTGCCCTGAGAGGGGAAGTGGACACAGGCTCCCACCTCTACACAAGAAGCTATCTTCAACTGATACCTGATTGCAAAGGAAAAATTAGTTCTCTCCAATGGGGTCTCACTGATTATATGAAGCATACCTAAAGGCAGCCCCCATGACCAGAAACACAAAATGAACTCAGTAGGAATTCTTGTACACTTTTTGTCTTTTACTGCTTGGTTTGAGCACTCTCACAAGCAGGTGCACGTGTGTGTGCGTGCGTGCGTGCGTGCGTGCGTGCGTGCGTGCGTGCGTGCGTGTGTGTGTGTGTGTGTGTGTGTGTGTGTTATTTACCTATTTGCTTTCTAGAGAAAAAGAGAGCAAAAGGCCATGGAGTTGGGTGGATGGGGAGGTGGAAAGGATTCAGGAGAGGCTGGGGGAGGGAAAAGCTGTAATCAGAATATGTTTGAAAGGTTTTTTCGATTAAAAAATATTATCATAAGGACTGCTTGACCACATTGAGTTGGTAAAGCATCAAGGAAGTATTAGCTATTGCTTATACCTGTAATTTCATAATTGGGATTTATTAATGATCATTTGTCCTGACACTGTTCTGTGTGTTTCTTCGGAAAGGCCACACGGCCGCTCTTCCCATGAGTTCTGTTGATGACCACAGATGAGTTCTATGCACCTGTCTGCGGGCTCCTAAAGAAGGAAGGTGCCAAATTCAAATTGTTGAGGAAAATCATATCTTACTGGGCTGGTGGGCCTTGGTCCTATAAGCAAGCAGACTGAGCAAGCCATGGTGAGCAATCCAGTGAGCAGCGCCCTCTACAGCCTCTGCCTATTCAGAGTTTTTGATTTTTTTTTTTAAATGGTCTTCCAGTGACATGCAGGTAATAAGCAATGCCCCCGGTCTTCTTCTCCAGTTTCATTAATACTCCACAGTATTGGTTCTTCGAAAAACATTGTTTCAGAAGTGAGGGCTCAGGAGTTAAGAGCACTGGCAGCTCTTGCAGAGGACCAGGGTTCAGTTCCCAGCACCCATGTGGTAGCTCAGAACTATCTATGACTCTATCCTTCAGATACCATGAAGAAGTGCTCAAAAGAAATGTCTTCATGAATTAAACTTACTATTTCAAGGAAACTTGGAATGGGGTTAAAAAAAAGAAAAAAATTAAAAAATAAAAGAATATTTTTTGAAATTATGCAAAATTAACAAAATTTTAAATTCAAGTGACAACTAAAGTGGATGTCCCCATCCGACATCTGAAGCCTTTAAAATAAACATTTTAAATTCCTCAATTAATATTGTGCTTAGTTGGCTAACCAGCCTCTCTTTTCTAGTGAGCTGACTCTGCCTTGGCTAGGCTGCACACTCCTCATCCTGTGGAGGCAGAGGTGTGACCCACGGGTACTAGCTGTTGATTAAGCCTCACTTTTGCTGCTGGGCGAATGCCTCCCACTTAGTAGATGGGTGCTGGTTAAAAGAGCCAGGGAACCTTTTAAACAGAGAAGTTGATGAAAATTGCTCAGTGAAAATTCTCTCAGGATATCATATCTCAGGACTAGTGCCCCTATAAACACAGAGGACACCATGACAGGACAGTCTCCAGGTCCAAAGTGTGAGGCATCCGTTTTCACCCCAAACTTCAGGAAATGGGCTTGTGCAGGTGACTGTAGTGGCCTGGAATTTTATGAAAGACATGGACATTCTTTTTGAAATTTTTGAAATGTGAAGACATAGACATTCTGGGTTTTAATCCTGTCTCTTGCAACTGCTATCTTTGTGCAACAAAGTAAATTATTCTTAGACTACTTTTTAAGTTTAAAGTAGTTTAACAATAAGTTTTAAAAACTCTAGGAGCAGGCGAAATATAAATCATAAAGCACCAGCCCAAGGGCCAAACTAGCATATAAAGGGTTCATTTGGGGTTTAAAAAGTACTTAATGCCGGGCTGTGGTGGCACACGCCTTTAATCCCAGCACTTGGGAGGCAGAGGCAGGCAAATTTCTGAGTTCGAGGCCAACCTGGTCTACAGAGTGAGTTCCAGGAAAGCCAGGGCTATACAGAGAAACCCTGTCTTGCAAACCACACACACACACACACAAAAGTACTTCATAAGAGAAAATAGGATAGCTTAGATTAATAATTCTCTATATGTTCTGCTGAGCAAGGTAAGTCAGGCTCAGATACAGCAATACTGCGTATTCTCTCTCATACATACATACATCCTGGCTTCAGATTGCAGGCTTATATGTTTAGCTTGGCTTGCTTATAGAGGCTGGAAAGCTAGAAAGGGATCATGAGAAGGGAGTGGGCAGAGGTTTTAGGAATGTAGTGGATAGCAGAACACGTGGATATGGAAGTAGATGTGGGGGATACTAAGGGTAGAAAGGTTTAGGGATGGCAGAGGGGATGGGGAGGGGACAAGGGAAACCTACTACTTTGTAGGCTGTTAAAAAGGTAACTTAGGGCTGGAGGGATGGCTCGGTGGCTTGCTGCACAAACATGAGGACCTTGTGCTGGCTAGTCTTATGCCAACTTGATACAAGCTAGAGTCATCTGAGAGGAGAGAACTACAACTGAGAAAATGCCTCCAGTTGTAGGACATTTTCTTAATTCACAGTTGATGGAGGAGGGCCCAGCTCATTGTGAGTGGTGCTATCCCTGGGCTGGTGGTCCTATGTCCTATAAGAGCAGGCTGAGCAAGTCATGATGAGCAGGCCAGGAAGCAACACCCTCCATGGGCTTCTCCTGCTTCCAGGTTCCTGCCCTGACGTCCTTCAATGATGGACTCCAATGTGGAAGTGAAAGCCAAATAAACTCTTTCCTCCCAACCTGCTTTTGATCATGGTGTTTCATCATAGCAGTAGCAATCCTGACTAAAATAGGACCTGAGTTTTAATTCTTAGCACCCACATAAAAACCAGGCATGTTGGTTACTTTTCTGTTCTGGGACAAAAATACCATGACCAAGAACAACTTACAGAAGAAAGAGTTCATTTTGGCTTATAGTTCTACAGGATTAGAATCCGTAGGGGCAGGTGGGCAGGTGGGTTGAGGAGCCAGCTGACCATGTCTCAACCTTACACAGGAAGTGGAAGTGATGAGCAGGAAGCAGAGTGCCCAGTCCCAGGAATGTCCTTTCCTCCAGGAAGGCTAGCTCTCTGAAGGGTTCCATAAACTCCCCAAACAGTCCCGCCAACTGCAGACTAGATGTTAAGTGCGTAACCTAACAGGAGACATTCATCATTCAGGTCACAACACGAGGTATGGCTGGAAGCACCTGTAATCCCAGTGCTGGAGGAGGTGGGTGGTGGTGAAAACATTCCTGAGGCTTCCTGCCTCAAGCTTAGCTCCATTTTCAGTCAGAGACCTTGTATCAAGAGAATCTGAAAAGTCCTCCTCTGGGCTCCGTGCATGTATTCATGGACACGTGCATACACCGTTACACTTGTAAAAATAGGTATGCACACATAAAATTTTAAAAGGTTAAGTGGAGATATGCTGCATGGATAGATAACATGACTCCCAGAAATCAAATTGAAACTGACTTCAAAACCTCGCCCCTGTGAACAAACTTTCACAGAACTTGAAGGGTGCTTTGCAGGCTGTCACCAGTCTAATGCAGATACAAACCTTGTCAAGCATGATGTGGTATGGCTGGTATGGGGCCAGAGTGGTATGGCTGGTATGGGGGTAACCAATAGCCTCATGATTAGATTTGTACCCCACTCCACAGAAGGGTATGTTTGCCTCATTAGAAGTCCATGGCTGGGGAGGCCACAGGCCCTAGAGGGTCACCTACTACTCTTGTTTTGCTAAATGGACATGTTAACAGAGTGCCTTATAAACATTTACGTTTAAATCCATACACTAGTGCTCACTGCCCAAACTCCTTCAGGCAATAGTTAATACAAAGACTCAGAACTTGTAAAAGTGTTAAGACTAAATGAATGACCGTTGAATGCTAACCAGGACATTCTATCACCTCCCCCAAGGCTCAGGAAAACATTAGGAAGAAGGAGCCAAAAGAATATAAAAGCCAGAGGGAGGGGAGGACTGCTCTGAAACGCTGTTTTCTAGACATGCCGTGGCCCTGTTAATCTAATCCAAATCAGGCATCCATAGAGATACTGTGTTGATCTCCTTGCCTGTGTTCACAGAGCACCTACTGTTTGCCCCGGGTGCCGTTCTGGAGTCTGAGGAGACTAAGACGGAGTGAAACTCTGAGAGGACTCAGTGTCTTTGTTAGGGTTCCACTGCTGTGAAGAGACACCATGACCATGACAACTCTTACAATGAAAACATTTCCTATTCAAACCAGCACATTCAGTCTCCCATATCCTTTGTGATAGCTGCTCTTCCAGTTACTATGATAAAATTCCTGGGGTGGCTTTAAGAAGGAAGACCATATTTTCACTTGTGGCAGAGGAGGCGTGATGGCTAGCTCAGCTCACGGTGAGGCAGGAGGAAAGTGAGGTAGCTTGCCTCACATCCCATCTGCATCTGCAGTCAGCAAGCAGACAAAGATGGATGCTGGTGCCCAGGGGCTAACTCCTTTCCTTCTGATTTGGTTCAGGACTCGCCCCCTGTGGAATGGTATCGTCTATATTCAGGGTGTGCCTCCCCTGCCCAGTTAAAACCCTGGAAACCTTCTCACAGCCACACTCAGAAGTGCATCCCCCGGGTGCCAGCTGGGTTGACAGTGAAGATCAACCACCACAGGCTCTTAGCCTGTTTCGTGGAGATGACAGACTCACTAGAACGTGGTGTGTGTTGACATAGCGCCAGTAATAGTTTGAAAGATGAGCACCGGTCTACTGGAGAGGTAAGAAGAAGCAGATGCACTGGGGGAGATGTAGAGCTTTGGGAAGCAAGGAAGAAAATCGTCTAAGATAGAACCTGGGGAAAATAGAAAGTACAGATGATAAAGAGCTGTAAATGTCTGCCCAAGGGGGTTGGACTTAATCCCTGGCCTGGAAAGGAGTTTCACTGAAAGGTATTTTTTCAGGTAGATTATCAGCTTACTAGAACTTCAGAGAGGCAACTCGGGAGGCAGAGGAATGCCCATGTGAGGTCGGGGTGATCCCTGAGAGACAGGGAGATGACATGGATTGACTGAGCTTTGGATTAAGTACACGTCAGGCTAACTGACATGGGGAGAGTGAACGAAGAGTGAAATTGTAAGGCCTGGAACCTATCAGCACGAGGAGGAAGTAGAAGAGAGGGCTGTTGGAGCCACTTTAAGAGCTATTTCTATAAAGGCATCCTTGAAGCCTGGTGTATAAGCACAAAGCAAGGGGACTCCCAGACACGGATTGTAGCAATGACTGGAAAATCACCAAGAACACTAGAGACAGCCTGGCTGTCTTGCAATACTATGCGGCTATTCTCCGGGGTACGCCAGAGTAGGGGTCGGGGGGGAGGGGAGAGAGCATGAATCTTGGCTGCACAGTGTGCAGAGTCTAAAAGTCATAGGAGGAGATACCTGGGAGAGAAACGGGGGGAAGTCAGGCAGCTGGACCTGCCCTCCACGTCTCCTGTCAATCCTCGTGTTTCCAAACTCTAGACACAGTTCCCCAATCCCACGGGAGAACTGGAATATGTCCTCTGCCCACATCTTTCTCCAACCACTCCCAAGACTCAGGATCCCTCTAAGCTCCCCCAGCCCCTGCAATCTGACTGCAGTGATGTAGCACCCAATCTTTTCACTCACGATTACTAGACATGAGTAGCCTAGATGCTGAACTGGAGTTTAAGCCATTTGTAAACTTCTAGAGTAAGTGTGAGGACTCAAAGATGGGATGAGCTGATGGAAAGAGGGGGACTCAGTGGAAGAATGTGGGAAGGAAAAGGAAGGGGAAAGAAAAGGCAGGAAAGCAGGAAGAGATGGAGGGAGGGAAAGAGTGAAAGTTTGAGGGGAGGCAGACAGGGGAGGAAGGTGAAGGGAAGGAGGGAGGGAGGGAAGGAACAAGGAAGCATGACTATGGATAGATACATTTATGGAGGATTGATGGAGGGAGACAGGGTCAGACAGATAGATATAGTCACAGATAGGTAAGTATATGGACTAGGGGAGGAATTAATGATAAAGAGGTTGAGTCAATGGGGAGGAGGTGAATATAGATACAAATGAATGATCAATTAAGCAATTAAATAAACAAACAAGAAGATAGGTAATTAAGAGAAGGAATGAGGCAGGGCAGTGGTGGCACATGCCTTTAATCCCAGCACTTGGAAGGCAGAGGCAGGCGGATTTCTGAGTTCGAGGCCATCCTGGGCTACAGAGTGAGTTCCAGGACAGCCAGGGCTACTCAGAGAAACCCTGTCTTGAAAAAACAAGAGAGAGAGAGAAAGAGAGAGAGAGAGAGAGAGAGAGAGAGAGAGAGAGAGAGGGGGGGGGGGGGGGAGGAGGAATGAATGGAGCTAAGGTCTCTACTCGATAGATTTTTCTGTCCTCCCAGACTCCGGTTCAAGCAAGCATACTGTCATTTTGTAGGAGTCCCTATCCCTGATGTCCTGTGTCATCTGGTATTGTGCTGGCCTGTTATAGGATAGTGGTAATCCTATCTACTCAGTGGACCAAGTCCCTTGTCCTTAATGTTTCTCTTGGTAATTTTGTGCTGGCTAAGCTCCATTCCACTCCTTGATTATGAATCCCTGCTCACACAACTGTATCCACAACAAAGCCAAGCAGGTACAGGCAGGCACAGGGGGCAGGAACATGAAATAATGTATATACTGTATGTATACATTTATAAAATGTCCTCATTCATCTCCTCAGAGCTAGACTTGAGTGTAGTTCATTTTCCAGCTATAATGACTACCACACCCTCTCTGTTGAGTTGGTCTGTATACCTTCCGCCATGAGTGTCCTTGAATGAAATCTGCCTTGTCACCTTTTAACATCACTTTAGTTGAGCACCTCAGCATTTGTAGTTTATCACCTTTGCTTTCATTGTGCTTATTACTCTAAACTTCCTCTAGAGCTCTGGGCAGAGTGCATAACCAAATATCATAGGCCGTTTTAATTTCTAGTCTTATTTTATATGTATGCCTATTTTGCCTGGATGTATTTGAGTCCAGCACACCCATGGCTGACCCAGGTAGGTCAGAGGAGGGCGTTGGATCCCCTAGAACTGGAGTTAAGATGGTTGTGGACTACTACGTGGGTACCATTGATACAAGGAACTGAACCAGGTCCTCCACAAAAGCAACATTTGCTCTCTAACCCTGGAGCCATCTCTACAGCCCTATTATGACCGTTTTTATCTTCATACTTTTTTTTTTAAGTGGGGAAAACTGGAATGGATGGAGAGGAACATTGTTTTGTACTTGAATGAAACTAAAATACAAAGGCAGTCATCCAAGTTCAAGGTCGACAGGTGTGCTCAAGAATTTCAAGCCTGGTTTCCTTTTCTTTGAAACTGGGCAGTTGCTTAACCGTTTCTAGCCAAAAAGAAGACAGCATGGAAGAACAAAGTATTTAAACAACAATAACAAAAGCCCAAGGACTTTTCGTCCTAATGCTGATAACTGTCCATTTATAATCAGTGTACTACTGAGTTCCCTCCTTAAACCCAGAGTTTTTAGTGTTGAAATTTAGATTCTTAAGCCTACCCATAAGGTGACAAAACTCCCCCGAGTGTATTGATCCAGGTGGCCACAAGGGGGCGCGCCCAGATCAGATACTGCTGGCTTCAGCCACCTGGCTTGTTGCTGCCCCCTACGGCGGATGCGACTTTGCTCCAGAGCTTAGATATTGTGCCCCCCAAGGTGTTGGTTGATGCCCCAAGTCCTCAAGCACCTGTGGAGGCTGGAGAAAAGGAGCAGGATTGTTTTTGAGACTTATCAAGAGCTTCATAAAACACACTGGATTTCTGGAGAGGACACTGAAAGTAAATCCAGGACCTACTGTATGCCTGGACTTCATGAATCTCAACTCTATGTAGACACAGGGCTTGTGGGGAAGGGAGCTGTTTAGAAAGCGAAAGAGCCCCAGCGTTGAGTAGGAGCATGAGCACCAGTCCACTTTTCTTGGCATCCAGCCCTGGTTTCACAGAGTGAAAACAAGAAAGTGGTCTCAGCTGTCGCCCAGCTCTGAGCCAGATTCTACACAGGGCTGTGGCGGGGGAGTAAGGTTGTGGTTTCTGGAGAAGACAGCAGCCGGATGAGCACCGGGTGTCAATATAGGAAGTTGCTACCAGGAACTGGCACTACCACGGTGACGATTGCTTCTGATTTTTATTTGGGCAGAAATTGTCCCCTCCCAGATGGAGAGCCTAGGGTGTTCTAGGAACTGTCCTCTGTTCAAGGATCCCCTCGGGACTTGGGTAACTGTCCCAACTCTCATTCTCATATAGGTGTATCTTCAGACCCTCCCCTCCAAAACGAAGGCTCTAGAGATGAGCAGTGTGTGCATTTGGGAGGTAGACATGACAAGGTGGGCCTGGGCTGCCTCCTGTGCCTGCTCCGTGCATCTGCCTGCACCTCCCCGCTGTGCCTGTCTGTACCTGCTAGTGCCTGCCCTCTGTGCCTGTCTATACATGTCTGTCCCTGTCTGTGTGTTCCTGTGTCTTCCTATCCCTCCTCCCTGTACCTGTCCGTACGTACCTAGATCTGCCCCTGTGCCTGCTTTCCTAGCCTGCTCCCTGCATTCTCTTCCCATTCTGTTGCTGCTAGCCAATTCCAGATCCTTAAAGTTCCCCACCCAGACTGGCATGGTGTGAGTCTAAGGGAAAAACAGGAACTTTGTCACCTCCAACCCCAGCTTAGTCCTGTGTGAGATCAGAGATGTCATGAGGCAAAGAGCCTTGTTATTTAATTTGAAACAAAGTACTTGTTATTTAATTAAGAATAGGTGCCTTGCAATTGCTTTTTGAGAAAAACATCCCAGTTGCCCCTAAACCTTTAAGTTCAAGTTACAAAACTTGGTCTATTTCTTTGTAGTCACTTTCAAGGGACTTTTGATTAACAGCCAACTCCATCAAAATTATCTATCCCCTTTGCAAGTGGGGTTAATTAAATTATCTTCAACATTTAACACAGGACTTACTAATTTAATGTACTCAATTTCATTTTTAAAACACTTTCCTTACCTGGCCCAATGAGCAAAACTTTCCAGAGTTTAAAGCATGTTAGAAAATCTAATTTAAGAACTTGAAGTATAGTGAATCTTGAGACCTCTGGTCCATCACACCAGTGTTCCCAGGTCCTCAACAGAAAAGCGACAGGTCTATAATCAATTACAAATTTCAAATTAGAGTCGCCCGCTAATTTGTTCATTCTCTGTGCTGAAGTGCTCCATTGTTGTGAATACTTTACATATCAAATGCTTAAGTGTGCAAGGTTAAAAGGCATTTGCCCAAGTGAGGGAAAAGCTCTCCATCCCGTGGGAGTTACCACCCTTTCTAGCCCATTAATTATGTCATTTCTGGAGCAAAAGTTTCATGTGCAACAAAGCCAGCACCCAGGGTTCTCTGCCTGATCATTTGGTTGCATGAAACCAAGATGGCATTTCCCAGCATCCCTTGTAACGAAGTGACTATATGGCCAAGATCTGGCCAGTGAGATTTAAACAGAAACGTTATATGACTGCTTCCAGTACATCTTCTGAACACATGTTACTTTACTAAAAGTGTTATGTTTACTGCTAAGGGAACAATTATTTATAAAATAATATTAAATCCAGTATTATCTGCCTATTTCAGACACTTAACACCTGCAGAGATCTGTGTTGCATTTACCACACTGAGGTTTTTTTTTTTTTTAAAGAATCACCCTCATTGTTGAAAGTTAATGTACTCCTAGGTGTGTTATTACTGTCCAATAAGCATGTGATTATATTAAGGTGGTGGAAGCGGGAAGATGCAGTAAATACGAGTACCATCTTAATACAGCATGTACAATAAACAAACAAACAAAAAAAGCCCACTCTATTTTAGTCATTCTTCTATCCTGTCCCTGGACCATAGACATCATGGTTGGACTTCTGTCACCATCTTAGTCCTAGAAGACCAAGTGGAATGTGAGGAAGCAGGATCCTGGAGTTCTGGTGGCTTCATAGAGGAGTCTGAGATTCCTTAGTAAGACCGTCCATCAAAGCCCTCTGGGAATGTGGTCTTGCCTTCTGGCCTTCCCCTGCTCTGTGGACATGCCCTGTGACTTGCTTTCATCACATCAGTGACATGTGGCAAAACCAGCACTGGGTGTTGTCTAAGGCAGCATTCACATTTGTCTGCTTGTAGTGCTGACCTGAAATGTCACGCTCCATTGGAAGCTGGTCTAACCTGCTAGAAGATGAGGGACCCTGGCCTGGGCATATGCCATCAGGAGATGGAGTGAAAGCCTGCAGCCCCGAATTTCTGTCCAGGTAAAAACCCTCAGAGAGTTACTCCCCAGTGCACATAATTGTTCTCAGCCATTGAGTTTTATGACGGGCTTATGCAGCAAAAGCTAAACAAAACAGGGTCATAAGCTGCCCCAGTGTCACTTTTCTGAGAGCTTTAAGCCATTTTTGTTTGGGGTCTTGGATACGTTGTATCCTGATATATCCGTGGGCGGAGCTGAGCTGCATTGATGTGCAGGGTGTTCTCTCTCGCTGCTAACAGACATGCAGAGAGCCTTTTCCAAATGGTTGCCATGTCAACAAAGGACTCCATTTTCTAGAAAGAAGTGGATCTTGTGGACGGTTGGGTTCTGGCCATCTCATTAACTCTGTGTAAACTGAGACTACGGTACCCATCCCCAACCCCTGCCTTGTCCTTCCTCCACCCACGCAGGAAGTCACTGCTGGCTTCCGTCACAAATTTCCTTATTGCCTCATTGAATTCTGAAGCTCTTTTTGCCCTTGCTGTCTGCCCAGGCTAGGACTCTGATAGCTACGGCAGACATCTTGAACTCCCCATCTCTCCTCTCTGTTATTCCCCAAGTCAGACAGGGAACGCGAGTTTCCTCCTGCTCCAAGCCTTGCAGATAGAACCTAGATTCTGACATAGTGGGGTTGTTGGGATGTGACTCGGATTTTCTACATAAACTCTGTAATGAGAGCTAGGGTGCTTTCTGGAGCCTGGGCCACAATGTCTCAGTAGCTTAATGGCTAGTGAGTCAATGAGATTTCCCAAGTCTTCATCCTCATGCATGCATGCTGGTCTGGGTACTCCGACTCTGAGCACCATGCACCCAGGCTGCCCTAGGCACTGCCCATTCATATCTCCATGCCACCCATGCTGTCCCAGGCACTCCTCACTAAGGCCTACCCTTACTGTTCTCCCTTCACTCTATGATGGCTGGCTCCTTTGCTCTCCTTCAGGTCTTCTGCTAAATGCTGTTCCCTTGAAAGCGCTCCCCTGACCACTTGTAGACCTTGCTCATTCCGCCTAACTTCAAAAGGATTATCAGGGATTGGAGAGATGGCTCAGGGGTTAAGCACTCACTGCTCTTATAGAGGACCTGGGTTGGGTTTACAACACCTATGTGGTGGCTCATACCTGACCGTAACTCCACACCTCCTCTGGCCTCCAGGGTTACATAAGTGTGCCGCGACAATCACCCTGACCAGCAGGGAAGAAAGACTAGCACACCAGTTCCTTCCAGCAACAGTTTACTCAGGAGTTCGTACTTACGTCATAGTAAAAGGTGTGCCCCGAATGGTCCATGAGTGCTGCTTAAATACCCTTCGTAGGACTGCCCATGAGCCCATACCACGTCTTGCACTATCATTGGCTACAGAGTCATGACAAAAGATCAGGCCACTGGCAGGTGCAACCCTCTTGCCAAAAAAAGGACTTGTTTACTCCTTAGCAGAAGAATGGCAGGCACCATCTTTAAGGCGGCAGCAGCGCTCCACACATAAGGTTGGGCACATAAACTCACACAGGCTCATGCACATATGTAAATTAAAAACATTTTTTTAAAAAAAGTAATGACATAATATAGTGACAACTTTAATAATAATTAAAGCTCTTAGTTATAAATTTATGTTCCCACAAAAAAACCAAGATGCCCTTCAGTATATACACAGAGTAACTAGAGAACGTCCACACAAGGGTTGATCAACCTCCCGGGGTTGAGAGTGAAGACCTGTTGGGCACACCTGTAAGGGATTTTCTTGATGCAGTTCTGTTAAGTGAGGAGTCCCACCCTAAATACGGAGCCTTGCTCCTTGTCTACTTGTCTTCCGGCTGCCTTTCTGTCATGCTTGCAAGTTTACGTATCCCATTTGAGTCTTGTGCCAGGTTCATCTACCCTGCTGCTGCTGCTGCTATCATTTGCCAACTTCAGAACTGTTTCTTCCACCTTCCAATGTGGACAGAAGACCAGTGACTCTCTAGAAATTCCCAGGCTATCAATCAGTGATAGACTGGAGGTATCGAGGTCACTGGCTTTGTGGACTGAACAGCTGCCAGGTTCTTGGCCTCCCCAGTGTGAAGGCAGACACTGTTAGACTGCTCGAATTATACTGTATAAGCCAATCTAAAACAAACAAACAAACAACAACAACAAACCTCTTAGTATGTATTTTTTCTCAGCTCTGTTCCTCTAGAGAGCCCTAACTAATCCACCTACTTAAGAACATAGTACCCACTGACCAAAAGACATGAGCTAGGATGCTGAGGAAAGACGTAAAGGAACCTTGAGTATCCATCACTCAGTCAAAGAAGCCCCTGCAGAGGCTGAGCCCTGCACCAGCCTTTTCAACCATATGCTATTCTGAACTGACACAGCTATGGAGACTGTAAAAGGATCAGTTGGTGTTAAGAATGGGGAAGGAGAATGACTAGCATCCTGTCTGCTACTGTAAGGTGGTGCGTGGAATTCTGCCTTTGTCTCATTCTCCTTGCTTGCTCGATTTTGTTTTTGAGATAGGGACTGCCTATGTAGCCCTGGCTAGCTAGAACTCATTGTACAGACCAGATGGCCTTGAGCTCAGAGATCCACCTGCTAATGCTTCCCAAGTGATGGGATTACAGGTGTGTGCCACTAAGCCCAGGATCACCTTCCTTTTCTTTGTGTGTGTGTGCGCGTGTGGTATATACATGTGTATACCAGTATGCACATGGAAAACATAAGGGGACGTCTTGTTCTACCTAATCTTCATTATTCCTTTGAAACAAGGTCTCTCACTGAGCTTGGAGCTGCTGTAGCAGCCAGCAAGCCTCCCTGGCATTCCTGTCTCTGCCTCCCAGCATTGGGGTTACAAGTGTGTGCACAGCCATGTGCTGCTTTTCACGCAGGTGCTAGGATCAAAACTCAGGTCTTTATGTCTGTGCAGCAAGCACTCTTTACCACCGAGTCATCTCTAGCCCTGTCTTGCCTTAAATGTGAGCTCTGGGGCAGCAGTGAATGAATGACGTGAAGCATCAATTGATAGCACATGATGCAGCATTCAGCAGCATTCATGATGTGGCCAGGAGAAGTCCCTAGCAATGCAAGGTTTTAAATCCTTGGTATAACAGTGCTCTAGCGCACAGTGTTGCTCCAATCAGCACTCTAGCCATGCTGCTTCTTTGATTAGATCTTTTATTTGCTTTCTTCATTTCTGAAATGAGGCCCACTGGCCACCTACAGGGCTTACGTGATCAGGCTCTTCCTGTCTCTAAAATGTCCACGTAGCACTTCAGCTATCTGCCCCACCTCAAGCCCTCGTTTGGACCCGGGCCTCTGCTCTCTATGCCCATAGCTCCTCTCTTTCCTCTGCCCTGTCAGAATAACTCTCCGTGTTTTTGCTACTGGCATTTGCTCTAAGCCAGCAGTTCTCAACCTTCCTAACGCTGCGACTCTTTAACATAGTTCCTCATGTTGTGGTGACCACCGACCATAAAATTACATTTGTTGCTACTTCATAACTGTAATTTTACCTCTGTTATGAATTATAGTATAGATATTTCTGGAGCTAGAGGTTTGCCAAAGCGTTTGTGACCCACAGGTTGAGAACCACTGCTCTAAGGCATCTATCTCCCCAGCTGGACTGTACAGTCCTGAGTTCAGGGATCATACACTAACCCCAGGAAAGGTGTTAGTGAAAACTCCTTGTCCCAACCCCGACTGTTGATTAATTTCACGTAAACATTCTTGATGGTTTTCAGATGCTCACAAATGGGCAAGAAATAGTCTAACCTGCAAAATCAAAAGAGAAACTGAAAGCAATAGTCTCCAATGCACTGAAATCCAATTTGATTTTCAGGAAAAAAAATATGATATGTATATACTTGACAATGATGAATCTTTTTTATATAAAGCAACTCAGAGACCAATTTTCTTCATAAAAGCTCAGAGCATGAGGCTACACTTTTCAGGCTAAGAAGGATGGGAGGTGGGAGCTCTGTGTGTCTTCTGCAAGCTAATTTCTCAAGTGCTACTGATTTTTTGCAAACTGGCTGCAGCATTTCCAGACCTACCCCTCACAGGTGGGGAATTTGAACCACCCAGGAGCCCCAAGTCCCAATTCCCCTGGCTGCCTATTTTGGAGAAATTATTATGGTTGGGTCCTTGATACCAGGAAAGAAAAGTTCCTGGGTTACTTCCAGAACCTTCTGTGATCTTTCGGCGATGCCAATTGGCCTGGCAGTTACATCTTTCCAGACGCTCCCATCCCCCATGGGTTAAAAGTCAAGGGTCTTTTCCAGGGTCCATCAGTTGAGCTACAGTGTCATAAACTTTCCTGAGCAGGACCCTTGGAGCCTGACAGGGGAAACAGTACAAGGCAGAACAGGGTGGAAGCCCAGTGCCAGCCACTCCCATCAGCTTCTGCTCCATTTCCATCCCTCTCCCCGCTCCCTCATCCCCTCCTGCTTGCTCCTCTTCCACAAATAACCACACACTCTCCTGTTAGCATTTGAACTTGCCATTCTTTGTGCCTGGAAAACACACACACACACACACACACACACACAACTAGGCAACTACAACTTAATGTCAACCTTATACATCTCTGGTCTTATGTCACCCCTTTAGAGGTGCCATTGTGACCTCTCTCTCTAAGTGGCTCCCCTTCCCCCATCCCTCACTCCTTCTGCCCTTTCTTTTCCTCCCTAAAACTCACAATCATCTAGCCCCACCCTTGTCAGACCCATTTATTCTTTTATAGATACTTTATCCCTCCTTGAAATTGAACCCCGTGGAATAGTACCTTGCTTAAGCACTAATGGATCCCTTGCTTCTTGCCTGTTGCTATGTATACAGTAGATGCTCAATAGTGATCATCAGAAATGAGATGAATTCAGGTAGGGAAGACACTGTCATGGTTATGCAACAACTTTTAGCCAGATGGTATTCCTGTGTGTCTTAGAACTTTCTCGACTCACAGGGTAGAAACCATCTACTTCATTCATACAGGAGGCAAGGGAAACTCAGTGGCTTTGGTCAGAATTTACTGACTGATGCAGATCATCATGTGCAGGTTCCTGGGAAAGCTTGAAATGTTATCAGCAGCGTTTAATGGAAAACTAAAGAGGTCCGGTCCCCTGCCTCAGCTGCTCTGCAGAGCTAGAACAATCCTCAGGCCTATGGGCCTGGACTCTGTCCAGGGTTCCTTCCCCAAAGCTCAATATTTCACACATCTTGTCTATAATCAGAAATCTCCCCTGGCTTCTCAGACCTCAGGGCAGCTCCTGCAGGGGCCTGGCAGGGGTCTGGAAGTATTGGAGCACAAGAGAAGTCCTCCCTTACAGAAAACACACTTCCTGTCAGCGGTAATAAAGGCTCCCGAGAACAAATAATGGACTCAACTGAAATTAGACATAACACGACAAATTGTGCGTGAGAACAACATGGGTGCACATTTACACATTGGAGGAGTAATTATAACTCTTTGTTATAAATCTGCACACTCCTGTGTGGCGTTATGGATGTCAAACTGACATCTATTAGGGAAGAGCTGTTCCCAAGGCTGATGTGGGGATTTTTGTTGTCTCGCTTTGGAGCCTTTAATTAATACATATGCCCCATCGCTAGGCTGGCTCCTAGGAGGAGCTTGGAGAGGGTGGGTGGGGGAGGGGTGACCCAAAGCAGAGGATGGTAATGGCTGTCATGATCATTATGAACAAACTTCCCGTCTAGTGGCTGTATTCGATGTTGTCTGGAAACTGCTTGCTTATTAGTAATGGGCTTGTTAAAGGTTACCAGGGTGTTGGTATGTTGGTAGCTAGTGCCTGTCTGCTCTGTGACCACTGCACAGTGGCCTTGGGCAGGGACAGAAGCGCAGGAATCTGAAAGGGCTATGATATTCTCTGTCCCCACAAATAGCTCATTAAAACAGATCTTGTTGAGTCCTCTGGGGTATGGAAATGTTGTAAGTATCCACACTTGAGGGGATTTCAGAGTACATGGTTACAACTCCAGGAAAATTACTTAATGCCACTTCTTTTTACAGAAACAGTAGAACGTTGTTCTTTCAACGCAAGCATGTGCCTTACTCGGGTGGTATCAGACACACCATGATCAGAGTCACCACCAGGTTCTGCGGAGGTCCAGTTCCCTGCCATGGCTGGTGCACAGAGCTAGACCAATGCATGGGCCACGGGCCTGGACTCTCGGAACATAGCAGTAGCACACACAGCTTAAGGAAAGTCAAGTAAATTGTAGACTTACCTGATACTCCTGAATTTTTGTCTCTGAGTTGTAAAGTCAGTATTCTCCTCTCCACTCAAGAGATTGAAAATCTGAGCCCAAAATACCCTGGGCCCCTAGAACCACCATACTGTCCATCCTTCATAAGCATGGTAACTGTGAAAGAAACCTAGAAAATGGAAGCTGGAATAATAGTATTGTGGAATTCATAATGTATAGGACAAATTTTTTCATTAATGTATTTATCTATTCACTTTACGTCCAATCACACCACCCTCCTTCTTGTCCCTCCCCATACATCCCCTCTTCCTACCTCCTTTTCTCCTCTGAGAAGGGGGAGGGACCCCTGGGTACCAACACCCTGGCACATTAAGTCACTGCAGGACTAGGTACATCCTTTCCCACAGAAACCAGACGAGGCAGCCCAGTTAGGGGACCAGGATTGATTCACAGTCAGGCAACAGAATCAAGGTAAGCCTACTCCAGTTGTTGGGGGGCTCACATGAAGAACAAGCTGTACATCTGCTATATATGTGTGAGAAACCTAGGTCCAGCCCATGCTTGCTCTTTGGATGGTGGCTCAGTCTCTGGGAGCCTCAAGGGTCTAGTTTAGTTGACTCTGTTGGTCATCCTGTGGAGTCCCATATAGGGGAAATTTTAAGGGCTAGTTCTCATTTTTCAAAAATTGAAAAATGAAATCATAAAGTGGTGCGAGAGGGATGCCTGGTGTCAAGCACACAGCTGTGAATATTGTAATACTCTTTTATAATTGCTTAGCTCCAACTGAGAGCCATCATGCGGAGCCAGATGTTTGAAGTCTCTTGTCCTTTTCCCACAGCATCTGCTTGCCAGCTTTCCCTGTCCCCACCAGTCCCTCAGCTCACTGGAGAGGGATTCGCCACTGTGTGGTCTGGCACACTCCCTACTTGCTGGTATCATGCTCCAGTCCCCTACCCCTACACCCTTGGACCAGCCCCTTCTCCATCCTATCTCCACGATGTTCATGCGCTGACCAACCAGAGCACCACACACACACACCTATTTGTGATGACTGGAATTAGCTTATTATTGAACATAAGACCAAACACTTCTGAAGAAGTGTAATAAAGCATTGGTTAGGGTTATTGTGAAAACAATATAAGAACAGAAACCTTCATTGGCGAGGCCTGGAACTTTTGGAAGCCACCTAAAAATATAAGGATCCTTGACCACTGAAGAGAAGGAGCCTCCTCATGGACAAGTCCTCAAGTCATCAGAGAGCACCTTGTTCCAGTTCTACCTGAAGCAAATTTTACCCTGTGTTTGCATTACAGAATCCAACAAATTGCCTGTTGTAGTCATAAGACATTTGTTTGGAAGTGACAGAAAGGTCTTCCCTAGAGAGTATTCCAGGCTGTCGGACAGCAGGGTCAGGACCCAGTGGGTGAAGCTGACAGAGATGACACTCTGGCCCACCAAGTGGAGGGCAGTGCTGAGAGGTGTCTGTCTACAAACGTGTTCAGGCAGATTTAAGTGTCTGCTTCGGACCTGGTTGTGGCTGGATAAAATGAGTTCAAAGCTCAAGCTCCTTCAGACTTCCCTTTCCTGTGACCACCAAGAAAGAAAGAGAAGGGTCTCCTGGACATTCCTACTGTACTTCAATTCTGAAGCTCAATTATTTTCATTACAAGAAGTGCCACTGTTTTTCCTTACTTGTTGATCCTCTAACTTATTGAAGAAGAAATATATATTATATTATATATGTTATATTGGATATATTACATGTTGTATACAGGATATATATACCTTAAATATTCAGTAATTAATAAGCACTTAAGATAGTCTCACTGCTGCCATGCACTGCTAACACCTTTAGAGTTTCAGTCTGAGAGCTATAAGGCTAAGCAGAGACAAAATGAGTCAAGTTGTACTGAGTTCTGAAATTTGTGCTCTGGCCAGCTTTTGTTGAATCTTTTTCCTCTTGCCTTGGGAAAAGCAAATGCCTGTAAATCTACCTTAAGAAATCGCTGTCACAGCTGTCTGGTTAGACATCAAAACCCTTTCCTAAGGCAATAATGATTCCCAGCAATGCCCATGTCTGCAGACATGCTTCATCTACAGTAGACACTGCCTAGCAGTGGTCATAGGACCCAGAGAGTACCCTGAGGTGGTCGGAGAGTTCAACACTGTTGCTCAAACTATAAAAACTGTAAGAAACTACAGACTTAAACAAAACAGTTTGGTACATTGCCTGCTAGCAAAGTTATGAATAAAGCTGAGCTTCTGGAATGCGGTTTCCAAAGCTGGATTTCTATGGCATTGTAAGAACAGAGATCATGTCCCTGCCATCTCCCTGCACTTCCAGCACCTAGCAACAGGTTTTCCAGACATGGTAGGCTTTCAATTAGTACCTCATTAAATGAATAGAGAATGAGTGTCACACCCCTAACCCTCTGCTTTCTGGGAAGTCACTCTAAGCAAGGGACCCACTGGAACCAACATCTCCAGCCATTCAGACACTTTGACGCATTCTACCTTCTGTGCACTGTTCAGTGACGGATGCCCGTTTAGCAGAGGACAGTATGTGTTTGCCACTAGCACATTCACTCTTGTTAGGAACATCTGTGGCTTGTCCCAGTTTCCTTATACAGGACGTGGCCCCTGAGGGTGCAGTCCCTCTCTCTGTCCTCCTTATTTTGTTGCCAAATGCCCAACTTTGCCATTGTTCCTTAAGACCCCATGGGGAAGGAAACCCTCATTTACTGAACCTACCAAGTGCTGGGAACTTTATATGTTTGATTTCAGCTGATCCTCTCAGCCACACTACTAACACTGCCCTATTCAGCTTTATTTTATAGAAATAAGAAGTAAGGTCCAGAGAGGTCAATGACTTGCCCAAAGTCACACAGATTCAATTTACAGATGTGAATCTGTGAAACACTCACTTTCTTATTTTGTTATTCCACACCGTGTTTTCTTCTTTTTTTATTTTTTTAAAGATTTATTTATTTTTATTTTATGCGTATGAGTACACTGTAGCTGTACAGATGGCCGTGAGCCATCATGTGGCTGCTAGGAATTGAACTCAGGACGGCCCCCCTCGCTCCTGTGTAATACACTGTAGCTGTCTTCAGACACACCAAAAGAGGGCATTATGGGTGGTTGTGAGCCACCATGTGGTTACTGGGATCCGAACTCAGGACCTTCGGAAGAGCAGTCAGTGCTCTTACCCGCTGAGCCATCTCGCCAGCCCCCCACACTGTGTTTTCTAATATGACTATAGGGGCTGGAGCTATGGTTTGGTGGTAGACTGTTTGCCTATCACACATGAGGCACCAAGTTCAATCCTCCAGTACAGCTATACATATATGTGCTTATGTAAGTATATACATATCATATATGCATATATATAATGCCATACACTTTCTCTGGAGATGACTCGAATATATTCATGCAAACAAAGCAAGCCATCTGTGTAACTTTATTTATTATACCAGAGAAGCAGGAAACTACACAGACTTATTAAGGGCTTACATGTTCCAAGTAAGTTGGATAAATGTGATTTTTAAGCAGCACACAAGTACTGTAAGACATTCTATACATTTCAGAACACATGAAGAGTTCTACAGGCTGTGTGTGGAAAGGGACACTCAAGATACCTTATGCAAATATGCAAGCCCGGGCTTCCTTTCCCGTCCAACCCCATCTCCTTAACCCATCGTCTAAATATTTGCCTGGAGATGGAGAGATGAAACCAAGGAGGACCTTGCCTCTCATGCTGGGTTATTTGAATCCAGCGAATCCACTTGATCCTGAACACTCAGTTGTTTTCTTCTTCCTCTGCTTTTATTTGGAGACATAGAGAATGAGGATCACTGTAGTACTGAGGCGAGACAGTCTCTCCTTCAACTACTGCTTCTGGATCCCCCTTTCCAGTGCCAGTGCACATGCTGGGCCAAATGGCTCAGCCAAATGGCTCCAGCTCCCGCAGCCAACTCGACTACTGAAGAACACAGCTGTGCTCAGCCGCATCAGCTCACTCCGATGCAGTTCCTCATGGGCTAGAAGTGTGATGCTGATCGTTTTTAATGAGGGCTGTGGGAACTGGCCCAAATTCTGAATTTGTTGTACAGAACAAATTAGTTTGCTTTGCTCCCTCCTTATCATTTCAGCCTTCAGAAGGGTGGCTTTTCATCATGAGCAAGGGGATTTCACTCTTGGGAAAGGCACTCCCTAACCAGGGTCTAGGAGCTGGGCTTTTCCAGGACACGTTTGAAACCACGAGGATTCTGGATGCACAGACAATTAGCATGCTAGAGCCCTGGCCTCTCTAGGGTTATAATCCCCGTCCTTGAAAAGGCTTTTCATTTAGCCTGTGGCCTCCAGAGTAGGGTACATAAGAAGAGCCTCTGTGGCTGAGAATTCAGTTAGGATCTTCATTTGCATATATCCGGTTTTATGTTTCTACACTGTGTGTCTCACGGTTCACATGCAGTACTATCAGGGAGTGTTCATTTTTCTTCCGAGAGGAGCACACTATCAGTGAAGTTTGGAAACCACAGACCTATAGGTACAAAGAACAAGTTTCTCTGGATTCTGGGGTGGGGAGGGGTCACAGGGACAGTGCGGTTGCGCTGATGTCAAAAAGCTACCTCTAGTAGTGGTAGTTTAGAGGTCTCGGGGTTTGAGCTGGACCCTGGGCCTTATTGATAGGGGATCTCCACTCTTCCTTGCCCCTACCTACAAACTAACACCACTGAACTCCAAGGCAGAACAGGGGTGGGCTGGGCTTAGATGTTTTCATGGGAGGGCTGAATGGAGCAAGCGGAGGAACAAGCACAAGAGGGTAAAGCAGAGGGCTCTAGAACAGGAAGGGGGGCAGACCCAACTCCATGGAGGGCAAGTGTTATGCATCAAACATCTAGATCTTCGGAATAGGTATTGGGATTCTCCTGGGACCGAGTCACCACCTTGAATTGACGGCGCAGGAAACCACCATAGCGCTTCTGGTTGTCCCACTTCAGCTTGGGGCGAATGCGCCGCAGGAAGCCCCCATAGCGTTTATACAGGTCCTCATGCCCTACCTGATCCCCATCCTGGCCCCCGTCCTGGCCCCCGTCCTGGCCCCCGTCCTCCTCTCCCGTCATCTCAGAGCTCCTCTTGGGGTATTTGCGCAAAAAGCCGCCATAGCGTTTGGCCTGTTTTCTCAAGTCCTCCTCATTGAAATGGAGTGTGGCCCCCTGTGCGGCAGGTTCATCGTTCATCCGGTCGGCACCCACCAGCTCAGATTCTTTTCCGTTGCCATACCTACCGGAGAGTCCCCTGAACTTTTCCTCTGAGACGCTGGAAAGGAGTCGGCTTTTCTCCAGCTCCTTCAGGAGGGGCTCCAAGAGCTTGGTCAGTGCAGTGTAGCCTTCTTCCAAAGCAACCTCATTCTCCAAGTCATCCTTGCCGCGGAACCCAGAGGCAGACCGAGTGAGAAAAGACAAGAAGCCCCAGCATGTCTCCCATTCCTCTGAGGGCGGCACCAGGTCCTGGCACTCCAGGGAGCAAATCTGAAAGGACACAAGAGCTTCATCATGTGAGAGCTGAGAAATTAGACTTACAGAGGCTAGGCAGTTATCCCAAAGGCACAGAAACAAGGGTGGCAAGGCCAAAAGTAGAAGCAAGATCTTCCAATTGCCCCGTGCTTGTGTATGCTTTCGCTCTTTCAAAGGATTATAGTTGGACTGGCGAGATGGCTCAGCGGGTAAGAGCACTGACTGCTGCTCTTCCGAAGGTCCTGAGTTCAGATCCCAGCAACCACATGGTGGCTCACAACCACCTGCAATGAGATGAGATCTGATGCCCTCTTCTGGTGCATCTGAAGACAGCTACAGTGAATTACTAGTGGGGTGGAGCGAGCGGAACTGGAACGAGCAGGGCAGCCACATGATGGCTCATGGCCATCTGTACAGCTCCAGTGTAGTCATACACATAAAAATAAATAAATAAATCTTTAAAAAACAAACAAACAAAGGGTATCATTGCTCTACCGACCTATATCAGGCGAGGGGCTGCTAACACTTTAAAGACAGAGAGGGTCAGAAGAGCAGAAAGAATGTGCGTGGAGAATGGAAGGGCGCAGCACACCTGAGGGGTTGTGGGTTGGGAGTATAGGATCTTTACTTCTTAGTGCTGTAGGGAGCATCCAGTCACCTCCGTGACTATAAAGATGTCGACAGTGATGAGCAATGTCACAATTTGAATTCTGAAGGTCTGAGGCTGGAGTCTCCATGCTTAGCCACATTGCTTTCCTAAGAGTGAGCACGGACACACTGTGTGATGGGTACACTGTATGCAGCCCAGTCAATACAGACCAGACAGATATTAAACACTAATCATCATGATCTCAGGGAATCAACCCTCATTTTACTGATAAGGAAAATGAGATTCAGGAAAGAGTTCCAGAGTAAGGGAGCAAGAAAGGGCAGAACCCAAGCCTGAGTGTCGTCCACCACAGTCTAGCCAACAAACACTACTGCTGGGTATGGATACAAAGGTATGGGTGAGGCGTGGGAGAAAGCATGACTCAAAATAACGCCAACAAGCCAGGAGAACAGTCTTAGGCCCAGGAGAGCCCAGCACCACGAAGCAGATCCTGCTAGTGTCATGGAGACAGCTCCCACCAAGAGACTGAATTTCCTGGTGCCTATCCAGGAAAGGAAGCTTTGGAATGTGTACCCAGCGCTTCAGACAGCAGAGCAAGCGCCCCATGATCTACACCCTGTTGCCAGGCACTTGGCTGCCTGGAAACATGGCCTCTGTGCAGGCCTTAGGGAGCCATGGTAATGAAGTCTAGAATGAAGAGGGAAGTAGACAACATCAGGCCTCCGTACCCGACTGCCCATGCCGTGCACTGCGGCAGAGGCACAGCTACCCAGATATGCAACCTCCCCTCTCTGGACTCCACCCACAAATAAAATAACATGGAGAAGCCTTGCTGAGACCTACCAGGGGGTTGATGGGATGGGGCCCATCCTGAGTCCTCACTGCACATAGGGAGCACAGGGACAGGCAGTCCGCTGCAACAGTAGAGGGCATCACAAGGAGGCAGGCTGCTAGCATCAGCCTGGACCACGCCATTCTGTCTCACTCTTCCTGCCGGAGAGAGAGAAGGACAAGATGGTGAAATGTGTCCATAGCGGACAAGGCCATCTCTTACTCATGTGTGGCGTAAGAGGAGCACGAGGCAAGCATTCTCCTTTCCCATCCTGTAGTCAAGGCCACAAAAGCTGGGGAGGGAACATAGGAGTCAAGGCCAAGGACTCAGGAGGGGCTGAGAGCTGAGTAATTGCTGCTTCCTGGGATCTTCTCTCTGTAGACAATCCATGTCATAGCTCTGTGAGGCAGGCTATGCTGTAGTCTTCACTTGGCAGATGGAGAAACTGAGGCATGAGAAAATGGTTCTACACAGCTAGGAAAACAGTAAGTCAGGGCTTGATCTGGTCTGTCCACCTTCATGTCACACCTTGACTACCACCAACCTCCAGGTCTGTCCCTATATGCTGAGTCCCCAGGCTGGACACTGGACACAGAAGCAAGCGCTGTACTGCTGACATAATACAGCCTTGCTCTTTCTGTTCTTTCCAAAGTCTTTGACTTCAGCACCACTCCTCACTCTGACAACTGAACCCTCTCCATGCGGGCCTCCCTCCTTGGCTTCCCAAGTTATCTCATGAACTATCCTCCTCAGCACATTAATTCTAAGATGGTGCCCATTGGGTAGAGTGAGGCCTCCCCATCTGCCTCACTGTCACACATCCTGCCCCCCCCCAGCCTGGCTCCTCCCTAACCCCAACAACAGACCTGAAATCTACTTTCATTGATGTGTCGGGCTCTGCCTCACCTCCTGGCCCTGCCCATGCTGTTTCCTCTTGGAGAACCTTTCCTGTCCTCTTGTTACTTGTCTTTCCTTGGTTAGGTTTCACCTCTCAGCAACTTGTACCCCTTCCATCACAATGGTGCACTCTCTAACTAGCTGTGTGAGCACTTGACCCCTCTGTGCATGCATGCATATGCATACACACACACACACACACACACACACACACACACACACACTCATGCACACAAGCTCTCTGAATACAGACTATCTCTTGCCCTCTCTGTAGCACTTGTCTGTGATCCACAAACAGGCTAAGCTTGTTCCTGCCTTGGGACCCTTGTGCATTCTCTTCCTCTGTCTGGGGTACCAGACCTCAAGTTTTCACCAGACTTCCTTTCTTACATTAAATGAGTTAAATGTCACAGGTCCAGACAGGCTCCTACCAGCTGAGGTATCTGCCTTTACCATTTCCCCAACTAGAACATTAGCTCTCAAAGGCACAGCCCTTAGATGTCCTAACTTCTTATCTTAGCATTTAAAACTCCAGCCAGCACATAGTAGGCCCTTTGCAAGTGCTTGGCAGATGATCTGATGGTTCGTTAAAAGTTGTCCCTTTTGAGGGGGTGAATATGGAAGGACCTGGAGGGAGGGGCATGAAAAGACTGAGGGGGGAGGAAAACAGAAAATGATGTAACTATATTACAATTAAAGCAAAAAGTTAACGTCCCTTTCACAGTCGATTTTTAAAAAGATTTTTATTTTATTTTTAATGATATGTCCATGTGTATATGGGTAGGATGTATATGCTATAATTTCAGGTGCCTGTGGAGGCCAGCAGAAGGTGCCCTGCATTCCCCAGAGCTGGAGTGACAGGCAGTTGTAAGGTGACTGACATGGGTACTGGGAACCAAACGTGCTCCTTTGAAAAAGCAGGGTCCACTCTTAACAACTCCGGCATCATCAGATAACTCGTTAGAAGTCACATCACTGTGATGTGTTCTTGTAAGTGGAGCTGTGATGGCCCGGGTGGATACTCTTAGCCTGCCATCTGGGGGGGTTATTCTCTTCCCACCAAGGCATCCTGATCTACTGTCTCCAGGATAAGAAACAATGTCCACCTTTCCTCCAGGTTCCGAGAACTGCTCTGTTTCTTCTGATGTTCAGGGGCTCCAAAGATTCCACCCATGAACCCAAACCCTGGAATACTCCACGGTAAGTATCCTTTCTTAAAGTACATGGTCGGCTTTCTAACCATTACCTCAGCTGCCAGCATTGAGATCCTACCATTCTAAGCTCTTACAGGGACCTTGGTACTGCAGAAAACTGCCCACATCCTGCCCTGAGCAGTGAAAGAAGCTGGGTTGCAGGACCCACTCTGTTGACTCTCCACCTTATAATTGCAGTTTGTAGAACAGGCTTGAGTCATCAGCACCTAAGTCTTCTATGAGTCCCAGCAACAATCCCCAGAGCATTGACTCTACCCCAAGCTTAGTCTACCCACCAGCTCAGAGGTGAGCATGATCTGCCCACATTAGAGATGAGAAAACTGGTGCTTAGAAACTTGGTAACTCATCTGACGTTATATGCAACTGTAGGCCAGAGGCAGATGCAAATGCATGTGCTTCTCCTGAGACTGGGCTCAGCTGCAGCTGGCATAGGGAAGCTCAGAGTGGAGAACACACAGAACACTCATGTAGCCTGGGTGTGTCTGTGCCCCTTGGGTTTCTCCTGCATTCTATCAGATGAGAAAAACCAAAGGTCTGGATAAGTGAATGTACCATTTATACACATACAAAACTGATCAAAGCAGGTCTGGTCTGTTATAAGATTTGAGCAACCTGTTGAGAGACTTCCTGTACCAGTGAGTTCTAAAATAGACCCAATTTCAACCCCTCTGTACAAAACTGGTGCCGGCATCTTTTCCTCTGCTCCTTAGTTTCTGTGTGATGGCGTTGGTGATAAAGTAGCTAGGTACCAGCCATTCTGAGCAGCCTCTTGAACTAACCACATATAAAACAACTTGAGGCATGAGCGCCATTACTTGTGCCTACTTTACAGACTCCCCTGGGTCCAGGGAGACTGGCACCTAAACAGTCTACTGCAGACCTTGCTTTATTGTCCACTGACGACTTCCCAGGCTGCTCCATCTCCTGGCCCCACTCTGCAGGCTTCAGCTTCTGAAGGTTTTGGAGTAGATCCAAGCTTATCCCCCACCCCCAGACACAATTGACTCTCCCTCTGACTGTGCTCCCCAGCTCTGTGCCAGCCTTTCAGGCTCTGAAATGCCTTCCGAAGGTCTGACTCTTCTGACTGTACTCAGCATCCTTCCCAACACAAAGAGCCTGCATTTGTGACGCGCACGTTATGCATGTCTGTGCTCCATCCTGTGAACAGCCTTAGTGTGAGACAGTCCTCAAGATAACCCCATGAGGCTGAAACCAATAGTATTCCCGTAGTGGAGAGAACATGGAGGTGCAAAGGGATATGTTCACACCATCCTAGCAAGTACACAACAAACTGGCATCCTGATGTGAGTTCTGCCTAACCTGGGCTCATCCCAGCCACTTTAATTCCATAGCCAAGGATACATGCTTTCCCCGACCCTTGCATACAGAGTTCCCTCTGCCTCGAACAGCTGTCACCCATTCCAATTACCTTTTGACCTGACTAACTCCCACTTGTTCTTTAGAATTCAGCATCAGGTACCAAAACTAAGAAGTCTGTCTGGACATGATGGCTCCTTGGATCTCCTGCAGCCACCCATACTAGCCCCAGCACAGAATTATATCTGACTATCGAGTCTAACATGTGAGGCGATTTTGTAAATACAAAGCTCCTACATATGAGTGTGTGGGGTATGTTTGACCATGAGAAGCTCCTGCATATGAGTGTGGGGGGGTATGTTTGACCATGAGAAGCAGGCCACAGTTCAGAAAAATATGTAAAGGAGAAACTGGAGTACTAAATACCAAGGAAAGAGGGCAGAGGGCAGTTCGTGCCAGCCTCATGGGGCCTAGCCATAGTTTTCATTGATTCAAAATGTCATGAAAACACAAATTTGTATGATTGATGCATGGATGGATTGATGTGTGCAGTAATGGATGAATGGAAGGATGGATGGCTGGGTGGATGAATGAGTAGCTGAACAACTGAATGGATCATGTTCCAGAATGTCATCTAGGATTCAGATGAGTCCAGGAAACCCATACAAGTTTCGTGAGTGAATAAACAGACATTTTAAAACTGAGAGTTTTTTAAATTTTTTTTTTTTCGAGACAGGTTTTCTCTGTATAGCCCTGGCTGTCCTGGGACTCACTCTGTAGACCAGGCTGGCCTTGAACTCAGAAATCCACCTGCCTCTGCCTCCCAAGTGCTGGGATTAAAGGTGTGCATCACCACTGCCCGGTGAGTTTTTTAAATAAATAAATAAATAAATAAATAAAGCTTGATTTCCAACTTGTTTGGAAAAAAGTCAAAAGTCTTTGAGATACTGGGCCTGCATCCTACATTGGCCCTAGTCATGAGGGACACACACATACACACACACACACACACACACACACACACAGACTGGGTCCCCATGAGCATCTCAATCCTGTAACAGTCTCTGCTTCTCAGGAGCTACAGTGTACCAAACTTAGACAGATTCACTCAGAATCCCTAGAGGCAATGCTGTTCTTAAAATGCTTTTTGGAGAAGGGAAGTTGCCCTTCTGAGTTCTCTTGACTTGTGAACAGATGACCCAGCTTATCAGCTAGGTTCCTGAGGTTGAATGTGTCTTAACATGCTGGCCTTGAGACCACCCCCATCTTATTTCCTCCTTCTTATGAGCACACACTCCTGAAAAGAAGCTGTATTTACAGACTGATTACAAACCGATTAGAAGTTCTGCACTGTGGAGAGACTGGACTGTTAGTTTTCTTATCTTCAGCTCCCAGAACAACGATCCCTTGCCCACCTCTGTGTCAGAGCTAATATCCTGTGACTAATAGACTGAAAAAAAAACCACCTCAGAATCTATTGTCTTAGCAGACATACTGGCTTCCAACCCAAAAGCTGAGAATGTCTTCAGATAGCATCTTGGGCCTACAGAAAAGCTTCCCCGATCTTCCTGTACCTGCCTCTCTGATGTACCCACCAATGTATTTCAAACTTGCCTTGATTTGTGACTTTCTTTGTTCCATAAGATGATAAAACTTCATGAAACTGCTTCCACATCAGAATGTGGAATTTCCATCTCTGTTCCCAGACCATGGTCACTTAAAATGGCTCCAGAATAAACTTTCTTTTATACTCTTTAAGATGAGAGCTGTGGTTTCCTTGTTTTGTTTTTCTGATACCTTTAAAGGATTTACAAATTACTGAGCAATGTTGGTGGCTTCTGAGTCAGGGTGGGACAGGGATTTCCACCTTTTCATTGGGGGAGCTGTCCGTGAGGGACAGAACTGGGAAATTAGACCTGCTGTGTACTGTCTCCATCTGAGGCAAACTGAAGAGAAAGCAGCTTTAGCCTTCAATGAATTCAGAAGTAGGAAGGCAAACATGAGGTGAGGCTCAGCCAGGGGGAGGTAGGCTGGAGCCTTCTCAGAGGAATCATCTTCACTTAGCACTTCATAAAATGTGTCCTTGGCCATACTTAGGACACGCATAACAGCACAGAGGGGAAAGACAGATGGAGGGAAGACGTCTGACCATCCTAACAAACAGAAAATGGTAATCGGGACATACCCTGCTCCATAATCACATGACCTGAATATTTTCTTTCCATTCACAGATATATTCCACAGGTTTCTATGGGTTCCTTTTATCTGGAGAACCCTGGCCCCACTGACAGCTGTCCACGGGTGTTTACATGCCACAAAGCATCATTAACTTCTGAAACAAGGGCTCAGGTCCACAAAGCCAAAAGTGTTTACTGTCTGACCCTTTACCAAGAAAGTATGTTGAGCCCGCCTCATTTGACTTACACAAGTCTGAGAGCTTTCAACTTACTTTCCTATGTCTCCAGACATGCAAACATATTGTCTAATAATATCTAATAACAATCTCCTGACAGGAGGCCAGGTGGATTCACTGCAGTAGAGGCAGGCTGCATCCTGCACCCCAGACAAGTTCAAAGCCATTGTAGGTGGCAGAATCCATTAAGGAAAAGTACCATCAACTTTAATATTCTCTGAGAGGTCAAACCGTGGGCTCCTCACACAGTCCCTAGCACCATCTGCACAGTGTCTGTTAAAGCACAGCGCACAGTAGGAACTGTTTTCCCTCTAGATCCAGATTTCCTTGAAAGAGTTGGTTTTGTTTTGATTTGAGTTTGCCCTCTCCCCGGCTCAGAGACATCTCTACAGTAGTCAGCCAGGGCTCCAGAGGCAGCAAGCATTTTTACTTGAAAAGCCAGGGCTGAATAATAATAGCATGATTTAACATCACAATTATCCCTGGGAGCAATGTATGCATATGATTATTCCTATTTGGAGGAAAAGGAAATGGGAAAAGGTAAGAATGAAGTCACTTGCTTAAGGTCACACAATGAGTCAGGAGGACTCAGCTCTCACCCTCCTTGACACACATCACTGTTTCTGTGACCCTCCAGTGCCAACCACCCTAGAGTCTATCAAAGACTGTGCCACTGCTCTGTGCCAGGCAGGATGTCTCCAGATGGATCCTCAAGAGGCTATCAGTAAAGGCTTAGGCTCTAGGAGGAAACTGTGGGCTGAGAGAAACAGCACCCCTAGTGGCAGGGCTGGAAGTCACACTATCTCCCACCTGACAGGCAAATGCTTTACATCTATTATATGAATTACCCCTACCTGTAAGCTGGGCACTATCAGCCCCACTTAGATGGGAATACGGTGGCTCAGAGAGATAGGAACTGAGCACAGAGTTGATCTGCTGACTACACAAACTGACCGGAGGTGTAAGGGTACATGGCATGTCCTGTGGGCTATCCCCAAGACTTTCATACACCCCTGAAAGTGAAACAATTTCAAGACTTTTCACCTTACTGAAAAACAGCAAGTCCATTTTTTGGTGGGTTCCCAAGGGGCTGGCAAAAGAAGGCTCTGAAACTTGGAAGCGCTCCTTGTTGAGATACAATCATGGAGAGAGCACGGGCGATCAGTTTGTGGTGTGGCTTGGGTCCTGAACAGAAAATGAGCCAACCTATTATTGTTCAGCAAGTATCAAAGCACGGACAGAGGAGCAGGTCTTACCCAAAGGTCATCACATGTGCTGTGCAGAGGCAGACAGAAACAGAGTCCCACAGTCCCGGCTGCTATGGTCAGGGTCTCAGAGATAGCATTAGCTGCAGTTTTAAAGGAATGTTTCTCAGCTGTAGGATTTGTAAGGAATCTTGCCTTATTGTCACTTGGAATGGTTATAAGATAAGGAGAACCACAAAAGGAAGATGAGAGGGCTGGGAGAAAGATGAACAGTCAGAGGAAAGGGACTTGGTGGGCAGGGGAGGGAGGGAGGACAGTGGCAGTGAAGATGCTGGGGAAGTGGGTGAATGGGAAAGAGAGGGGGAGGGACAAAGGAGATGAGGCAAAAGCCAAGTCATCTCCTGCTCCTCCCCCAATCTGTCCCTTGAGCTACATAATAACTTCTCGGTAAACCTTTATCAAGTTAAATAGAATAAGAGGGGGGGGGAGGGAGGCAGTTGAAGCCGCTGTGGACACATTACTCACGGTGAGTGTGTCTGCAGCTAGTGGCTAAGCATTCTAGCCAGTGGATATCTGGGGGTAGGGAAACTGGGCAGCATGTCACCTGCCTCATAGATATGACCACTGTGCTCCTGTGGGAGTATGGATTGTGATCCAGGCTAAGCTACAAAGGACTCAGTTGATGTTACAACCTCCCCCTACTGGGGTCAGCTGTGTGTTGGTTATGTTGTTTTAGCACCTTGTCAAGACCCAGTAAGGTCTGCCTGTCACTTATCAGCCAAGAGGAGCAAACCAGCAGTGAGAGAGATCATCTGCTAACCACACCTTCTCCGATGCACACTGAAACCAAACCAGCAACTGCAGAACCCTCAGAGAATGAGGGAGAGATCTGATAAATAGAAAAGTTGTGCCAAGATAATGGGAGGTGGGGTGGAATGTCATGGAAGGACTTCACTGTTCAGAGGTGGGTGGGGGTGAGGAGTGACAGATAAAGCAATGGCCGTCATCTGTAGGAGTGGGGAGAGAAACACTGGTCCCAGAAATATTTGACTTTTGTCAGGTTTCCCCGGAAGAGTGCACAGCAGGATGGAATGGGATGACTGATGAAGTCTTATAAGAAAGGGGAAGGGTTCATTTTGAAACCTGCCATTTTGGGAGATCGGGGTGGCCATAGTAGCATTTATTGAGTGCCTACCAAATGCCAGGTGCCTCTCATGGGAGCCTAGTAATGACACAGGGGAAAAGACATTATTATTAGCTTCATTATATTGGTGAGGAGATCAAGACATTGGGTTTGAACTCACCACAGGCTCAGGTAGTGATCACGCACACTTAGGCAATACATGGAAAATTCTTGAGGTAATGCTCCGGAAACCCTGAGAATTATCATACCCTTCCACGTGTTTTCTCAAACAGCCCTGACTCAACCACTTGAGTAGCCTACTGCCTACTGCGTCAAAACAGTGGATCCTACCCCACAGCTTCCGTGGCACCACTGTGACACCACACTCCCAGCTGCCAGCTACACCTAGAGACAAGGGGAGTCACCTGGCACCCATCACGCTTAGCACAATGAGGACAGAGCAGTGGGCTCAGGATTATGTCAATACACATGCACACACATAACTCACCCTGCTGCAGCTGTTTCAAGAGCTCCCCCGCGCAGATCTCAAAGCCGGGGGGATGAATGACCTGCAGAAACAGAACAAAAGACAAAGTGGGGTGGGATGGGAGCACCGGTGAGGGGAGCAGGGGAGGAGGGTGAGCAGAGCGTAGGAGTGAAGCCCTCCCCCCCATGACAAGGAACAGAAAAAGACTGACATTCTGAAAGGTTTTGCAACAGATCTTGACAGCAATGCCTGTCAGATTAGAAAGATATCAGTGTGTATTTCACCAACCCTTGGCAGAAGGGTGATAATGAAGGTTTGCGCTCTGTGGGAGGGTACTTGAAACCAGATCCAATAACCTACAGAGCTTGGAGGCTTTATTAAGGGATACTTGTAAATCTTGAGAGGTTCTCAGAAAAAAAAAAAAAACACACTCAGGGAAAAGTGACAAGACACAGAGTTTACTGTTCAATCATGGAGGCGACTACAGTCGCCGGCTCTGAACCTCACCAGCTTTTGCTGGTGTCCAACTCTGGGGTTCCACAATACTTTCTTTAAACATGGGCATTGCTATCAGAGAGCCCCTGGCTTTCCTCAAGCGAGCTTCCTCCAGCCTAACTTAGCTGTTTCCAGCAGTAACTTGGCTGTGATTTACAGGAAAGCAACAAGTCCTTTCAAAGTCCAATTGTCAAGGGAAGTCCTCCTCAGACTGGGTATCCCACAGAGCTCTTGCTTTCTTTCCTAGTTCCCTTTCAACCAAACAACCCCAGCCTTTATTCTGAGTAAAATCAAAGGAAGCCACTCAAATCAGCGCCTTGTCAGTGATTAAACGTGACTCAATAAGAGTAAAGAGGACGGCCAATTATTTATGCATTGATGGTGTCGATTGGTACTTGGCAAGTGCCGAGTCCTGAACCTCATTAATGTTCCTAACCCGTGAAATCTAAGTCCAGTGAGAACGTTGACCTTTAAGATCAGGCTAATTAGTGAAACCTTTTGGTCTTCCACCCGGGCTGCCCCCTTCTCCTCAGACCCTGAACACTAGCGTGGGGACTGCTGTGTGGCTGAGCCGAAGCGCCACTAGCACCTGTGGAAGCCAGGACTGTTCAGGGCATAGGTTCCAGAGGACAGGCAGCTCTTTGGACTCCCTGAGCAGGCTTTTGTAAACTCACCTTGAAACTATGATTTCCTGTGCTGAGAAACCAGAACCAAACCCAGTCAAGCTCCCCCAGCCCAAGCTCCCACCGGTCCCCCTGCAGAGCATCAGGAGCACATGCATAAAGCCAGAAAGCCTGAGCTCCCTGTGGGATCTTACCTGCTTACTGCTTTGTCCCTGGCAGGCTTCTGGCTGATCAGGTGGTAGGGTGGCCGGTCCAAGATTCGGAAGGCACCCTGACTCTAGCTCAGAGAAGTGCCACAGAGGAAGCGGTGAGGGCTACCAAGTCCCCTTTGGCAGTTCTGGAGCCTTACTCCCCTTTTATAGATGAGAGTCTCCCCCTGTCGATCAGCCCTCTCAGCGCTCGCTCACAGAGCACAGGCTGCCAGGAGCCAATGGGGGAGTGGCAGAGCAGTCGGCGCTCAGACCCCCGGGTCCTTCCACTCAACTCCCTGGGCCAGAGTGAGACACAAAAGCTGCTCCGAGTTACGTGATCTGGAGGAGGAGGCTTCGCGCAGCCCGGGGGTGGATTCTGGTGAAGTGCTGTTTGTCACTTCAAATTCGGCCACTTTCAGCATCTCCAGGAGAGTGTCACAGGAAAACAGAGACAAAGGTAGAGGAAAGGCAAGAGATAGGAGGAGACAGACAGAGATGGAGAGGCGCAGAGAGTCCAATAGAAAGGCAAAAAAGAAAGTTGGGAAACAGAGAATGGAAACAGAGAGAGGCAATGTCTGAGGCACAAGGGAACATAGACGAAGTAAGAAGAAAAGAGAAAGAACCACAGCCACAGAGGTTGTCAAAGATTAGGAGATGAACAGGGAGTGTCACAGGGAACCAGAAACAAAGGCTGTCTCACAATATAGGGACTGAAGGATAGACTGGAGTATCCAAAGCAGAGTTCTTGGTTATGGAAGAGGAACAGTCGGTTCCATGTTGGCGGGGACACACATACACACACACTCACACACATATACACACTTGCACACACACATACACACACACACACACACACACACACACATTTGACTGGCATGCGGATGAGTGTGCACTTGCCTGAGAGTGCCAGGTGACTTGGGCACCTGTCTGAGTTGATGCCAGGCACTGCCCTTCCTCACAACCAAGGGCTGCCCTTCAATTTTCGGTTTCCTCTGGCAGCAACATGGAATACATAGCATGAGATGCCCCTCAGAACAGCGGCTCTGATGAGCCTTTGTGTGGCTCTGGGTGGGAGCAAATCTACCTCGCAATGAACCTTCCATCGTGCTATGAGCAGCCTGAAGGTTCTGGGTAGCTGCAAACACCTCCCAGAATACCCACGTCTCCGAGTTTGAAAGAAACCATGCTTGTCTCTGTAGTCAGCAGCAGAGCTGTTCACCTTGGTTGGGGGAGTGTCAGAGGCTGGCTGGGCTGTCCATGTCATGAACGCCTGGGTTGCACCAGGCAGTGAGCAAAGATATCAACTTTAATTCTCACGTCCTGGCCATGTTCAACAGCAGAGGCTGGAGAGCTGAGAAACTGGCCACAGAACACAGCAAGCCATCATCCAGAATCAGAAGGATCTGATCCTGACCATCTACTGGACAACTGTCCACCCTGAGGACTTGGCTCGACAGTATCCATTTCTGAGACTTGGTCTGTTTGCCTGAACAAGGCCGACGAGAGCTATAGCTAGTAACACTGGATATGCCGGCTTGGTCTCTGCCTCTGCCACTCATCTGTGCAGAGCCCTAAGCCAAGTTAGTGGGTTCAGCCTCAGTTTGCTTATCTGTAGAATGGGGAAAAGAACCCCACTAGGATCTTGGCATAGTGAAAGGAGGAAATGCCAAGAGCATTTGCCATAGCTGGCATGTGGCCTGTACTTCCTTACAGCTGTCCTCGAGGTAATGGCGATTACGTCATCATGCTCTGAGGCACCAGCCACACTTTGTACTTCTCTGAGGCATCATCTTCTTCCTGCCGCTGGGCCATTGCATGCTCTCATACAACTAGGATGACAGGCAGGGATATCTGATAAGTACCTGGTACATCACAGACACTGTCCCTTGTTTCAGAGTATCCTCAGAAAAGCAATGTTGTCGGCTGCAGCTCTGCAGGATTCAGCTGTGGAGTGGAGTGGAGTACCAACCAAGCAGGGCAAGTGGGGTGGTCCCAGCTTTCCATGTCCCTCTGGCCTTGACTCCAGGCCCCCTGCCCTCTCTCATTTCTACCCTAAGTTCTCCTTCTGCAGGATTCCTAGCCCAAGGTGAATGGCAGGCAGGAACAGCTTCCAGGCACTTGCACGGCATCTGGTAGCTGTGTCTCAGGCTGTCTTCCTACTTGCAGAGCTGGAGCTCCTGAGCATCTCTCTAGTCACTGTTACCCAGGGATCTCGCAACAGGAGAATGAACTCTTTCTTCATCCTCAAGGCCCCAAGCTCATGCCATTTGCTCCCATTCTCCTTAATTCCCCCTCTCTGCCTCCTAAGTTAAGCTCTTAGCAGTAACCTTGGAATAGATGGATGCTGTTAAGAGATGAGGTGGAGTCACTCCCGTAGCTGCTGAAAGTCAGCAGGCAATAGGGAAAGAAGTGAAAATACAACGACATGAGGAGAGTTCAGTGAAGCAGAGATGCTCAGTGTTGACCAGCCTTCATCTGAGTTTACTGGAGCCTCACGAGCAAACACTTTAGGCATTTATTCTTCCCCTCTATTCACAATGTCCTCTAAACACACATTTATATATGCACCCCGCACACACACACACACACACACACACACATACACATACACACACACCTGTAAATACCACACATATACACATACCTATAAACACAACACACACATGTACACATGCATTCATACACACACATGCGTGCATGCACTCACACAAATATTGTACACACAAACAGAATTGCTGCTCACACATGCAGGAGAAAGCTAGAAAAAGACTCTCCTTATCCCTGGAAATCCCTCCCTTAGGCTAGGACATCCCTCCCACTTGGGGTCCTAATGCAGGCCTCTGAGCATCATCACAAGAGAATAGGAAGCGGAGCTCACTGGACTGCCCTATGTGCTTACCATATCCATCACAACTGACGGTACCTCATTTAGACACACAGATGTCCAAGTCATCCTCAGAAGGCAGGAAGATAGTACCAGCTTTGTCTAGCTATCAGGACTAATTCCTGAGTTCTCTCATGCTTCTTGCCTCCCTGTCCTCAGTGAATGATGACCTCTAGTTCAGATCTTAAAGTGGACAAGAAACAAAGAATAAAGGGAAGGAAATACTTGAAACAATCAGTCCCCAAGTCCTGTTAGGAAGGCTTCGGGAAGATCATTAGGAAATAGAAAGTAAAGGAAATTAAAGCTGGCTCTTACACTCTCCACTGTGGTGAACTCCCCTAATCTATCAACAGTCCTGTGATTGGCTGAGTCCCTTGCCTTCTGCTTGCAGACTAAGAAACAGGCTGGGAGAAGGCACACAAACTACCTCAGAACAAAGCAATCTAAAGATCTGAGAAAATAATGAAAACTTTAAAACACTGAAGGAAAAAATACAAAAATACATTTTCAGATAAAAAGACTTCCCGTGACCATGGATTAGACAAGTTATATTGGAAATAGCTATCTCACCAAAAACAATGCTCATTAGAAGCCCATGTTTCACAGAAACACAAAATATGTTAAAATCCCTATAAAAGCACAAAAGACTCTGATAGTCAAAGCAATCCTACATGAAAAGAATGTTGCTTAGCAGAATCACCATTCCTGACTTCCATATAAGGACATGGTATTGGCACAAAGCCAACAAGTGAGCCAGTGACACACAGCTGGAAAACCAGATACAAATCCATGTAGCTACAGCCACCTGATCTTTGACAAAGATGCAAAAAATATACATTGGAGAAATATAACACTTTGAACAAATAGTGATGGGAAAACTGGATAACAGCACACAAAAGAACTTAAGTAAAGACTTACCTTTCACCCTGTGCAAAAATCAACTTCGAATGGATCAAAGAACTAAACATAAGACTTGCAACTCTGAAACTTATAGAAGAAAAAGTAAGGAAATATGTTAGTCCCTTTTTGTTACTGTGACAAAATACTGTCTTAGTTAGGGTTTTATTGCTATGAACAGACACTATGACCAAGACAACTCTTGTAAGGATAACATTTAATTGGGGCTGGCTTACAGGTTCAGAGGTTCAGTCCATTATCATCAAGCACAGCACAGCAGCACCAAAGCAGGCATGGTACAGGAGGAGCTGAGAGTTTAACATGTTCCAAAGGCAAGCAGGAAAAGACTAGCAGCTAGGATGAGGGTCTTAAAGGCCACACCCACAGTGACATACTTCCTTCAACAAGGCTATTCCCACTCCAACAGGCCACACCACTCTGGGCCAAGCATATTCAAAGCACCACAAATACCATTCATGATGAAGGCAGCTTAAAGAAGATAGAGTTTATATGGGCCTGTGGTGTCAGAGTCCATCACAGGATGAAGACATGGGAGCACTCAGCAGGGATGCAGCAGGAGCCAAAATCTGAGAGATCATATCTGTGAATGTAGGCAGAAACAGGGTGGAGTAAATAGCAAATTGGAAATAGGTAAGGCTACATAATTTCAAGGCCTACACCCAGTGATTTACTTCCTATAGTAAGACCACACCTCCTACATCCCCCCTCAGACAACACCATCAGCTGAAGATCAAGTTTTTAATTACTCAAGCCTATGAAAGAGATTTCTCATTCAAACCATCATATTCTATTTGCCCCCATAGGCTCATAGCGATTAAAATGCATTTAGTGTAACTTCAAATGTCCCCATAGTCTTTTTTACAGTCTCCAACACTGTTTACAAATAAGAAAGCCCAAAGTCTTTTCTAAGACTCAAAACAATCTCTTAAAATGTAACAGTAAAAAATGCAAATGATGTATTTCTAACATATAATGGCATAGACCATACATTACCATTCGAAAACAGAGAAATGGTATCATGGACAGGAAATACTGCACCATAGAAAAAAAAATAAACCCAGCAGGGCAAACACTAAATCCTGTGGCTCCACATCTGATGTCTAGACACTAGTTTTAAAGAGCTCAGATGGCACTGGCCCTCCAGGTTCATTGCCTGCACTGTTCTCTCTCTTGGGGTAATTCCACACCCTGTACACCGATCTCCTTGGCAGGGTATTCTCGGCTCTGACATCTCCAATATCTTGGGATTTCCACTGCCTGGGCACAACATCTCTCCAAAGCCATGGAGGAAGAACCCAAGACCCCTTCATTCTTGTATCCTTTATATTTACAGAACCGGCATCACAGGATGGCGCTACCAAGTTAACTCCCTATTTGGGGTGGATACTTTGTACTGTAGTAGAGCAGCTTTGTTCGTGGCTAAGCTTCCCACTTGGTTCAAAGGCTGTCTTCAGAGACATGAAGGACACAGGAGTGAAGGGGTCATGGATTTTTCCTCCGAAGCTCTAGCTTTAAATCTTTTAAAAAAAAAAAAAAGATTTAAAAAAAAAATTAGATCATTGCTTTTAAATTTGGCCTCAGGAAAGTTCTTAGGACATGGGCAAAAGGCAGCTAGTTTTTTGTCTCTGGCCCAGTTGCTGTTAAAATCATTGCTTCCTTGTGAACGTCCTTGAGCTTGGCCTCTACAGTCCACATTACTCTCAGAACTACACTCTTGTAGGCTTCTACTCTTCTTACAGGGTTCAACCAGCTTTCTAGCCAGAAGTTCCAAAGTCTTTCACATTTCCCCCAAAGACAGTGTGATCATTCATTCTCTGGTACCAATTTCTATCTTAGTTTGCTTTCTATTGTTGTGATAAAACACTGACTAAAACTAACATGGGAAGTAAAGGTTTTATTACAAATTAGAGTTCATCATGAAGGGAAGCCAGGGCAGGAACCTGGAGATCCAAACTGAAACAGAGCCTCTTACTGGCTTGCTCTTCAGGCTCTTTTACCTTCCTTCCTTCCTTCCTTCCTTCCTTCCTTCCTTCCTCCCTCCCTCCCTCCTTCCCTCTCCCTCCCTCTTCCTCCCTCTCTTTCTCTTTCTCTCTTTCTTTTTCTCTTTCTTTCTTCCTACTTTCCTTCCTTTCACCCTTCTTTTCTCCTTTTAAAAACAGATATATTTGCTTTCATTTTATGTGCATGAATGTTTTGCCTGCACTACATTCACTTTAACAGTCAAGGCATCTCTCTAGCCATCTTATCTGCCACCCCCCCCATACTTTTCTTATACCACCCAGGACCGCATGCCCAGGTGCGGCACCATCCACAATATGCTGTACTATTCTACATCAATTTAATCAAGAAAATGCCCTACAGACTTGACTAAAAGCCAATCTGTTGGGGGCATTTTCTTGACTGAGGTTCTTTCTTCCTAGATGAAAATACTTGTGTCAAGTTGACAAAAATAACCAGAAAAAAATACTTTATGATAAAGTCATAGATGAATAGAACTCCAGCTGATAGGTCAGGATATAATGCTAATAATTGACAACAAGACCTCATGAGATTAAAAAGCTTCTGTATCGAAAAGGAGAGGCTGAGTGAAGAGACATCCTACAAAATAGGGAAAAAATAACCAGCATATACCTGACAGAAGATTAATATTTAAAATCTACAAGGAACTCAAAAGGCTAAACAAGAAAACAACTCAATTTATTAGGCTAATGAAGTGAACAGATTCTGTGAACAATGGCATATAAATAGTCACTAAACATGAAAACTGTTCAACCTCACAAGTCGCCAGAGAAAGACAAATCAAGGTTTTATTGAGATTCTATCACAACCTGGTCAGTAACAGTGCTGGTAAGGATGTGGACAAAGGGGACCCTATACAGTGTAAAGAAGTCTATCTAGGGGTCTTCAAAAAGCTAAAATAGTTCTTCCATGTGACCCAGCTGTATTCTTCCTATTTACCCAAAGGCTCCCCAAGTTAAAATGACAGAGACACTTGCACAGCGATGTTTATCACAGCACAACTCACAAAGGCTGAATTGTGGAGTCAACCTCTATGTCCAGTGATAAAGGAGTGGATAAAGAAAATGGTGTACATGCACAATGGAATTTTTTAGTCATGAATAATAATAGCATTATGTTTTCAGGAAAGGGATGCAACCAAGGATGATTATATTATGTGCATTAAGCCAGTCTCAGAAAAACAAACAGCATACGTTTTCTCTCATGTGTGGCTCCTGGATTTTTACACAGTTGCATAAATTCATGTATGGCATGAAAGTGGAAGCTGAATCCTCTAGAGGAGCAAAGGGACAAATGCAAGGTGTGGGGGTGACAAGGGAAGGGAAGGTGTGTAGAGGCATGTCAATGGTCAATATAGACTTACATAAAAAGGTTCTTGTGCAACACAGTATCGTGTCTGATAAAAATACATAATGAAAATAAGAAATGAAATAAAATGGTATGTCCCCTATATACAAGCCACACTGGAAAGGTGACTGGAGAGAGAGATCACTTGGGACTTTGGTTGAATGAAGTGTCAGTCTGTGCCTGGGCAGCTTCAACTCTCCTGTATTCCAACAGGGCTACCTTTCCCTTCAGATTCCTTTTATTGCTCATACAAAGTGTTACTCCCTCTAGCAGAGCAACCCTGTTGCCTCATGCAGGTCACTATCCCTCATCCAAATGCCCATTTTCACATTTGCCTCTCATATGTACGATGACCGTTAGCTTCTATAACGGTTGCCAGAGTTCCCTCCTCTAACGTGACCTCTGCAAATGGAAATGTATAGTCTTGCCAAATACCTTGTAGGTGCTTAGTAAACATTTGTTGAGTTAATGACCAAAAGAATCCCAAGTGTCTTCAGTGACAGGAACAGAGAGGAAGATGAAGCACGGGGAGAGACGAGGCCATGTAGGATCCCAGGCCTCAGGGGAGAAACAGTTTTCAGAATAGATTTCGGAAGCTGCCAAAGACTGAAAATGATTCTTCCCGTCAACAAAGAACCCAGAGATCCAGAAACAACTTACTCAGCCCTTGAACAAGAAGCATTTCTCAGTGTTTTGATATTAGTTATTCAAATTCAAATGCAGCATGATTCCTGTCCTTATCAAGCTCCTAATCCTGTGAGAGAAACGTGTACGCATAAGAATATGAAACAGCTGCAAAAGAAAAGTAGCTGGAGAGGCAGAGACCGCAGAGCTCATCTCTTTACAGGCATGCTCAGGAAGGATTCTCTGCCCAGTGGGCTGTGAAGAATAAATACGATCTTGCCAAAGAAGCCAAGATGGGTTTTCTAGAACACCTCAAAGAACCAAGGATGAGAAAATAGAGCAATCATGCATGGAATAATTACTACAGTAAGGAGTCTCGTCAATTTCTTAAAATATAAACATATAATTCCCACATGGCCCAGCAATTCTACTTCTAGGAACAAAGACCCTATAAGGTTAGAATTGGGAATTTAAAAAGATGCACATACCCTGGGTTTGAGAAAAAAAATCTAACCAGTGGCTACATAAGACAAGCTATCTACATACAGAATACAGTACCGTTTGGCTCGGAGAAGGAGCAAAGCTCTGGTGTATGCATTGGCAGATGAGGCTTACCAACACAGTGAGATGAGCCCAGAAGGCAGGACACACAGCAGCACATTCCCTGAGGGTCTGGAAAGGCACATTTTGAAGAAAATAATATGGTAGAATTAACTCATCATGTACTGGGGGAGAGGAACATATGGGTCATTGCCTAAGCCTCTGGAATGAAGAAAAAGTCACTAAAGTGGATGATGGCCACAGAACATCATAATTAGTTAAACATGCAACTCACTGCAATGGTAAATTTTATTTATATGTATATAAACAAAATATATCTCCAAAGCAAGAAGGTAACATCATCATCACAAAGTTAAGAAAAAGAAACAAGATTTCTGACCTGATAGTGATTTGTTTGAAGGAGCCAGGGGCTCCTTATCCTTTATTAGAGAGAAGACTCTTGCCTCAGCCCTGTGCACTTCTCACCTGATATGCTTCCAGGTTCACATTCATTCATGGAACTTGGAACCTTAGCAACTTAGTAACTTGGAATCTTAACAAGTGTCCATGTGGTTTGATGGAGCATCTTTTGGGCATACGCCCAGGAGTGGTATAGCTATTTCTTGGGGTAGAACTATTTTTGATTTTCTGAGAAACTGCCAACTTGATTTTGAAAATGGTTATACAAGTTTGCACTCCTACCAGCAGTGAATGAGTGTTCCCCTTGCTCCATGTCCTTCCCAGGATGAGCTGTTGCTTGAGTTTTTGATCTTACCCATTCTGATGGGTGTAAGGAGGAATCTAAGAGTCATTTTGATTTGTATTTGATGCAATGATGACTAAGGACGTTGAATATTTTCTTTGTTTCTGAGCCACTAGAGATTCCTCTATTTAGAATTCTCTGTTTAGCCCTGCACCCCATTTTTTAATTGTGTTCTTTGGTTTGTTGGTTTCTGACTTCTTGAGTTCTTAATATATTTTGGATATTAGCCCTTTGTCAGATGCAAGGTTAGTGAAGATCTTTTCCCATCCTGTAGGCTTCTGTTTTGTCCTATTAGACAGTGTCCTTTGCAGTTTTATGGGGTCCCATTTATTAACTGTTAACCTTAGATCCTGAGCCACTGGTGTTCTGTTCGCCACAGTTGTCTCCTGCACCACTGTGTTCAAGACTATTCCTCACTCTCTCTTCTGTCAGATTTAGTGTATCCAGTTTTACATTGAGGTCTTTGATCCATTTGGACTTGAGTTTCATGAAGGGTGATAAATGTGGATCTATTTGCATTGTTCTACATGCAGGCATCCAGTTAGACCAGCACCATTGTTGAAGGTGCTTCCATCTTTCCATTGTACAGTTTTAACTTCTTTGTCAAAAATTAAGTGTTCATAGGTATGTGGATTTATTTCTAGATCTTCAATTCCATTGATAAATGTGTCTGTTTTCTATACCAACACCATGCAGTTTTTATTACTATTGCTCTGTATTCCAGCTTGAAGTCAGGGATGGTGATGGCTCCAGAAGTTCTTTTATTGTACAGAATTGTTTTAGCTCTCCTGTTTTTTTTTTTTCTTTTTCCATATGAAGTTGGGAGTTGTTCTCTCAAGGTCTGTAAAGAATTATGTTGGAATTTTGATGGAAATTGCATTGAATCTCTAGATTGCTTTTGGTAGAATGACCACTTTTACTATATTAATTCTACTCATCCATGAGCATGGAAGATCTTTCCATGTTCTGATATCTTCTTCAATTTCTGAAATAAGGATGCACTTGACAAGACCATGGGTTGTGCCTTTTCTAGATAAAAAGGGAGCTTTCCTCAAGTGAATTCTTCAGGTATGTAGAAAGATGCTGGTTTCTGGTTCTTGATGAAATCCAGGAAAGACTAGTTCTGACATCAGCAAAGGAACAATCTTTATCAGAAAGAAACAGGGCAAATCAACTCAGTGAGAAGAGGGAAGGCCAGGTATACAAAAGGCAAGATGGATTCTCTTCTGCCATGTTCTTTTTTTCTGGGCTGCTACCAGAAGATGCTGACCCAAATCTTAGTGGGTCTTTCCACAAGGGTCAAGGCAATTAATTACTTCTTCTGGTGAGGCTCTCTACTCTGGTGATAGTAATTTGTGACAAGTTGGCATTAACCCAACCATAAGAGGTTTCTTGACTAAGACATAAGCTTGGGATGGCCAGGAGCAACAGCATCTACACAAGAGAGTAGCTTTGTGCACAGAGCTTCAGGATGGCAACAAAGAACTTGGTTATAAAACACCAGATGGTAAAGCATGGTCTCTAGCTTTCAAAGTTTGCTATAGCCCTGGGCTGCTCAGGGCCATCGCTGAGGAAGCAGGAAGAGTTTGGGGACATCCTCAGAGAGAATCATCCTCTCAACAGGCCAAGAGCTGGCAGGAAGCTGCCAATCCTGGCAGTGACTCATTCTAAGCTTGGAGGACCTGATCACCCAGACACCAAGCTAGACACGGCACACATGCTCTCCTGGCTTGAATTCATAAACATTTCATTTCCTAGAAGACAGAGGCTCTTGGGTAGCAATGAAAACACAGAGCTGTTTGCTTCTTCTACCAAAGAATTCAACCATTACCAGAAGCACAGAAGGGGATCTGGAACTGGAAAGAGTCCCATTCCCAATGGGCAAAACTTTCCATTAGATTTTGTCTCAGCTAGCAACACAGCAGCACTCAGCCCTTCTTTGTAGTTATTTTCCTTCTATTTGGAGCTAAGCAATCTCTATGAACTGTATCACTTCACCATCATGACAAAGTGGATGATATTTTCCCCTTCGTCTGTTTAAGTAAGAAACTGAACTTGGAAAGGAGTCATTTGCCTGAGGTCACACAGCTGAAAAACTCAAGGTTTATGCAACTTCCGACTACAGAGGCAACCAGAACCCAAAAGTGGCCCATAAATGAATACCATAAATTAGAGGGAGTCACTGTGCGTCAGGCACAGTGATAAGAACAAAGACAAATGTTCTTTATGAGAAGTTTCTTTTTGCAGATGAAAATGAAACTCTGGGTTGGGGAGGGATGACTTCCCAAGTTATGCATTTGGCTTGTGTGATACCACACTTGTGGCAAAGTGTGCTTGGTCTGTAGTCCAAATCTCATCTACCCACAATTCCCTCCTCCCTTCCCAGCTATCAGAGAAGATGCTGGGCCAACATGTGGCCAGCAAGGACAACCTGTTTACTGAGCACTTTCCTGGGCCCTGGACTTAAAAGCTTCATTCATATTCATGACCTCACATCTTCCTGATTTCTTTGCTGGTCAAATGATAGGAAAGAGATGGTGATGGTGCCAGATCTAGACTTGGAGAACAGGAGTGTGGAATGCTTTTGACGAGATTTGAAAAGGACAAATCTCACATATATAACAGGTAACCATGGTATATATCTAGGACAGGCAGAAAAGTCTTGAATTTACTCTTCTGTATCCCAGTTTTGTGTGTTGCAAACTCATCACTGAGTCAGTGATAGGAAGGCCACCCAAAAGAACCTCCTTCCTAGGTGACCAACACAGCTAGAGCAGGAGGGCCCTTTTGGATCAAAAAATCTAACGTCTCATTTTTGTCAGAGCAGTACTGCATCCCCTTTCTGACGTCTTAAGGCAGCATAACTGAAGACAAGCTGAGTCCAGAACCTGATTTCCTCCTCCCACCCCAGGTTATCTCTATCCTGAGCACCTCTTCTCCAGAAGGAGGCTGGTGCAGGTAGAGCATTGCAATTTGGAGGGGTGGAGAAACCCAGGCTCTGGAGATAGACCTGGATCTCCTCGGTCCCACTCTTCCTGCCTGTGTGACTTTGGGCAGGTTATCTTTCCCTGAGCTCCAGGTGAAACGGGTTTCGTGGCAACACAGTAATGCTGAGTGTGGCAGCAGTATATATAAAAGAGCATGCATGTGATTATGATAGTTCTAAAATGTTTTTGTAACTTACAAGCTGTTGGTTAGTTAGCAGCAGATAATCTACTTCAGTGTGAAAATATTTAACTGTTGTTTTAATTTTTTGTTTAAAAGTTTACGCAGGTGTGTGCCACGCACACTCGTCTACTCCAGTCACTTCCAAAATATCGGGGATAAAATCCTGATAAAGGATAAGAGGCAATAAGACTTCAAAAGGAGATCTGTGCCTCCTGGATTTCAGACAGTCGCTGGTATCCCCTAACTCAGACGTGTTCCAGATCAGTCTTTCCAATCATCAACACGGCCTCATAATTAGGCATAAAGCTACCCCAAGTAATGATTTGTAAATGGTTAAGATTGGGCATTGTCTCCTGGCCGACATAAGGTTTCCAACTATCCTAGTTTAATGTTTTAAGTACTAGAGAGTAATTGAAAGGTTTCCCTCACTCTAAG
>NW_022196897.1:115263335-115264519 GCF_008632895.1 Mastomys coucha
ATCCCGTGCCCACCTGGCCAGAATCCCTAGTCCCGTGGAACAAGGGACCCCCGTAAGAAACCCCGGTCTGCGCAGGTGTGCATGTGGTATATGTGTGCACTTGTGTGTGTGTGTGTGTGTGTGTGTGTATACAGAAGGCATAAAGTGACTTTGAGTGTCCTCCTCTATCTCTGCATTGTAACTTTTTGAGACTAGAGCTCACTGTTTTGGCTACACAGGCTGGCCAGTAATTCCCAGGGATCTTCCTGTCTCTGCCCCACAACACTGAGATTACAACCATCATCATGCCCAAGTTTTGAGATGAGTGTTGGGAATCCAAAAGCATGCCCTCATGCTTACACAATCACTCTTTCCACTGAGACACTTACCACCACCTGCTTACAGTATTTCTCCTTACTGAGATTCTAAAATACACCTCAGAGACCCACAGGTACCCAAAACCTCTACATAAGACTCATAACAAATACATTCTTATTCATATATGCACCAAAATGAGCAGATACACACGACATGATCACTGAACAGACCCTTACTACGATTATCACATACAAAGTCACATAAGCATGACTGCACAAGAACGTGTGCATCCATGCTCACAGCAACCTCAATGTGCTTGTGCAGACACACCCCATGATGAGTGCCCCTCATCCTCTCACAGTCTGTGACACACTGAGGCGTCTTATTGCAGGGAATGGGAGCTGCTGGATCCCTGTTCTTCACTGGCCTTTAGCTGCTGCTCAGTTTCAGAACTCCTCCGAGTAAGGCTATTGTCAGACTAAAGCTGAGTCTTCAGCTGGATTCCACCTCTAATAGAACAATTAATTTCCCGTTATAGCTTCTGCCTCTCTGAGTCATCTTTACAAGTTTCTTGTAATAGTGGCATTTTAAAAAAAAGGAACTTTCTGAACACCTAAATCCCTCACAAAAGGTTCAGCTTCTTTGGTGAAGCATTTATGTGCTGGGAGAGGGTGCACAGAGAGCAGTGTGATTTCCTCATCTGAGAAAAGTAAGTGGGAGGGAACATCAGACAACTGCATGGAACCAATCACCACTTAAGTAAAATCCTCGTGGGCATAGTTAAAATTGTCCTGTGCCTCTACAAAGATGTCACATTATAGACTCTTCTTCTTCTTCTTCTTCTTCTTCTTCTTCTTCTTCTTCTTCTTCTTCTTCTTCTTCTTCTT
>NW_022196897.1:115264748-115283670 GCF_008632895.1 Mastomys coucha
TTCTTCTTCTTCTTCTTCTTCTTCTTCTTCTTCTTCTTCTTCTTCTTCTTCTTCTCCTCCTTCTTCTTTTCTGCATCGCCAGAGAGAAAGACACATGGTGCAGTGTGGATAAGTTGGGGTTTGATTTGAAGTTCAATCAAATCCATCCCTGGTGGGATTGTATTTAATTTAGCACATAGGACAGCAATCGAGAGCGAGGAAGGGCTCCACAGGCACACAGACTGTCTATTTCTGCCCCTCAGCGGCTGTGTGATCCTTGGCAACCTACTTTGGATTTCTCTGCTTTGGTTATCATTTCTGTAAATCAGAAACAACCGAAACTGGCACTTACGGAATTGTTACATACATGGAGTTAATATATGGATGGTGTTTCCAACTCTTTAACACCCACAAATGCCAGCTGTTACTTTTTGCCTCATCACCTCCTTCCAGCATTGATGTGAAGTAAGTTAATTATGAGGGAGCAGAGACAGCAGGTGCTTCCAGTGTCAGAACTGGTCCTTCACAAGTAGAGGGCTAGTCTTCTCTTTTTATGTGCACATGTGGGTCTGCATGTATGTATACGCACCGTATGTGTGCAGTATCTGAGGAGGCCAAAAGAGTGTGTCAGATATCCAGGAGCTGGTGTTGACAGGTGGTAAGGCACCTGACATGGATTCTGGGAGTCAAACCCAGGGTCTCTGCAAGAGCAGCAGATGATCTTGACTGCTGAGCCATCTCTCTGGCTCCAATCTTTTCCCCTGCCTAAGTTAAAGCAGTGAATTGAATGTTTGATAGTCAAAATAAAATTATGGCTTGTCTTAGCTAAGGTTAATGTTGGCGTGTATGGTGTAGTAGAATGCACACACATGATACACACATATGGTATTGTGTTACAGAATGTGGGGCTTAGAAATTTTGGGGCAAGCATAAAAAGTCTCTGAAAACACAATGACCAACAACTAAGTGAAAATCTAAGGTGTTTCTAACAGCACTTTCCCACATTTCATTGTGCAACCTCACCACAGTCTTGGTTCTGTACACACAATACAGACACATGGTGTACAACATCAATACGTGCTGTCTGAAACAGTGTGGCTCAGATTTGAGATTAGTGTGTGTTGAGAACTGAAGTGTTTTTATGTACATATTAAGTTCTCTGTTCTTACAAAAAGATGGTATTTAATTTTAGAAAAAATGTTTGAATTTTTCCCTAACATTGTTCCTCAGCATGTATCAAATTTATGTATCTTGATATTGCACTGCATTAAAATGTTTGGTTTTTTAAAATTGCCATTCAAGTTACTGACTTAATTTTCATAAAAACAATATTTAAAAATTTCAGCCTGATGCCGGGTGGTGGTGGCGCACGCCTTTAATCCCAGCACTTGGGAGGCAGAGACAGGCGGATTTCTGAGTTCGAGGCCAGCCTGGTCTACAGAGTGAGTTCTAGGACAGCCAAGGCTACACAGAGAAACCCTGTCTCAGAAAAACCAAAAAATAAAAAAAATTTCAGCCTGAGATTAGGACAGAATTTTAAACAATTTGTTGAATTGCCCTAAACATACTTCTGCATACATGTATTTGTGCAAAGTGGCATTCCCAGAATTATGATTATAAAATAAAGTATTGATCAACTCTGATAAACACCAAAGATATGCTACATTCTTCAATACCAAATATTCAGCTAAGATTTTTTCTTAACTTGAGAAGAGATAAACATATCCATCTAAGTATGCAGTTTGCTCTTGTCTTTAATAAATAGAAAAAAGTATCTATATATCAATTAATTATTTTACAAATATATTGCTTCTATTAGCTGAGGAACCACCAGCAGTTGATGGCTGCCAGGGATGGAATAATCTAATTTCTCCAGGGGTGCTCCCTGGGTGAGTTTCCCATGCTCCAGTGAATGGCCCTATCCTGTGCACACATAGATAGACTAATTGGAATTGGTCTCAGTGGCCACAAAAGAGAACAGAAGGATGGGAGGGGGCACAGTGGCAGGTCTCTGGGAGGGGTGGGAGGAAGAAGAATGTGGGTAGATATAATTAAAATCAATTTTTAAATCTGTTTAGCAAAATATATTAATTTCACATTTCAACAAGCATATTTCTTTATGGTTAACTATCAGAAAATGATTGACTTGTCTACCCCTTTGATACAGCTACATACCTGGGTTTGCATTAAAATGTCTTGCTCCAAAAGAGACTGCGAGTAGAAAAAGTTTAAGAAGACATGCACCAATGCACTTGTTTCTATCTATTTGGGTCTTGGGATGGAGTAGTGACTGATTACGCGGTTGTCTGTGGCTGTGAGGATGGTGGTCTAGTTAGTAGAGTGGACGACTTGCACACACCACAGAAATTCATCAACTGTGGGAAAGGAAACCACTTTCCCTGGGTCTTCCCCCCCCGCCCCCCCCCCCCGTTTTTTTAAGTATCAGGAAGCATGGAACCCTGCTGCAGCTTTATCAGTCTAAGAACATTGAAGACTTGAAGAAAATTTGAAGGTCAGGACAATACGAATCACTGTATTCCCTAGCACGGTTATCCCCAGGATGTACTTGTTAAATATTTGTCTACTTGTGTGTACGCCCCTAGTCTGGCTCCCTCTGGCGTCTAGGCGGCTTGCCAGCGCTGTCCATGGTGCTGCAAAGTAAATTTTCGCTATTTGCCATGAGTCTCAGGTGCAGAAGTGGAAAATGGGGCTCAGGGGAAGTGAGTGGAGAGGGAAATAACGAACCGTCCCTCCACTGGGCATTAGTGACAACTTCATTTTGCCACCACTTGAAGTCTAAACTTGATATTTCTTTTTTTTCCAGATGTCTCCACTTGGTATTTCTTCTCAATTGGAAACATGGAGAAGATCTGTGTCTTCAATAACCACACATGATGGGAGTTTCTACAGAGAGCATATACCTGTATCAATTATTATTTGAAAGTGTTCTGTAAAAGTGAGGGAGTCTTCTCTCTGTCTGTTTTTGGACAATAAAAATGCAAAATTCACTGATGCCCCATCAAGAGATTCACCCATATGTGTTGTCTAAGAATGTAAACAGCTCTCAGGCAAAACTGCATGAGAGTGCAGAGAGGGGCAGAGCCTTGGGTTATCAGTTGCAGCTATATGAGTGTTGCAACTGGCTATGGATTTATTTTTGACCACAATATAATGTGAGACTATTTTTATCACTCATTGACTCTAAAAAAACATTTACTGAGTGCCTACCATGTCTTAGCATATTATGAGACTTATAAATACAAGTAGGTACAATAGCACCAAGGTCTCTGGTTCCCTGAAGCTTACATTCCAGCAACCAAAACAAACAACAAGCTACACAAACGAGCTCTCATATAACCACAGGCGAGAGGAGGGGGGAGTATGATGGCAGAGATCACTCTTATGGATAAAGTGATCCTCCTTGAGAGGTGACATTTGAGAACAGGTGCAGGGGAATCAAGAGAAGGAGATAAGCACATGCGGTGGGCGCACGGTTGCCGACAACAATAGCTAGTCCCCAGAGTAGGAACAAGATGACATGTCTAAGGAACAGCAAGCATGTGTGTTGAGAGCATGTGTACCAAAGAGAATGCTGATGTTCCTGAGGAAGACAAAGCGGAGTGACTGGGGTGAACAAGAAAGTGACTAGAGCACCTGTAACGTGTTATCCGCAATGTCATATTCCAACAGGGCACAAAGGTCGATAGAAGCTCCGGCCTTCCTAGAGCTCACTATGTCCCCAGATCTAACCAGTGGGGACCAATGGGAACTATACAAGCATTTACTCAGTCAAAAATGTTAGCGTATGCTTTGTACCCAAGGACTGTGTCTAGTGCAAATCTGTAGTCTAGTTTTGGGGCAAAGGAGAGAATGAGTCACAAAATGGAACCAGAATAAATAAAGCGAGTAAGATGAACCTGAGACAATCATTCGTAACTGGAAAGGGGGGCTTCATGTATCCAAAAAATGTTTACTGAGTACCTTGTAGGACCAGGCATGCTGGAGAGCACAGATTTATGTGGTCTTGACTTTCTTTCTTTTTTTTTTTTTAGCATTTTTTTTAAAGATTTATTTATTATTATAGATAAGTACACTGTTGCTGTCTTCAGACACATCAGAGAGTGTCAGATCTCATTATGGGTGGTTGTGAGCCACCATGTGGTTGCTGGGATTTGAACTCAGGACTTTCAGAAGAGCAGTCAGTGCTCTTTAACCACTGAGCCATCTCGCCAGCCCCCGGTCTTGACTTTCAAAAATGTAATCTCTTCAAGTCATCAACATTCTTAGACTGGCAAAGCTTGATCAGGATCCTGTGACTCCTGATACTTAAAAAATAGGGGAACTCAGGGAAGGTGGATTTCTTTTTCTGTGGCAATCGAATTTCTGTGGTGTGTGCATATCATCCACGTTGCTAACTAGACCACCACCCTAAAGCCAAGAGCAGCAGCAGCATAATCCTTACTATAAACTGAGTACACCACACACAGTCTAGCACACAGTTAATCCTCAGTGATATTTCTAATGGATGCATGGACATATGAGTCCTCCTCAGTCTTGTTTTGCTCTGTTTCTATTCTTATTTTATGTAAGAGAAACGGAGGCTGTGCATTCTGCCTTCTCCCACAGTTATAAGTGAGAGAACTGCTGATGTAAATCCTTGGTTTCATCTGGCCCTGCCAATCGTAGCCACCGTGTGCTTACTGTGACACTCCTGAAATCTGAAAGAAATGTTAGCCTGGGAGAGGTTGGCTAGCATCTTAAACATTTCTCACTAGTCAACATTAGATAAATCATGATTTTACTTCTGGCCTCAGTTTACTCTATTTAGAAATGAGGAAATGAGGTTTTACGCCTGTGAGCTACACACTGCCCCTGCCACGCTACCTCTGGCTATAAGTCACTTCCCAGGGCCGGATCATACCTCTGTTGCTATTGGAGAAGAATGATAGTAGGGGCACAGTAAAGTGAATTTAAGCATCATCCCCTCGTCTCTCTAGGGTATCAAATGAGAAGCATATTGATATCCTAGCCAACCTCCGGTTCCTTTTTCATCTTCCTGCTACAATCAGGATGTGAGCACAAGAAGTACAGGCTCTGTTCTTTTTAGAGCACAGCAAATGAACATCAGCCCATTTTGAGAAATGAGTAAAGAAAGCCCCAGGACACAGAGACAGTGCAGCGAGGCTCTGGTGACTTATCATCCAGGAACCTACTTGTCGAGTAACTTTGAACAAAGCCTGGAGCAATGATAACTGTTCAAATGGCTGTGAAGGCAGAGAAATCCGTTTGGCTGATTGATGTCTTGGGTTTCTAGTTAGTGGGTGGCTTCCTGCCATGGCTTTGCCTCGGCTCCCAGAATTACTCCAATAAGAGGTTTGCTCATCTCTAGCACTTCCTGGACATAAGAGGGGAGGCTGAATCAGCCCTCTTACAAGTGTGATTAGAATTTAATGGGAACCGGTGGGAATTGGTACGCTAAGGGCATTGTGGGGAGAAGGGCAGATCTGTCAGGTTAGGCAGAAGTGTCTGGCTCCTACAGGCAGTAGGTGTGGAGAGGAAACCAGAAAGGACCTAATTGTGGAGCAAATGTCTTTCAATTATCTAGAGAGAATGCAAGCCAAATGTGTCACTAAGACTGTTTATCTAACATGGCCCAAGTCATTGCAATCTACATAAGACCACAGACAGTCCCCAGACTGAAGAACAGTAATGAACAGCTTGGGACATGTCAGAAACCTAACCCAGCAAGACACACTTAGGATAATAGAGAGAGAAGAACCCTTAATAACCCAGACCTTTGTTCAGCTATGGCTCTCTATTGACCACCTGGGGGCCCTGGGTCAAGCTGTTTAATCTTTCTGAAACCCAGCTCAATTCCTCCATCTTAAAATGAGACACTGCTAAGAGTGTCTACTCCTCGGCTTATCTATTTCTGCACAGCAGAAGACATCAAAACAATCATTTCATTATGCTCCAATGCTTATACCAGGAATGCAAACATCACATAATTGGTGTGGCTTGTCTCTACTGCACATATCTGAGGTCTCAGCTGGGCAAACCCAAATGACTAAGGGTTGAAATACCCTGAGGCTTCATTCACACAGTCCCAGATAGGGGTGACTCAAGGGCTGGGCTCTATAGGAGATGACTGGAACATTCACCTGTGGCCTCCCTAGCATGGGGGCTCAAGATTCTTAAAAGCCAGTGTTCCGGAAAACAAGCTAAAACTATGACTTCTTATGACTTGGCTGTCACACAGCATCACTTCGCGTGTGTTCAATGAGTTAAATCCATCACAGGTCCACCCAGACTAAGAGCAAGGGACATATATCCTACCTTTGTGTGGAAAGGAAATATATAAGCCAAGTTTTATTGTTATGCTGTGTTTTGTTTGCCAAGACCAACACCAAACTTGCTATGTAGCCAAGGACGACCTTGAACTTGTGAACCTCCTGCTCTACTTCCCAAGTACTGAGATTATTGGTGTGTACCATCAGTTTAGGACAGGCTAGGATCAAACCCCAGCCCTCATGCTTACTTCAAAAGTACTTGGCTTTACTAAGTAGGTAGACGGATTCAGGAGTAGATGGCTCTGCTATGGCCAAGGAATTCCTTAAAATTAATTTTCTGACTCAGTCTTCTTCATCTTTTTCAAATCTACTTTTCCCAGGGGTCGACTTAAGATGTTTACAGTTTCCTGGTTCTGCTGTGTAGGATATACAAAATATAGTTAAGAGGAAGTCACAAACTGAGTCATAAATTGATGTTCTCATTGGCCAGGGAATGAGGGATTCTCTCTCGGTAGAAGTGTTTACAACATGAGATTTTCCCTTCACACACCTAGCTAATGAGGTGGTTTCTGGAGCTCTCCGGGGACTATTGTGGCCAAAACGGGACCAATATGTGTTTGAGTCCTATTTGGTAAGATTTGCTGATGGTGTGCAAATAAATTCACTGTGAATCACCGAATGGATGATTTGAAAGAGCAAACAGACAACAACAAAAGCAGAATAGAGCATGTGTAGGCTTCAGACAGACTTAGAAACAAAAAGGGAGGGAGGCAAGGGACAGGACTCGTTGTTGGCGTCTTCAGGTCTCCATGAGCTATAATCTTGTATCTGCCACCTCCAAATCAAATCAGAACAAACACATGAACCAAGAATTAAATATCTCACTGCTTCTATTTCTTTCTCTACAGAGAGGGGTGCAGAGCAATGGGTGCTGAGGAGTCTTCTAGCGTGGCAGACACAAGAGCCTCCTGGTTGATAGATTCAAAGGGCTCCTCTCAGTTCTTAACTTGATTGGCCCCCTCATAAGTATTGCACTTTCTGTTCCTCTCTGGTTTGTTTTTTGTTTTGTTTTGTTTTGTTGTTGACTCATTCATTTTCTGATTTTTTTAAAAAGATTTATTTACTTAGTTTATGTATATGAGTACACTGTTGCTCTCTTCAGACACACCCATTACAGTTGGTTGTGAGCCACCATGTGGTTGCTGGGATTTGAACTCAGGACCTCTGGAAGAGCAGTCAGTGCTCTTAACCACTGAGTCATCTCTCCAGCCCCCCATTTTCTGATTCTTCAAACACAACTTTCCGTCCCTGGGGATACCTCTCACGCCTCACGGCTCCTTCTCCACTTGTTATTTGGAGGGGTCCCTCTTCCTACCACAACGCATTCAGATGCTGAGCTTCCTTCCATTCACCACTGTGTCTGCCACACTCCCTTGATGCCCAGATGCCATCCAGAACCCTTTCACTGGGATCGTAGTTATTCATTACTTTCCTGTAACTAACATACTCTGACAAAAAGAAACAAGAAATAATGGTTTTATTTCGGCTCGCAGTTCGGGAGGGACAGAGTCCATCACGTTAGGGAAGACCTGGCAGCAGGCAGCGGGAACAGGAAGCTGACTGATACCATTTTCATCCACACCCAGGAAGTGGCAAGGGAGAACTTAGAAGCCAGGTGGGGCTGTAAATCCCCAAACCCCATTCCTCCAGGAGGGAGGGGATGCTCGAGATACTCAGGGGAGGAACAAAAATTCACATGTCTAGGAAAACAGAGACTTGAAAAGATTCTGAGAGCTCCTCCACGGCAATGTAGAAAGGAGACAGCAACTGCTTGGGAGAGGGATGACTGACCCGCTGAACTTCAGAGAGCAGGGATCCCGGCACATCAAGCTGCCTGTGAGATAGCTACCCTGAGGACTCTGGGATGAAGCTTTTTGCTTTGCTTTGGTTTTGCACTTTTGGTTTTTGGTGGGTTTTTTGGTTTGCTTGTTTGTTTTGTTTTGTTTTGTTTTGCTGTTTTTTTGTTTGTTTTGGTCTGGTTTGGTTTTTTTTGGCAGAGGGGAGTTGTTTTCACCTGTTCTGAGGTGGACATTTTTAGTAATTCGGCTGCTTCCAAGTCATCCCTGTTCCTTGTAAGTCATCTCCCACACGCATTCCTGCTAGTAATTCCAGTAAAAACTCCTTGGTTCACCAAGCTGGACATTGGTGCATTCATCACTTTCGTCTGTCAGATTACCTTTGTGGGTTGAATTACCTTGTTTGTGTGTGTGTGTGTGTGTGTGTGTGTGTGTGTGTTGTGTCGCATTATGCCAGGAGAAGTTTGTCATACAACAATGTTCTATAACCTTGCCAAACAGCACCATCAACTGGGAACCAAGTGTTCAAATGCATGAGCATATGGGGGACATTACTCATTCAAACCATCACCCATAACATAAAAATCAAGTTTAGGATACTCAGGGGATAAACCTAGTTTAGGATACGTAGAAAGCATTGGCTGGCTTACACATTTGAAAAGCCCAAGAAATTGACATGTTTTGGTGTCATCAAGGGGTGCAGGAATATGATCATCCTCTATGTTAATTATATTAAAAAGCAAGAAAGAAGAGTCCCAGCAGCCATCACATAGAACCTTGGAAATTGAGGTTGAAGTTCTTAGTCTCACTGAAGAAACTTAAGAATGGCCACAAACATGCCAGGCAGTAGTGGCACACGCCTTTAATTCTAGCACTTAGGAGGCAGAGGTAGGTGGATTTCTGAGTTCGAGGCCAGCCTGGTCTACAGAGTGAGTTTCAGGATAGCCAGGGCTACACAGAGAAACCCTGTCTCGAAAAAACCAAAAAAAAAAAAAAAAAAAAAAAAAAAAAAAAAAAAAAAAAAAAAAAAAGAATGGCCACAAACAGGGCTGGTGAGATGACTCAGCAGGTAAGAGCACTGACTGCTCTTCCACAAAGTTTTGGAGTTCAGATCCCAGCAACCACATGGTGGCTTACAACCACCCATAATGAGATCGTCTGAAGACAGCTACAATGTATTAGTGAGGCTAGAGTGAGTGGGACTGGAGCAAGCAGGGCCATCCTGAGTTCAGTTCCCAGCAACCACATGATGGCTCATGGCCATCTAGATGTACAGCTACAGTGTACTTATACACATAAAATAAATAAATCTTTAAAAAGAAAGAAAGAAAGAATGAATGAATGAATGAAAGAATGAAAGAGAGAAAGAATGGCCACAAGCAAAAACTGTTAAACTAAAGGAGTTTGAAAACCTGTATCAAAGTTAGTGTGATGCAATTAATAGGCGGTTCAAAAGAAAAGTGCATGTAATTAAATGCTTATGCTTGAAAATTAAAACATAAATAGAAAATCAAAAGGAAAAAAGAAGAAAAGAAAAACATTGTGATCAATCTAACATGTATCTTAACTAGAAAAATTCAAGGCAATCAGAAATAAGAAAATAATAAAGGCCGGATATTAATGAAATTGAAAATAGAAAAACGGCAAAATCTAGACAAAAGTTGTTGTTGGGAAAAGGCCAATACGATTGATGAGTCTCCAGCTAGAATTACATAGAAGACTCAGATTCCCGATATCCAGGATGAAAAGTAGAATGCTGCAGTCTTCAGTGACGAACCAGAAAGAAATGTCCTGGTGGCTGGAGAAATGCCAGAGCAGTTAAGAGTTCCTGTTGCTCTTTCAGAGGGCCTGGCTTTGGTCCATAGAACCCACACTGGCTCACAACCATCGCTAACTCCAGTTCCAGGGGAAATCCGATGGGCTAGTCAGACCTCTGTGAACACCAGACACACATGTGCTCATGCATACATACCAGCGAAGCATTCCTACAATAAGATAAAATAAACAAATATTTTTAAAAAAATTTTAAATAGACAATTCCATGAATAAGTTTACTGTCACTGCTTTATAGACAGCAAGAGCTGGGAGAATAGAGCTAATACATGAGGCAGACTAAAGTCTCATGCAATAAACAGCTTTATTCAGAGTCTTGGATAACTTATCCTGAGGGCTAAGAAGGTCAGGTGAGTAACGTTCTCTTGAGTTCAACCTGTATACAATCATAAGTACATGTCTCATGTGGCAAAAACATGTTCCCCCATAGAGGCATATAAACATTTAACTGAATAAAACCAGAAAGCAACAATGAGTAATATGATGCAAACTCACTCTTATCCACTCTCCCTTGGAAGAGCATGAAAACACACTCCAAGAACAACCCCATCTTTTGAAGAAACAGAGGTTGCAAGACTCTTGTCTTGTTTTCTTGGAGTGTTCTCATGGGCACTCAGAATTCTCCTCACAAGACTTCATTTCTGGACTATGTTCTGACAGTTTGTAGCTTAAATCTACAACTGACTGGAAAATGATCAATTTCTTGAAAGTTACAAATTACCAAAACTCAGAAAATAATGACTTAAAAATGTCCAAGTCTACTAAAAAATTCAAACTAGTATCAAGGAGAATATGCTTAACCAGTATGAACATTTTTAAATATAAAAATAAAGTCAGTAGTTAAGAACATTCCTAACAAATATAACTGCAGGTCCATGCATATGATTTCAACAAAAATCTTAGCAAATAATTTATTACATATGTAAATCTTCTTTTCTCTCTCTCTCCTCTCTGCCTCTCGTTTCCCATCTTCCTTTCTCTTTCCCCTCTCTTCCTTACACTCTCTCTCTCTCTCTCTCTCTCTCTCTCTCTCACACACACACACACACACACACACACACACACACAGAGACACACACACACAGAAACACACATACACATAGTCTGGACCTAGTGAGATTTAACTTAAAAGCACAAAACTAGCTCAATATATAAAAATCAATGCAATTCACCATATTAACACTGTAAAAGAACAAACCACAAAGGTCATATTAATTGATTTAGAAAAGTATTTAGTTATACTAAATATCCTGTCATAACTTGTTTTTAAAATCTTTCAACAAACTGGTATTAGAAGAGAGTTTCCATAGCCTGAAAAGTGTGTCTGTAAGAATGCCACGGTTGATGTCATTCTGCATAAGACTGGGAACAGTGTCCACACCCATGAGTCATTTCAATGTTCTACCATCAGCCACTGCAATCAGGCACATCAGAGAAATATAGGGTCCACACTAGAAAGTATGTTCATATTCACCGATGAAAATATGTCTGTAGACCATATGTCACAGATAATATAAGAAATCTCAGGGTATCCACAAAGTAAAAAGTTCCTAGAACTATTGGTGAGTTTGGCAAAGTTACAGGACCCAAAACCACTATGTACAAATTAAATTAATCTCTGTATAGTACCAATGAACAATTAGAATTGAAGATTATAAAAGGGAGCTGTGGGGGCTGGATGGAAGGCTTAGCATTCAAGAGCATGGACTCTTTTGCAGAAGACCTGAGTTTGGTTTCTGCAATCCATGACTCACAACCACCTATAACTAAAATCCAGGGGATCTGACATCTCTGCCCTCCACAGCACCTGCACATGTGTACACATCCATACAACAAATGCATACACACATGCATACCTTGAAAATAAAAGTCACATTGTTATATTTTAGAGCATGCAAATAAAAAGCCTCACACAGCCAGTTTAATGTCCCAACTCAAACAAGAACTTGCCCAGACCTAAAGTCAAACACGTCTCAAGAGCTTCCAAACACTTAGAATGACCATCCTGAAGCCACAGAGCTTCTCTGTGGGTTCTGTGCCTTCACTATCAATTATATTTTTATGCACTTATCTACCATATACAAAAAGAGAATAATTCAAGACAGTTAAAACTATTAAAATATTTTCATTCTTTTTTATACCTCAGGTACCCTTTGCCTACATTCAGCTCTTCCTTGTCACCTAATATTATAATTTTTTTCTCCTTTCTACATAATAGACTATAGCTGCAACTGTTTACATATACACTGTATGCATTATAGTATAATGTGCATATAGGAGGAGGAACATGTCTTTTTTTTCTTTCTGATATGAGTGTGTATTACACAGTCTAAGTCCACCCATTTTCCTGTAGATTTTGTGACTTTATTTCTCTTTAGAGCTGAATAGTATTCCTTTTAATATATGGTCCAGATTCTTATTGTCCATTCAACTGCTGATTCCATTCCCTTGTTATGGTGAAGAGAGCAACAATAAACATAGGGGTGCAAATATTTCTCTGGTAGGATTTTCTGGGTGTACACCCAGGAGCAAAATAGCTGTGTTCTATGATGATTCTATTTTCAGTTTTTTGGAGGAATCTCCAAACTGATTTCCATAACTGTATGTTCTCTCCCACCAGCAGTGAACAAGGGCTCCTCTTTCTCCACATCCTCTTCAGCATTTATTGTCAGCTCTCTTAATAACAGCCACTCTGACTAGGGTATGATGGTATCTCAAACTAGTTTAATTTGAATCTTGGATGTCTAGAGATATTGAATACTTTTAAAAATAATTATTGGCCACTTAGGTTTTTTTTAACTGTCTTTTCAATCATTAACCCATTTATCGTTTGGCAGTTTTTATTTCCTTGGTATTTAATTTCTACAATTCTTTATAAATTCTGCATGTTAGCCCATTTGAAGAGTAGCTGGCAGATTTTCTCCCACTCTGTGGGCTGCCTGTGCTCCTCTGATAGTTTCCTTTGCTGTGTAGAAACTTTTAAATTTCATCGAGCCCCATCTGTTGACACTTGAGATGGTTCTTGTGCTATTAGAGTTCTGTTCAGAAAGTTTGTGTATACCCCAAGGTCTTAAAGAATAATTTCCATATTTTCTTCCAGTAGTTTACCATTTCAGATTTTAAACTAAGGTCCTTGATCCATTTTGAATTGATTTTTATACAAGGAGAAAGATGCAAATCTAATTTTCATTTGTTTGCCTGTGGAGATCCAGTTTTTCCAGCAGCATTAATTGAATAGCCCATCTTTATCAAAATTTAGGTGAGCATAATTTCGTGTGTTTTTGCATCCTTTGTCAGAAATTATATGGCTATATCTTTGTCGGTTAATTTCCAGAAACTCTATTCTGTTCCACCAGTGTATGCATCCATATTTTATGCCAATACCAAGCTGTCTTTATCACATACCTCTGTAGTATAATTTGAGTTTTGGATTTGTGATAACACCAGCTGTGTTCTTACTCCCCCAAATCAGGTATTTGTGGCCTTTTAGGGCTCCGTATGAATTTTTGGATTGTTTTTTATAAAAACAATATATCTCTGGAATGTGGCATTGTTATTTTGGTAGGTATTGCTTTAAATCTGTACATCCAATTTGGTAATGTAGCCACTTCCACAATATTAATTCTGCTAATTCAGGACCATGGAAGATCTTCTTTCATCTAGTATCTTCTTTGATATCCCTTTTCAAAGTCTTTAAGTTGTTTGTAGGGAGTCTTTCTCTTTTTTGGCTAGATATAATCCAAGACACTTATTATTTTAGAATTTTTTTGAGTGGGATATTTTTCCTAATTTCCTTCTCTGAGAGTACATTAAAGGGATATATGAAGCCTACTGGTTTTCATATTGATTTTTGTGTCCTGAAACTTCACCGGGTATAGTCAACTCTTATTAAATCTAAGAGTTTTCTAAGTGGATCCTATGGGGTATTTTTAGTACAGATCCATGAATGCAGAGAGCACTGGGAATAGCTGGACTTCTTCTTTTCTTATTTTTATTCATTTTACATCTTTGTCTTATCTAACTATTATAGCTAAGACTTCAGGCATGAAATCAAATAAGAGGGGGAAAGTGGGTATTTTCATCTCATTCCTGATTTTAGAGAAAATGTTCTGCTTGTCTACATTTAATATAGTGTTAACTATAGGTTTGCTGTGTATAGTGTTAACTATAGGTTTGCTGTGCATAGAGTTAACTATAGGTTCATTGGATACAGTGTTAATTATAGGTTTGTTTGATGTAGTGTTAACTATAGGTTCATTGGATATAGTGTTACCTATAGATTTGCTATGTATAGTGTTAACTATAGGTTCACTATGTATGGTGTTAACTATAGGCTCATTGGATATAGTGTTAACTATAGGTTTGTTGGGTACAGGGATAACTATAGGTCTGCTATGTATAGTGTTACCTATAGGTTTGTTGTATATAGTGTTACCCATAGGTTTGTTGTCTATATTGTTACCCATCGGTTTATTGTGTATAGTGTTAGCTATAGGTTTGCTGTGTATAGTGTTAACTATAGGTTTGCTGTGTATATTGCTAACTATAGGTTTGCTATGTATAGTGTTAACTATAGGCTTGTTGTGTATAGTGTTAACTATAGGTTCGCTATGTATAGCGTTAACTATAGGCTTGTTGTGTATAGTGTTAACTATAGGTTTGTTGTATATAGCCTTTATAGTTTTGAGGTATGTTCTTAATACTTCCAGTACTTTGAAATCATGAAGACATACTGGAGTCTGTCAGATGCCTTTTCAGCATCAATCAAGATGATTATGTGGGACTCGGGTTCCTTCCAGTCTGTCTGGGCTGGTGTCCTGAGCAGACCTTGGGTGCAAGCTCTGCAGCCAGTCCCACAACACCCAGAGGAAGCTGCACTCCCAGACATTCTGACACATCCAGAATCAGAGGTGAGGAGGAACCAACATCTGTCCTAACACCGGAAGTAACTGGGACCAGTGGGACCAGGCACACAGGAACTCCTCCAGCCCAGTGGCTTGGGCTCCTTCCAGTCTCTCTGGGCTGGTGTCCTGAGCAGACCTTGGCCACAAGCTCCGTAGCCAGTCCTACAACACATAGGGGAAGCCCCACTCCCAGGTGCTCTAACAAGCCCAGAATCACAGCATCCCAGAATCACAGGATCACAGAGACAGCTTGACTCTGAGGAGTTCTGACACAACCAGAATCACAGGAAGGACAGGCTCCAGTCAGATTTAGCAAGGGCAGGTAGCACTAGAGATAACCAGATGGCGGGGGTGGGGGGCAAGTGTAAGAAAATAAACAACACAAATCAAGGTCGCTTGGCATTGTCAGAACCCAATTCTCCCACCATAGCAAGTCCTGGACACACCATTACACCAGAAAAGCAAGATTCAGATATAAAATCACGTCTCATGGTGATGATATAGTACTTTAAGAAAGACATAAACAGCACCCTCAAAGAAATACAGGACAACACAGGTAAACAGCTAGAAGCCCTTCAAGAGAAAACACAAAAATTCCTTAAAGAACTACTGTAATACGCTTTGCTGCCCGGACAGCAGCAATAACGACGAAACAACCGAGACTTCTTCTCTCGTGGTTTACTCAGGAATTTTCTTTTGTGTTACAGCTCTTTTAGGTTCCTAGGTGTTACAGCTCTCCTAGGTTCCTAAGTGTTACAGCTCTTCTAGGTGTTACGGCTTCTTCTTGCTTCCTAGGTGCCGCGGATCTTCTTGCTTCTGTGAAACGGCTCTTCTTGCTTCTAGGTGCTGCAGCTCTTCTTGCTTCTGTGGAATGGGCGGAAGCAGCGGCTCTTGCTTTTGTGTAGTGGCAGCTGCTCTTTGCTTCTGTGTAGTGGCCCTGACTGCCCAGAGAGAGCTCCTTATATACTCTAGCCGGGCTCTCGTGGTCCTCCTGGATTGGTTGCCCAGCAATCACCTCATTAGCATACACCCACTTGGGAGGGGCACATGCGCAGCATACACCCGCTCAGGAGATACCTAATTTGCATGAGCCTTCTCGGGAGAACACCTGCATGAGCCCGCTAGGGAGGCGCATGCACAGTGGAATCATCTATTGCTGCTGCCGCTGCTGTCTTGGATTCGATCGCCCGAGCGGCTGCCTACAAACTACAGGAAGACACAATCAAACAGGTGAAGGAAATGAGTAAAACCATCCAGAATCTAAAAATGGAAATAGAAACAATAAAGAAATCAGAAAAAGAGACAACCCTGGAGATACAAAACCTAGGAAAGAAATCAGGAGTCATAGATGCAAATATCACTAACAGAATACAAGAGATAGAAGAGAGAATCTCAGGGGCAGAAGACACCATAGAAAACGTTGACACAACAGTCAAACAAAATATAAAAAGCAAAAAGCTCCTAACCCAAAACATCCAGGAAATCCAGGATGCAATGAGAAGACCAAACCTAAGGATAATAGGTATAGAAGAGAGTGAAGACTCCCAATGTAATGGGCCAGTAACTATCTCCAACAAAATTATAGAAGAAAACTTCCCTAACCTTAAGAAAGAGATGCCCATGAACATACAAGAAGCCTACAGAATTCCAAATAGACTGGACCAGAAAAGAAATTCCTCCCATCACATAATAATAAAAACACCAAATGCACTAAACAAAGAAAGAATTTTAAAAGCCTTAAGGGGAAAAGGTCAAGTAACAGATAAAGGCAGGCCTATCAGAATTACACCAGATTTCTCACCAGAGTCTATGGAAGCTAGAAGGTCCTGGGAGATTTCAAACAGACCCTACAAGAACACAAATGCCAGCCCAGGCTACTATACCCAGCAAAACTCTCAATTACCATAGATGGAGAAAACAAGATATTCCATGACAAAACAAAATTTACACAATATCTTTCCACAAATCCAGCCCTACAAAGGATAATAGATGGAAAACATCAACATAAGGAGAAAAACTACACCCTAGAAGAAGCACGAAAGTAATCTTTCAACAAATCCACACAAACCTAATTCTAACTCTTACAACAAAAACAACAGGAAGTGACAATTACTTTTTCGTAATATCTTAATATGAAAATTAATATTACCAACATATCCTAATTGATTGAAATCCAAAAATATGAGGAATTAGAAATTTGCTGATTGTCATCCAATGGTCTCTCTAATTTAGTAATTGGATAAATAGGTCCAATATTATACACTCTATATACACTTTCGGCTTGTTTGCTTGTGACAGTGTCTGGCTGTGTACAACATAAGAGTCTTGAAATCTCGCTTCTCCTATCTCAGCCTCTCTATTAGTAGTATTGTTTGTTTCATGTTTTTACACTATACTATGGTTTTCAGAACAGCTTAAATATTTCAAAAGTATTTATATACCCAAAAGAAACATAGACGATTAACTAGGAAGGTTGCTTGTAAGAGAACAACAAAGAGTAAGACTGAATGCTTTGTTTAACATTTGCTTAACTCTTGTATCAAGTTTGAAGAAGAGGACTTTATAAATTACTCTTTCTCTGAGATGAATGCTTTTCCAAATTATCACAGCTAATGAACCAAATTCTTACCCTCACCTAATGTCTGTGCCACCCTCCAAGCAGAACCATTGTTCATTGAAACAGTTGGTGAATTACTTTATGGATAGACCATCTTAATACATACACCATTTCTTAAATGAATGTAACCTGTTCTCTGTGGCCTGAGAATAAAGTCACTCATTCAAGTCAACTAGCTTTGACCATAGCAGGAAGTCTATATCCAAAAATCGAGCCTACAATTCATTTCTTGGTGCAGCAGAACTATCAACTCTCAGCTTAGCTATGATGGAGGTAAAATCCTTTGGTAATGTGAGGGTCATTGAAGTACAGCCTTATTACAATGAAATCCAATGTCTAAAAATTCTTATTTTGGGCTTGTACCACAGTAAGAGCCAAGATTTTAAACTCTACTAAATACAAAGCAAACAAACAAAAATACTTTATATATTTATGTTCATTTAAGAAAATACTAGTAGTGATGTATTATTTTAAAATTTACAGTTAATATGTTTGGAGTTATTTAAAATTTATATTGAGAAAAATGTATTTTCTTTTTTTAATTTATTTTATTTATTTTATGTGTATGAGTACACTATAGCTATACAGATGGCTGTGAGCTATCATGTGTGTGGCTGCTGGGAATTGAACTCAGGACCTCTGCTGGCCCTGCTTGCTCTGGCCCACTCTGGCACAATTCACTGTAGCTGTCTTCAGACACACCAGAAGAGGGTGTCAGATCTCATTACGGGTGGTTGTGAGCCACCATGTGGTTGCTGGGATCCGAACTCAGGACCTTCGGAAAAGCAGTTAGTGCTCTTACCCACTGAGCCATCTCGCCAGCCCGAGAAAAGTGTATTTTCACTATTGCTGTAGACGAGCGTCTACATAAGACTGTTAAATTGATTGTTGTTTTATATCAAACAACTTTTATAATACTTATTTTTATTGTTATAATATTTTGTAAATTTTAAGGAATATGACAAAAAGATATTGTAGGTATTGAAGGGGGGGTCTCTGGGAGGAGTTGGGGTACAAAAGGGAAACAATAATGTGATTTCATTCTATTTACTTAAAATATGTTTTTAAATGTTAACAAAAAAAGATGGTTATGTGGTATCTGTCCTTATATTTATACGATATATTTGTTGATTTATTCATGTTGAAACAATTTTGCCTTTCCTGATTGAATTCCACCCAGTCATAATATATAATCTTTTTTATGTGTTACTGAATTCAGTTTACATTGTTTTATTGAAAAATTTTACTTCTATGTTAATAAAAAGTTGACCTGTAGATTTTTTTATTATTGTTTTATAGTAATTTAGTAATTGTTTTTTGTTTTTTATTTTTTGTATCAAAATAACACTAGTATCATGGAAGGAGTTTGGAAGTGTCCCTTCACTTTCTTTTCTTTTTTCTTTTTCTTTCTTTCTTTTTTTTTTTTTTTTTTTTTTTTTTTTT
>NW_022196897.1:115283700-115289339 GCF_008632895.1 Mastomys coucha
CTCAGAAATCCACCTGCATCTGCCTCCCAAGTGCTGGGATTAAAGGCGTGCGCCACCACCGCCCGGCCTTCACTTTCTATTTTGTGGAGCAAATTATAAAGACCTGGTCTGAGAGCCTCCTCTAAAGTCTGATAGAGCTCAGCAGTGAACTTGACTGGTTCCAGACTTTTCTTTGAGGGGAGGGCTTTGAATTTGAGCTTTGATATCAGTGCTTATAATGAGTCTGATTAAGTTATTTATATCTTTTAAATTTTATTTTGGTAGATGATATATTTAGAAAATCTTCTACTTCTTTTAGGTTTTCACATCCTTTAGAGCATAAATCTTCACAGTAATCTCTCAAAACATTCCGTGCTGTAATGGAATCAGTTGGAATGTCATGCTTATGACCAGTAACATTTGTTAATGTATGTCTTCTTTATATTTCTTTTGTCAGATTAATTAAGGATTTGTCTATTTTACTAACTTTTTAAAAGAACTAACTCTTTAATTGATTTTGTGTATTGGTTCTGGTTGTTGTTGTTACTTGTCTCTATTTCATTGATTTCTTTCCTAGTCTTTATTACTTTCATTTTGAATTGGCTGCTTGTTGTTCTGTGAGAGCATTGAAGTGCATCATTGGGTCATTTATTTGATAGTTCTCCTATTTCTTTAATGTGAGTGCTTATCACTGTAACTGTTCCTCTGAGGACTGCCTTGGCTGCATCCCAAAGGATCTGATAGGTTGTATTCTCATTATCATTTGTCTTTAGGAATTTTAAATTTTATTTATTTATTTATTTACTTATTTTATTTATTTATTTATTTTGAGTTTTTCAAGACGGGGTAGCCCTGGCTGTCCTGGAACTCACTCTGCAGACCAGGCTGGCCTCCAACTCAGAAATCCACCTGCCTCTGCCTCCCAAGTGCTGGGATTAAAGGCGTGTGCCACCACTGCCCAGCATCTGTAGGAATTTTTAAATTTTCTCCCCAATTTCTTGGGTAATCCAATTTAAAATGTATTGTTTAGTCTACAATTATTTTATGGTGTCTATAGTTTCTCTAATTGTTGAATCCTAGTCTTATTTTATTGTGGTTTGATAGCATATAAGGAATTATCTCAATTTTTTGGATTTAAAAAAAAAATGTTCTTAATTCATGTCTGTGTGCATTTCTGGTGCTCTTGGAGGCCAGAAGAGGGCATCCGGTCCCTGGAACTGGAATTACAAATGGTTGTGAGGCATCATTTGGCACCTGGGAATAGAACCTGGATCCTCTAAAATAGCAGCCAACGTTCTCAAGCACTGAGTCATCTACACAGCTCCTACTTTGCATTTTTGACATCCTCACTAGGATGTGTCATGGAGACCTTCTTTGGACACGTCTGTTTGGAATTCTTTATACCCCTTGTCTTTAGCTGTCTACTTCTTTTCTAAGTTTATTAAGTTTTCTGCTATAATTTCATTAAATAGTATGTCTATTCAATTTGCTTTTTATCTCTGATCCTTTTTTTACACCATGAATTCTCATTAATTTATTAATTTTAGATTTCTTTAATTTTTAAATGTAGGCACTTAGTTTTATAAACTTCTATCTTACAACTGCCTTCATTGCGTCCCATAGGTTTTGATGTGTTGTATTTTCATTTTCATTCAATTCTAGGAATTTCTAAATTTTCTTTTTGGTTTAATTTTTGACCCAATTAGTATTTGCATATGTTTAATTTCTACAAATTCATGTATTTTCTGTTGTTTTTATTACTGTTGATATCCAGCTTTATTTCACTGTGGTCAGATAAAATTCAGGATATTATTTCAATTTTTCCATATTTTTGAATATTGCTTTCTAATATTCCTGATATGTAGTCAGCTTTGGAGAATGTTTCATGGGTTGCAGAAAAAAACACGCTCTTTACTGTTCAGATTGAATGTTCTGTAGGTATCTGTTAAGCCCTTTGATTTATGATGTCACTTACTTCTATAGTTTCTCTTTTAGCTGATTTTCAGATGACCAGTTTGTAAGAGGGGGTATTAGAATGGCTCAGGATCACTCTGCTGGGACACAGTGTGATTTGGATTCAACAGTGTTTCTTTTATGAGATTTGGAGTCTCTGTGTTTACATTACATGTCTTCTGACTTGGTTTGGTTTGAAGTTGATTTTGTCAGATATTAGAATAGCCACACTTCTTGTTTCTTAGTTCTATTGGCTTAGAATACGTTTTTCTACCCATTTACCCTAAGGAGATTTTTGTCTTTGTTGGTTAAGTGTGTTCCTCTGAGATAACAAAGAGGCAGATCCTGTTTTCTACTCCAATATGTCTATGTCATGTCATCTTATTAGGGGAATAGAGACCATTAATACTCACTGTTACTCATAAAATATGTGTATTAACTCCTGTCTTTTTGGTTCACGACACCTTTCCTTTTTCATCAGAGGTATTAAAGTGTTCAGGATGGGACTAATTCCAAGCAGGGATGAAGTTGCAATTTCTCCGTTTACCTGGTATTTAGGGATCCACCCTCTATCGGGTCTTCTGTTCTCAGGAGGTCAAAGAACCTTACACAAGTTTACTCTGGTAGTATGTCCTGGTTATGGTCTGGTTTTTTCCCAGCAAGTGAGGCTAGAATTTAAAAAATTAATATTTAAAAATCATGATAAATAATAAATTCTATTTCTTTTTTAAGCTACTTCCATTTGAGTTTTTACTTTCAAACATAAGCATCCTAAGTCATGTACTACATGCTGCCAAATTGTTTTCTAAAAGACTTGCCAACATTTGCAATTAAGGAAAAAAATTTAACCTGATATGACTGCTGCTCCTAAGAATTCAGTGATCTGCACATTGGATGTCACAAAGATGCTAAGACATTGACTTACCCTGGTCCCCCACTGCGCTGTAAAATATGAAGTTAGCCACATGTCCTACCCCACCCCTCACCCGGAGGAACTCATAGACAGGAGAGAAAGTTCTGTTCTAGGAAGGCTCTTTTCACTATTGGTAGTCTTTCTCTTGGGCCACTCCGTGGTAAACAGGCTCTTCCACATGATCATGAAGCACATGTCAACTTGAGGCATGTGTAATCTTTCGTACTAATGCCTGTCTCCAACCAGGTCTATCACCACTCTGGGTTGGCCTCTATTGGTCCAGTTTGACTTGTGAGCCCAGTGTTATAATGCCATGAGGGGCTTGTTCATGGGACCAAAGCCCTCACTGTTTTGTTCTTTGCTCTTTTCAGTTAGCTCTCTAGACAACAACCAATGCATTTCTAGCATCATCTAGTCTGCTTTACAATCCTGTGAAGCAGTAGGTCATTATTTCATCAAAAGAAAGCTCAGTTGCTCAACTGTTTATTGTTCTCCAATTTTCAGTGCAATGGCCAGCATAGTATACTAAAGTGGAAATTTCTGGGTTTTTTGTTTGTTTGTTTGTTTGTTTTTTACAACTCAGTCATGCCAAGTGATGTTTTTCTGGAAGCTGTCTTGTGAGAGGGCAAGTGATGTTTTTTCTGGAAGCTGTCTTGTGAGAGGGCATGTGGTGCTTTGCTGAGAACAGATACCTGAGAGAATGGATGACGTTTAGAGAGACTATAAATGGAACCCCACAAACAATAAGAGGATGCTCTTGCATTGCTATGCTTTGCAATGCTTCATTGGTCTTCATTGGTCTTCACTGGCCTTCGCTTCCTAGAGAGAAATGCCCAAATACTTCTTGTGGTATGCCAGATGGCTTCGGTCACTTCCCCTGGCTCAGGTCAGTCCAGCAGGGCCTTGCTACCTCTGCTGGATCAAGCTACCACTATGAATTCGTGTTTGGTGTTTGATTATTGAACTGGACTGCTGATATCCTGACAACAAAGAGTAGAACTGCCTCCATGGAACTACTAAACTGGTCCACAACGCCCTTTTCCTATTCACCTTCTTCCTCCCCTACCTCTGCTCAGTGGCTTAGAAGGGAGGTTGAAGAGTTTAAGAACCCTAAATAAAGTAGGTTTTGAGAAATCTAAGCCTACAGTATATCTTGAACTAAATCTTTGCAAACATCCATCTATGGAGTCAAAGAACACACATATTCTTAATGCATTTTATGAATTTTTGGTTAAATTGTCAAGGAAAGTTAGAGCAATTCATTTTCCCGCCCACACAATTTAAGATTCTTTATTTCTCAAAACTAAAGTTCCTGGTCCACAACAGTTTTTCTCCTGGCATCTGAGAATAGTAACTAAGTGAAAATTAAATACATCACTGTCGGCCAAGAGTTTGGCTCATACAGACCCTAGCTTTGTGATCCTACCTTTATGATTGCCACAGTCGGGGCGGGGTTACTTACTGACAGGTAACCTATCAGGATTGTCTCTGTTACATCCCTGGATCTATTTTCATTTATCCATCCGACAACTCAACTCACACTGAACAGTTGGTGAGTTTGTCAGCCTGCATAAAGACTCAGGAGGAAGTTTCAAGAAGGAAGGGAGAAGCTCATTCTGCACTGATGACCAGTTTCTTATATCCCCTCCCTCTCAGGATCATAATACATCCTCTCCCTGGTCCCGTAGCAGTACATAATCACATCTGGTGCCCTGGGAAGAGTGGGTCAGAGTGGGTATCTGTCTCCCATCCTCTATAAGCTCATCAAATTGTTTTTCCCGAACAACAGAAAAAAATGTTCTCTCTGGCTTTTACTACTAATATATCAATGACTAAGGTATTTCATTTGTAGACGAGAAAAGTGATGCTAAAAAGATTATTTGTCCAAAGTCCTATGTCTATACAACCCAAGAATTGTCCTAGCAACAAAACCAATTCACCTATCTGAGCAGGGGCTATGTATCTGTCCGCTGGGTGGGGACATGCCTGCCAGCTCAGCCTTTGAGAGTTAAAGTAGAGGACTGCTGAGTGAGGCCAGCCTTTGCCTGTGCCAATCAAAACAAAACACAGAAAACCAAAACAAAACAAAACAAAAAGCAAACACTTACTGATTTTACATCCCATCTTCCCTCGTACACATTCTTCCTCCTTGCCTTGACCTGAATCTTTTAATAAGTTAGTAGGCCACAGTCTTCTATCAATCCGATGTCTGCTGTACAAATAGACCAAGTCCCTAACTTCTACTCAGGAAGCAAAGTTGGTGAGATTTCTCTTTCAACCAGTTAGAGATATTGTTCTCTTACTTGGATTCAGAAGGTTTCACATAGTAACACCTCATACACAAGGCATTGCGAAACATAACAGATTTTTTTTATTGTATTTTAGTGTTTCACAAACTACAGATTCATGGGTGCATAGCCATGCCAACACAGTATAAGGCAGGTATGACCTTGAGACCCCTCCAGAACCTCTGTGTTCAGCCATAAAACAAAGAGATACAGATCAAGTCTGGAGCTGGGCCCAGCTACCTGAGGCTCAGAGATGAGCCTGCAGCGAAGCTGACAACTGACTCATTCCTCCGACACTCTCCCACCCTCCCAGCTAAGGAGGTGTCTGATGTGAACATGTTCTGCCTCTTTGTTGCCTGCTGTTGGGGGCGAGGGCTTTGGGTGGATTTTGAAGAGCAATTATGCTTATTACTGGTTAGGATTTCTCTGTTTGCTGAGTGCATTAACTTTTAGCACTTCCCATCATTCATTCTTCCTCACACCCTCTTGTCAGTTACAAAAGTACA
>NW_022196897.1:115289349-115327071 GCF_008632895.1 Mastomys coucha
ACAACAAAGAGAAAGGATAAAATCAGATACTCAAAGATGGAGGAAAAGATACTCCCAGAGGCTCCTGTGGAATTCTTAAGGCTTCTCTCTGGTTGTAACGGTTGCAGGACTTCTCTCCTCTCAACCAGTCTGAGATAGCTTTCTCTAACTTGGGATCAACCCCTTACATAGTGGGTATGGTGTCTAGAAACAAAAGGCAGAATTTTTATTGTATTTCAGAGTTTCATCAGCTGCAGGTTCATGTTGAAAACAGAAATCAAATAGAACTATAGGAAGAATGGGTTCAGGATTAAGCATAGCCAGTGAAGCATGTAGTTGCTGCTGTACCCCCTTTCAGATTTTTATTTTACAAGATTTCTATTGATTTGACATTTTCCACAGTAAAAAGCTAGGGGAGAAAGAGGAGTGTGAACCACCTGAACACTTGGGCAAGTGACTCAACCATCCCAAGTGCCTTGTCTTCCTCTGTTGAGGTGGGATAATAATAGAACCTACCTGATGAGGCTGTTACATGAGATGAGGCTTAAGAAGTACATGTCCTCACTCCTGTCAAGGTAAATGGGGCTGTCAGTATTCTCTCTAATGGATACAGAGCTACATTGTCTTGACTTTCTTTTGATTTGTCAGCAGTGAGCTCTATAACTTTTTAAAGAATTGTTTATTTTTATGTTATGTGTATAAGTGTTTCGCCTGCATGAATATATGGATGTGAGCTAGCAACGTGTCAATTCACCTAGAACTGGAGTTACACGTGGCTACAACTGTGAGGTAAATGCTGGGAACCCAATCCAGGTCCTCTGCAAGAGGAGCCAACTCTCTGGCTCCTGGCTCTGCAATTATTTGGTCAATGCAAAAATGAGTAGTGCTTGCGTGTGTTATCTCCTATGGGATGGAGCAGGATGGGAATCTGACTGTGACAAGTGGCATCTGTGCTTAGAGTCTACTGCCACTCAGTAGACTCCTCCACCACCACACAGGTGACTCCTCTCCTGGACCAAGACAGAGTTTCTGTTCTTCCTAATTCTGACTTTACAGTTATTTATTTAGTATATTTAGTACAGTGTTTGTGTGTGTGTGTGTGTGTGTGTGTGTGTGTGTGTGCACATGTGTGAAAGTCAAAGGACAACTTGCAAGACTCATGTGTGTCATCACATGACTCTGGTCATCAGACTTGGCAGCACGTTCCCTTACCTGCTAAGACACTCATAGCTCCCATAGGAGTTACTGGTTGTTCAAGCATTGTGTTAGACAGCATCCTTCCCAGATCAACTTCGAGCCATAGAAATGGGTACAACCCTGGCCGCAGGGGAGGAAAAGGAGACAGACAATATCCAGAACCAGATCCTAAAAGCTTTCCCAGAAATATCAATATTTTTTTTCTCAACTTCTTTGTCATCCTTTTGAATAAAATACCAAAACTGAATGTCTCAGAACCTGCTTTGATTGCAAGGGCAGAGGTTGAAGGGTCACCCAGAAGCACTCAGAGGAGTAATTTCCTCCTAAGTACCGCTGGGTTCTCATCAACATCATCCCTTTGGGAAACCTTTAATAGGGGGCAGATGGCAGCAGATAATAATGTCAGAGAACCGGAACTATGAAATGAGGTCTGGAAATCCCCGAGGTTTAATGACAATGCTTTTCCTTTGAATCTCTAACTTCTTTTTTATTATTTTTTTAAAACCATCTCCAGTTATTTCATTTCATTGTGCTCAGACCATCCTTTGACGTAAATAGGACAAATATAGCCCTATCTATCTCTCTAATGGCAGAGGAGGTGGGCAGGGTGCCACTGAGAGAAGCATGGCTCTGACGTCAGACTGCTTGCATTCAGCTGCTTGCCAATCAGCAGCTTTGTAACCTCAGGCCAGTGACTACCCATTTTCAAGCTTCAGTTCCCTTGTCTGTAAGTGGAGGGTGAAAGTGGAGTTACCTCGTGGTATGGAGGTAAGACTGAGTGAGACAAAAGGCCCAGTAACTACTCAGTGACAACCAGTCATCTTATTGTCTCTGTCCTTGACAGACCAGAGTGACATTGGTGTACAACAGTGATAGGAAATTGCTCAGGAGAGTCACAGGGTAAGAACAGGACAGCAGACACAAAAGGCCAGAAAATCGTCCTTGCTGTAAAATATCTTAGGTTAGTGAAGGGGGGCAAGATGCAGGGGTATGTTCAGAAAAGAAAAAGATGCACCTCTAGACACAGTCAGAATTCCACCACTACTCAGGCAGAGTTGGGACCTTTGATTGAATTTCACAAAGCAGGTGGAAGGCCCATTATTTTATCTGTGGCCAGGAGTCAATACAGGATACAGCCCAAGGAGATACTCAGGTGACTACAGAAAAGCTTACATACCCAGGGTGGAACATTAATTAAAATTAGCCACAGTTTGAGAAAAGAAGTCATGTTGAAGTCAAGGAGTTAGCTTGCTCTAGAATCTACGTTTGCTTGATACCAGTGTTCTTTATAACCCTACAATGGATATTAGGGAGATAGTCAAGGGTGTAGATCTTCTCTATATTTCAAGGCTAGAGCCTATACATACTAGAGCCTATACATTAGATACCATGTAGGGTAAAGAAGTGGGTAAGGGAGCAATGAAATGTAGTCAGATATCTGAGAGCCCAATTACTTTGTAATACAGTAACAGCTCTTGTGGGGCTAGAGAAATGTCTCAGCGGTTAAGAGTGTGTGTTGCTCTTTCTGAAGACCCAATGTCAGTTCCCAGCACCTACAATGGGCAAATCGCAACCACTTGTAACTCCAGTTACAGGGGAACTGACACCCCTGGCCTCCACCTCCATGGGTACAACAAGCACTCATGGTATACACACACACACACACACACACACACACACACACAATCTTTAAAAACAAAATGGGAAGGGTTATAGTTCAATTGATTGTGCTTACCCAGTATGCACCAAGCCCTGAGGTTGATCCATAGCATTTTTATATAGGGTATGGTAGGATATGTCTGTAATCCCAGCATTCATGAAGTAAAAACAGGAAGACCAGAAGAAGTTCAAGCTTATTCTTAACTATATGAGTTCAAAGCCAAGCTGGGATACATGAGGTCTTATTTCACCCCTACCCCTAAAAGCCCAACTTCTAGTTAAGGGCACTAGGAGGAATTAGAGGAAGGTAGTGGTAGATGGATAAGTCAAATTATATTGTATAAGTGTGTGAAATAAATTAAAGTATTGCTTAAAAAACAAAATAATGGAGCTAGAAAGATGGCTCTGTGGTTAAGGGCCTTTGCTGCTCTTGCAGAGGACCCAGGTTGAAGCTCAGAGCCCACATGACAGCTCACAGTGGGCTCTAACTCCAGTTTCTGGAAATCAAATACCCTTCTCTGGCCTCTGTGGACACTGCACACATATGATGCACAATCATGCATTCAGGAAAAACACCATGCAACAAATAAATAAAAATAGAGATAGATGATAGATGTTAATCACTACAAATGGACTAATAGCTTCTAAATACTAAGCATTAGGAATGAGTACTATAATTCAGTTCTTATTATAGGTCAGGTCTGTGCTTTCCATAAGACCAGTGCCTACTATCCCCATAAAACTCCCCAGACCATTCACCTCATACCACATCAGAATGGCAAGTCTGCAAGCAACTCTGTGAGTAGCTGGCAGAATTGGGACTGTGAGAAGGAACGCCAAAGTGTTTGCTCTTACCTGTGTCAAACCTCCGAATTTTACGTTTACTCTTCACAGAAACAGATACCACCTACTAATCAGGGAGTGCCTCCCAGAGGAGAGTCCTGTGCTGGGTCTTTCAGGTCAAGAAAGGGAAGGGCTCCTGATGCAGAAGTACGTTACCAGAGCTGGGGACACTAAGACAGGAAGATCACAAGCCAAGGAAGGCTAGCCTCGTCTATACAGGAAGGCCCTCTGCAGGGTGACTCTTGCCTATACAGGAAGGCCCTCTGCAGGGTGACTCTTGCCTATACAGGGAAGCCTTCTGCTGAATGAGATATGGGAGAAGACTTCTAAGCCTAAAGAACCCCAGCACTGGATGGAGTGTTTAAGTAGTCATAAAGCCAAGGCTGGATCTTTAGGTTCAGGGCAAGTTCTGGAAGGCTTGAGTATCCCATATAGAAAAATTAATATTCTTATTGGAGATGAACAGCTAATAATTGCTCCCCTGAGTGAGTGAGCTTCAGTTTCCTACAATACACGAGGTTTTTTTTTTTCTTCATCTGTCAAACAGGAAGCTGGACAAACCTTGTAAACATGGACATAACTTGGCAAAATGCATGTTCTCAGAAGTATTCTCACTCGCAGATGGTTATGGAATGGAAGTGGAGATAAATCACTTCTCAACTCCCACATCCCTGAAGAGTCCAAGACACTTGATTTACTGTAACCTTAAGCAAGACTTGGTCCTCAGTAGGCGGGATTCCTCCAGTGAAGTCAGAATATAATAGAGCCCTAAGATCTTAAAGACCAATGGTATGAGGGAATATTCTTGGGGGGTATAAAGTGGTTACAGTTTAAATGTGTATGCTCAGTTATACATATCCATGTATATGTGCTGTGCTCATAGCCACATAGAGGAAAGCTGACTCTCTAGCCAAACCGACTTGGGCTCAAGTCTTGGTTCTGCAATTATTAACTGTTCATCTCTAATAAGAGGCCCCATATATACAACTGAGCCAAGCAGCATCTACTTTCCACACTGGAGAGGATTAGATGAAGTACTATAAACACCATGGTTAATATTTTTATTAATTTTTCTATATGGGATACTCAAGCCTTCCAGAACTTGCCCTGGACCTAAAGATCCAGCCTTGGCTTTATGCATTTGCCCTCATGGCCAATTTGGAGGCCAGAAGTTGATGCTACACCGAATTCTCTTTTTCATCTTATATTTTGGGGGCATTGATTCTCTCAGTGAACCCAGAGTTCACTATTTTAGCCTGGCTGGCCTCTTGGATCTTCTGGTCTCTCCCCAAAAATGCTGGGGCTACAGATGGCCACTCTAACATACAGCTTTTACATAGGTGCCAGGGATCCAAAGACAGATACTCATATTTGCACAGCAGCTTGAAGTTTTTATTAAAAACATTAATTCAAAGCTTCTTAAAACTTGATAGCTGCTGGGAGTGGGAGAGAGTCGGTTTTGTTTAAGGGAGTCACTTTTGGTAGGTTGACCATGCTCCAGTGTGAGGCCACACATTCTAGAATATTCAAACAGTACAAGTTATATTTGATGAGTGTGGTGGTTTGAATATGCTTGGCCCAGGGAGTAGCATGGCACTATTAGAAAGTGTGGCTTTGTTGGAGGAAGTGTGTCACTGTAGGGGTGGACTTTGCGGTCCTGCCATGCTCCTGCTTGATGATAGTGGAATGAATCTCTGAACCTATAAGCTAGCCCCAATTAAATATCCTTTATAAGAGCTGTCTTGGTCATGGTGTCTCTTCACAGCAATGAAAACCCTAAAACAATGGGTTTTAAAGCAAGAGGACACAGAGTTAGGTAGGAAAGGAAGGAATCCGAGAGGAGTTGGGGGAAGACAGTGACTATGCTCAAAATACATTTATGAAATACTCAAAGAAGTAATAAAACACAAAAATTCTAAACTACTGAGATTAAGGCCAGCCTGGTCTACAGAGTGAGTTTCAGGATTGTAGCCGCAAGCAGCTATGCAAACCGGGTCCCCGGAAGAGAGGCAGGGGCCTGGGGAAATAAGAGAGTCGGAGGGTGAGAGGAATTATGAGAATAGGCAGGGAGGAAACCCAGCCCTAGTAAGTCAGGATCTTGTGGCCAAATTATCTAGTTGTTCAGTCTGGAGGCAGGTGAAGCAATTCAACAGGGCATAGCTCCTAGAAGAAACTTCAAGAGAGGCAGAGAAGTGGCAGAACAAAGGGCTTTGCTTATCTCAGGAAACCTCATCCTAGGTGGGCTAGCTGCTTTGTGGCAAGGGCAAGGTCTGATTCAGCCGGCTTGAGGATGGGGGAGGTTACACCAGGACAGCCAGGACTCAGAAACAAAACCAACCAACCAAACAAACAAACAAAACAAAAAACCTCAAAAGGATTCCAAATGCAGCTGAGACTGTGGAGCAATAGTCTCTTCACATACTGTGAGAATTACTACTTTGAAAAACAATTTTACAATTTCCATTTGAAGTTAGAAATACTCTCACCATCTGTGATAGTTCGTTTTGTTGCCAACTTGATAGGGTCTAAAATCACCTAGGAGACGAACCTCTGTGTAGGTCTGTCAGGGCATTTCCAGAGACGTTTAACTGGGGCACCACTACTCTCCTTAAACACGGGCAACGGCATCCTGTGGACTGGGGGTCAGGTGAACAAAAATAAGGAAGAGTTACTGTGGCCCAACACACTGGTAGGCAGATGCTGAAGAGGCGGTGGTGGGAGGATCATGAGGCCAATCTGGGCTACACTGTTTTAAAAAAGAAAAGTAGGTCCAGCAGCATCAACCTCTCTCTGCTTCAGATTGTGGATACAATGTAACTGTCTGCCTCCCACTCCTGCCCCCATGCTTTTCCTGCCGTGATGGTCTGGCTGGGAGCCATGAACAAAACCAAATTCTTTTTTCTTTAAGGTGTTTGTGTCTAGTATTTTGTCACAGCGTCAAAACAAACAAACAAACAAACAAAACAAAAAAGCAAAATCAAAAACAAACAAACAATAAAACAAACATAACTAATACACTATCCAACCCAGCAATCAATTTTTTTTTCAGGATGAGGTTTCTTTTTACAGTCCTGGTTGTCCAGGAACTCACTCTGTAGACCTGACTGGCCTCAAACTCAGAGATCTACCAGCCTGTGCTTCCTGAGTGCTGCAATTAAAGGTGAGCACTACCACTCCCCATCCAATAACCAATTTCTAAGACTTACTCAACTGAAATGCAAACATGTATTCACATCACCATACACATATGTGTACTACAGGCGATTGTTTGTAGCAGCTTCCAGAAACTTGGAAACAAGTCAGGCGTTGACTAAGGATCAACAAACTGCGCATTAGCTCAGTGGGGTTCTACTTAGCAGAGAGGGAAGCAAACAGCACAGAGAGCAATGTGGACAAAGAGAGTAGGACTCATCTGCTGAATGTATGAGGCCAACTGCAAAGTACTCGCAACTGTAGAGAGATATTCACTATGTGATTCTATTGTGTGTGACATTTTTAAAAGGCTAAAACTATGTGGATAGAAAATAGATGGGTGGTTGTTGGGAGCTAGAAGTGGAAAGAGGCACCAGCTGCAAAAATTTCCGGGGGAACTTTAGGTATATCAGAGCCCTGCTATCTCTTGATCCCGATAGTGGCCATATGACTATGTGCTTCTCAAAATTCACAGAACTACACACCAAAAAAAAAAAAAGAACTTTCTGTAAATAAATTATGTCTTTACAACCACAACAGTTCTGCTGCCCAGAGGAGAATTAGCTAGATTAGAGGACAACTCCATCCATGACCTTTGTTGGTAAGAGACAAGATCGCAGTCAGGCAGGGTGGGGCATGCCTTTAATCCCAGTAATTGGGAGGTAAAAGTTGGAAGATCTCTGTAAATCAAGAGCAGGCTGGTCTACGTAGCAAGTTCTAAGTCAACCATAAATACATATTAAAATATGTGTTTTGTCAGAGACAGACAGACAGGCACATGTGTGTGCACGGGTAAACACACACAGAAAGAGAGAGAGGGGTTGAGGGAGAGAGAGGTGATAAAAGTAAGAATAAGAGAGAGAAATGAAAGCAATCACCCCCTGGGTCACAGAATCATAACAGAGCTGATGATGCTGGTCTTATGACTCCTGTCCTGGGTCTCCTGCGCAGGATCTACTGCCTTTCTTCGAGATACTAGTAAAAGTAAAAAGTGAGGATGTAGGCAGACTTGGGAGCTATTTTGGGGGAACTGTGATACAGGAAATACATTGCAGCACAGGCTGCTACCTCTTAGGCTCACATTTACATTTATAGGTGGACAGTTTTCAAATGTGTATGTCTGCAATTTCTGCCAATTACAATAGCTATGACCTTGTATTTTTCTCAAGGGAAAGAGGACAGGGACATTAGCTGAGTGAACAGAGACATCCCCAAAGGAATAGAAATTAATCCGTCCATGCGGCCCGGTAGAATCTAGGAGCAGCTAAGTTATGAGCAGGGTCCCAAGTAATATTTGCAAAAAGGCAACCAGCCTACCCCATCTCCATAGGTAAAGGTAACATGTGACTCTGAGAACTCGTTGGGCTGGATGACACCTCCCTCTACCTGACCTTCTCATCCCTATATTTAGAAATTCAGAAGACAGCCATGAATCATGGCTAACTCTCTGGTCTAATTATTTCCTTGGGTGATGTCACCTTCGTATCTTGAAGACAGGCAGTAGATCCTGTGCAGTGAGACTCAGAACAGGAGTCATAAGACCAGCATCATCGTCTCAGCTATGATTCTGTGACCCAGGGGGTGATTGCTTTCGTATGCCGAGTTTTAACTTCTTTATTGGGAAAATAAGAAAGTTGATTTGTTAGAGGTTCATTCAACTTTAAAATTAAGTGTCCTTTGCTTAGAAGGTTTTCATTTCTCTACCCTAATCTTGAAATACATGGTTTAAAATGAGATTTTTCCGAAAGAAGGACAACAGAGACAGCAAACAGACTAGGAAATTGCCGTGAAGGAAAATGAAGGGAAGAGAGGTATGAGGGTCTGAGCTCTATTAGACAGCGACATTCTCTTTGGCCTTGGAGACTGATTAGTTTGTCTCCTAGCTTCCCACAGGCCAGAGCAAAGAGGCAGCTAAGGGTTGCTGGATGAACAAGGAAGAAAACAGTATACTCTAATACAGTAGCACTACCTACATGAGACAATTAAGTTCTTGAAATGCGGCAAGTGTGGCTGGATACTAAAAATATAACTGCTCACTTAATTGTATTGAATACAAACTGGAAGGGCCTTAGGAGGCTAGAGGAGCACTGTACTGGACCGGACTGCTCAATTTAAGACAATTCAGTGTTTGCTCAGCGTGTCAGTCACCACTTTATTGTCTCTCAGATGCAAATTCATTCTTTCCTGACAGCTGGGTACTAGCACCTCTGGGCCTCGTAATTACTGCTGATTTGCCAACTGATAAAATCTAAAGTTTGTCTGCAGGGAGCCTAAAGAGGTGCTGAAGGAGGAAGATGCACCTTCTTGCTTTGGGTAAGACTCTCGTCTAGGCTGCTACAGTTCATGTATCTCCAGGCTCACTCAGGTGGGCAGGTGACTGTGGGTATGTGTATGTGTGTGTGTGTGTGTGTGTGTGCGCACATGTGTGTGTGCGCGCACATGTGTGTGCGCACGTGTGTGTGCGTGTGTGCATGCGTGCATGTGTGTGAGTGTGCGTGTGCATGTGTATGTGCGTGTGTGTGTGCACGTGTGTGAGTGTGTGTGTGCGCATGCATGCGTGCGTGTGTGAGTGTGCATGTGTGTGTGTGAGTGTGTGTGTGTGTGCGTGTGCGTGCGTGTGTGTGAATGCGTGTGTGTGTGTGTGTGTGTGTGTGTGTGTGTGTGATTTCTGCAGCATCCAACCCCAGTAACATAAGTAACTCTTCCCACATCCAGATCATGAAGGGCAGACACCAGGTTCTCACAATGCCATAGCCAGCAGTTCCCAAAGGCAAGAAGATTCCCCCCAAATGTCTGGTGCCTTCAGAGGGGAATGTCATAGAAGTGGTCCTTTCCCGTGAACAGCCTCTCTCTTTGTCATGGTGGACTGTTTTAAGAAAGTTTCAAGGCATGGCATCTCTATGTAGATGATTCTTTCCGAACCCCACAGGACAGATTTTTAAAAGTATTGGTGGTATAGCACCTTAGACATTCTTTTGCCTGACAGTGAACCACTGTGCCCTCTCCAACAAGTTCTTGATTACAGACTGGGCCCGGAGCTCTTTTGTGGACATGCTATTTCAGTTCTAAGACTAGTGAAGGTTCTATGCAATTTCTACTTCTGCATCTTTATTTTTCAGAAGTCTCTGCTCCTTAGTAGAGCCAATCTTTTTATTCCAATTCTCTTTCAGAAGCAATAGATATCATGTTAAACTTTCTTTGTTTGCATTGCTATACTTTAAAAAATAGTTATTTGGGCTGGAGAGATGGCTCAGCGGTTAAGAGCACTGACTGCTCTTCCAGAGGTTCTAAGTTCAATTCCCAGCAACCACATGGTGGCTCACAACCATCTGTAATGGGATCTGATGCTCTCTTCTGGTCTGAAGAGAGTGACAGTGTACTCATACAAATAAAATTTTAAAAATGGTTATTTATGTGTGTTCATTCACACCATGGTGCATATGTAGATCAGAGGACAACCTACAGGAACAAGTTCTCTTATTCTACCATGGGGATTCCAGGGAGCAAACTCAGAACACCGGGGTTGGTCTTAAACACCTTCACCTGCTGAGTCAGCTCATCAGCTCTGCTGTATGTGTTTTGTCTTTGAGAGGACAGTGGCTGACCTAAGAGTCAGTTCAGGCGGTAAAGGCTGGATTTGAGCACTGGCTTGCTCATCCTATTGAGCTTGAGCACAGTAACAAGTTCCTTCCCAGCAGGAAATGAAACTGGTGTGGCCCATGGCATGCAGTGCCACGCAGCACAATGATGGCCTGCGCAGGATTGTAAGACCCAAGGAGCCCAGGCAGGTGCTTCACCCAGCTCTCACGGTAATGACCAGGAGCAAAAGCTATAGTGTGGCATATATTCTTCTGAATGTACTTGAATACTTACGAAGAGAAACTGCCAAGCTTAGCTCAGACCATGAGGTGAGAACCGTAAATGTTAAAATGAATGAGTGGATTTATTATAGGTACATGACTGATGCTGCTGAGAATAGACTAAAAATTTAGTTCTGTGGATCGCTGAGTTTTAGTGTCAGCCCAATTATCCTTAGTAAGAAGCTCATTATTAGGAAAGAGAGAGGTAGCTGGAAATAGGGACATCTGACTGGACTGCGATGAAACAGATAATCTCTAAATCATTACAGATACCTTTTCCCAGGAGAAGCAGCTTGCCTTCCAGTGTGTTAGGACGTCAAAATCTCTCTGCTCAACAAGCTGATGGAGGCTTATCTGAAGCAAATGCTTTGGAAAGGACATAGTCCATTCTGTTTTAAACCCGCTATCAGCTGTATTGCCACTGGAACCCAAACTAAGGATGAATGTTAGCATGCTCCAGGAGTCAGGTGCACATGATGAACTTGGAGGAAATAGCATGAGTCCCAAAGGAACTACAGCAATTCTCTATTGTGTAGCAGCATAAACTTGAGGGACACGACGAGCATATATTTGAGGGGCATCTGACTAACAAGGATGGGCTGCAAACACTACTAGGAGGAAATTCATTGTCACAGAAAACTTACTAGACACTCTGGATTTCCTGTTAATTTATCTTGTGAGATTAGAGGTTTGCTAGCTACCCCTGGGTGGTTGACTAACATTTGACATCCACAGTGCCTTACATTTAGTGGGACGGAGATTCTTGATGTTCCTGGGAATCACATGGAGAAGAAGCTCAAAGGCCTAGGGAGAGGATTGTAAGACCCAATCCCCATCCGTTGAACCTTCCAACAGTCAGTAGTAGCAAACTGCTGGGAGAGGAGGTCTACTAATGCTCCCGAGCAGATGTTGATTCCAGGAGGCAATAGGTAAAGGCAGGAGAATATAGGTGAGGGCCTGGAAGTGTATGATGCTTGGTCTCCTTCTCTGCACAGTAACAAAGACAAGCCAACCTGGATGAAGGCCTAAGATCACTTCAGCCTAGCATTCAGCCACTCTGAAGTTAGAATGGTCTTTTACCCTTGTCCCAAATTGGACCGTGATGACAATGTCATTCTACTCCCATCACAGTCAGCCTTTGGGCACCAGCCATCATGGTTAGGACCCTCAGTAAAAAGAATCTGCAGCTGGTGCATCTCCTGCAGCTGGAGTACGTCCCATACTGAAAGGTACTCTGAAGAACGCGTGCAGTGTCTCTTTACTCTTCCCAGCATCTCTGTGAGGAGGAAGCTGTTCACAAACCCATATCGATAAATGAGTGGAAATGAGAGATAAAATAACTGCCTTAGATCGCAGGCCCTTGGACCCCCGATCTCACTTCCCTCCCCTGGATCTTGTTCCCTGCTCCAGTCTTCCCACACTGCTGAGCCTGCAGCAGACAAGGCGAGCAGGACAGGGAGGGAGGACTACCTGGAGCCAAGCAGTGTTCACAGAGCAGTCATCTGGATAACAGGAAGAGCAGTCATTTGTACAGCTCGAGAGTCTGCTCCTTGGGCAGAAGTTTCAGTACTGTCTTAACTCAGCTCCATGCCCTTCACCTGAGAAAGGTTTGCCTGCTTCCAAGATGGCTCTCTCTTACAGGTAGCAGCTTGGTACTGTCTACTGGCTTAGCTCCCACTGAGACAGGAGTCCTGTGACCTCCCAACCTCACCACAGGGCTCTCCACACACCTACTAGGGCTTCTTTGCAACAACTGTTCCAAAGTCCAGAATGTAGCAGAGTGAGGTAGTGCATGCCTATAATCCCAGGCAAGCTGATCTCTGTGAGTTCCGAGGCCAGCCAGGGCTACATAAGGAAACCTTGTCTTAGAAACAAACAAACAACAAACAAACAAACAAAAACAGCTCCTGGTCCCTTAAGGCCTTGACTAGAAGAGATGGCACTCATGCTGTTAATTGTGAAGCAGTCACTGCATCTGGCCAGCTCTACAGGAGGAGCACACACCTTCATCTTGAATTGAAAGAGGACAAAATAGCTTACATCCATGTTCAGATGCTACAGGTGTTTTGTGGTTACACTCCAGGTCCCTGGTTCTCAGGGTCCATGATGGCTGACATGTTATTCTGCTTCTCCAAATCCAACCAAATCCAACCAAAGAGAGACAGAGAGGGATCTGAGTGGCCATCTCTGAAGATCCCTGAGTCAGATACTCATTCTGCATCCAAATGTTCCTGCTTCTCTCTCCATGGAGCTGGTCAGTGAGGGGCTAGATAAAGTTTCCTTTCAGTATGCCCTTATGTCTCCCTAAGTTTACTGTTACTTCTATAATAAAAACATATACATACACACATGGGCTAAGTATATTACAGCACTCTTCCCACCCGTTCCCTCAAGTGTGTCTTGATTAGTTATAGGTTTTCTACAAAATGGTGCTGTCTGAGCTTTAGACCATGAGGAATAGCATTAGGACCCTGTGGATACCCAACGAGAGGATACGTAAGCCTCTTATATGAAATGGAGCTGTGTGTATACTTCCATACACTTTAAAATGATTTTAGGTCACTTTTTGTACCTAATACAGTGGCAATGCTAAGAGACAGTTGAAGCACTGCATAATGTAAAAACCAACAACAAAAATGGCTGTACATGTTCAACGCAAGTCTAGATGCAGAATTGACTGTTGTTCCAGGGAAAATTGTTAAGTCAGAGCAGAGAGAAACACGGGCTGTGGAGCCGTGCGTGGTCTTCCCAAGCCGTCAGTGTCTCACTGGGAGCATGGCCATGAAGCCAGACAAAGTGTGAGATATCTTGTCATCTCAGCCCTTGGGGAGTTCATTCAAGTTCTGCCTGGGCTTCATAGCCATGCCCTGCCAGGGGTGAGGGGTGCCCCTTCGTACTAAAGTCATCCTGAATATCGAGGTTACAAGCAGGTTACAAACAGAAGCAAATTAACAAGCAGCAATTCAGACACAGTTTTGGAAAACATAGCATTTTTGTTACAGATGCTGAGCATCCTTCCATTCCAGGAGGCTGTGGTGAGTGGGCAGTGGCCAAGAGACTTTAAATAACCAATGGAATGAATGCCTGAGAAGGGAAACCACCACGTGAATGTTTAGCAAGATTCAAGTCCTATAGTAAACACGGACTGGAAGGAAAGCCATTCAAATGTTAACAATTGGAGGGTGGATCACAGGCACCCCTACTGCTTCTGTAGACTTTTCAGATGTCTTTACATTTTAGCCACTTATGTGTAAATTTTATAATAAAACAAGTATAAAGGATAAGCATGTGACAGCTCTGGGTGTGCACACCCACACCCTCCCTCACCAGTGCACCTCCCTGAAAGGCGAGGCTGTAGAGAGCTGGCAGACAGTTTGACCTTGAGATGAAGGGACACGCAGGTGGCAGAACACAGCCTCTCTGCCCCTCGCCCATTCCAATGTCAGCAGCAGTCCCCAGCGTCAGCCAAGAATGCCCCGCAGCTTGCAGAACTGTGAAGTCGCTTTTTCAGAGATGCATGTGGGGTGAGATGCCAGGATTGCTGTGGTTTACTTTAAACTTCTTCGGGAAAACAATTGAGCACATAACCGTGTGGATAGCAGCTCTTTGTTCTCTCATTCTTTCTACTTTCCTGATTGAGCTTTTTTTTTTTAAAAAAAAACATAATTTTAGAATATGAAAAGTACTGAAGAGATTCCCCGTGGCTAGAGTACTGGCTGCTCTTGTGGAGGGCCTGGGCTTGAGGCCTCTCACCTACATGTTAGCACACAACCATCTGGAACTCCAGTTCCAAGAGATCCAGTGTCCTTTTCTGACCTCCATTGTACTGAACATATGCAGGCAAAATACCCATGCACATTAAATTTAAAAAATATTTAAATACACACACACACACACACACACATCCTCAGAGGCCAGAAGAGGGCATCAGATCGTTTGGTGCAGGAGTTACAGGCTGCTATGAGCAGTCAGACATGGGTACCATTGTCCGTTGTAACAACAGAAAGCACATTTAATTGATGAGCTATTGCTCCATCCAGTCTCTTAAGTGTGTGTGTGTGTGTGTGTGTGCAAATGTAGTGCACATTTCTTTGTTCAAGAAGGCCAGCAGAGGATGTTCAATCTCTCAGAGCTGGAGTTCCAAGTGTGTATGGGAAACCCATCTCTTATGTGAGCAAAGAGATCCAAACTCCAGCCTTCGTGATTGTGTAACAAGGACTTCTAACCATTGAACTATTTCTCCAGCCTATGCTTAATTTCACAATTTAAGAGAGGAGAGCAGTGGGAAATGCTAGACCTGTTGCCAAAGGTCCTGTTGGTGCGGTCCCATTGGTTGACAGCTAACTCTTCAGTTCCATCTGATTATCAGTTATAACAATGATAGATAACAGGGCTGATGTGACTCCCCGGTAATCCTGACACTTGGAACTGAGGCGGGACAGCCTGGACTTCACAGAGAGACTATACCAATGATAGTAATAGTGATAATGATAATAATAAAAAGAGTTATTTAAAAATTTAAAATTCTTTAGAAGCTGTTTGTTTGTTTGTTTGTTTCAAATGTTTCCTCCCTTTGTCCCTTAAACAACATGAGGGAAATGTCCTTGTGGCAGTGTGAGGAGGTGGCCATTGTGCTGCCTTTTGTGTTCTAGCTGGTTTCTTGAGCTACCTCTTGCACTGTCCAATCAGTGGCATTCCAATTACATCAGCTCCTGAAAAGCACAGCCACAGCTACAGAAACTGGAGACTTGCTCCCATTGCCACTGGCTTGGAATCACTACTCTCCTGAGAGCTTGAGCCTGTCTGAGACCCAGCTGGCTGTTCACCATAACTCTGTATGCTCTCTGTTCTTCAATGCTCTCACAATATCCCCATCCTCACAGGAGAAACAGGAACTTCTGAATCGTTCCCATCTCATCTTAAACTGAGCCCCAATTCAGGTGACAGGCAAGGACAGGGTAAGAAGAGAAGGGTGAGACCAACCATCTACCCACTGTTTACATGCAGTGGCACCTCACAGGCTTCAACTCCACTCTCCTTTCAGTAGCCAACTCTGCCAGTTATTTTGTCAACTTGACACAAGCCAAGCTAGAGTCATCTGGGAAGAGGGAACTCCAATTGAAAAGATCCCTCCCCCGCCCCTGTCAAGTTGACCTGTAGGCAGGTCTTGGGGAGTATTTTCTTGATTGGTGATTGGTGTTAAAGGGTCCAGCCTTCTGTGGGTGATGCCACCCCTGGAAAGGTTGTTCTGGATGGTATAGGAAAACAGGCTGGGCAATCCATGTGGAGCAAGCAAATAAGCTGCATTCTTCTATGTTCTCCACCTCAGTTCCTGCCTTGAGTTCTTGCCTGTCATATCAAGCACAGTTCCTAGGATGGACCTGACCAGGTAGCAAGAGAATGAAAAAAAGATAGACAGACAAATGGACACACAGACAAAATTGGTATTGAGTGGTCCGGGCTTTCGTCTGGAGAAACTGTAACACCCTGGAAGTTGAGCATGTCTATTACATAGAGCTGAAGATCGAGGCAGAGTTACTGCCTACAGCTGGACAAGGAGATGGGCTTATTATATAGGTAAGCAAGTGCTGTGCCCATTCAGGATCACAAACCCCATGGCTACATAATTAGATCTTATAAGAGAGGGGAGGGGAAAAGGGAGGGAGAAGGGGGATGTAAAGGAAGGGAAGGAGGGCAAGGGACTAAGGGACTAAGCCATTCAACTGCCTTACCTATCAATAAATAATCACTTGCTCATAAAGGCTTGCCTTTCTGAGACCACCAACAAAGCAATCGTATCATAAACTATGCCCGACCACAGCCTCCTTTGGGTCACCCACCTTTAAAGCCTTGTAAATATCCTTCCCTAATTTTTCCACTGTCAGAACTCAAGCAATTGTTCTTACAGGTGCAGAAAACAAAGTATTAGGCTTTACTTGGATAAAATTTATTTTTCTGGTGGTCTTCTAGAAAACCACTGATGAGCAGTCATAATTTACTATGCACAGAACACCGGCCCAAATGTTTTACACACTGACACTTCTGTTTAGTGACAGTTTTAATGTTATTGTTCCCATTTTACCCATGAAATTGAGGATTAGAAATGGAACAGCTTGTTAACAATTACACGGGGAATAAGCAGCAGCACTCACTCTCAAACCCAGGGCTCCAGAGCCTCAGTTTAACCCACTGGCATCACCCCAGTTGCAGTCTTTATGCTTGTAACAAGTTACACAGAACCTCAGTGAAACATTGTGTTGGTAGGAATAGTTTGACTCTGTGACCCAGGGCACCACTGGGTGGCTGGAATGCTACTGTAAATCCTCTTGGATGGTGGCTATTCTTCCACTTGTCTGGCTATTGTTGCAAACCAGCCCCGTAGGATCTCAGCTGGGCAATCAGCCAGAACATGTGCTCTTCATGTGGTCTGGGCTCCTAGCAAGGTGGTGATGGTGGCAGGCTTCCCAGGACAAGCATTCCAAGAGAAACAAATTACTCCAAGAAGCCAAATTACTTTTTTGCTTCATTTTTGTCTCCGTTCTTTGAGATGGAGTCTCATTATGTAGCCCAAGCTAGACTGAAACTCACTATGTAGCCCAAGCTGGCCTGGAATTTATGATCCTCTTGCCTCAAATTCCTAAGTGTTTGGACAGCAGGCATAAGCTACCATGCCAGCTCCCATATTATCTTTCATGACCTTGGAATTCCCACAACCTCACAGGAGGCACTGCTACTTGTTAAGGTGATCACAAAGCCCTTTTGTGTGTATTAATTGCCTTTCTATTGCTGACATAAAACACCACAACAAAGACAACATATAGAAGAACAAGTTTATTTGGGGTTATGGTTACAGAGCAGAGTCAGCAGGCAATAGACACTGTAGCTGGAGCAGCAAGCTGAAAGCTCACATTTTGAACCTGCAAGCACAGACCAGAAAGTAAATGGGAAATGACACAGGTCTGTGAACTCTCAAAGCCCGCCCCCAGTGACATACTTTCTCCAACAAGACCACACTTCCCAATCCTCCCAGGCAACACAACCAACTGGGAACCAAGCATTCAAATGCCTGAGACTATTGGGGCAGGGAGGTGCATTTCTCATTGAAATTCATAGGGGAAGGCAGGTAGACTTACCCCACGATAGGGAACAGCAATGTCTAGAAAAGCACATGAGACCAGAAACATTGCTATGCTCATCTTGGAAATACAGTTATTTGTTCTATATATTCATGTATATCCAGTCTCTGGATATCTAAAGTTGAAAGCGTTCACAGCAGAGAGTTGGCTATGGTCATCTCTGAGCCCAGAAGACTGACTTGTATTATCTGCAATGCTGGGGTTGGTGCAACCTAACTTTGCAAAGACTGAATGTCCATCCTCATGAAGCTCATGCTGCTAGTGAGAGTGATGACGGTCCCATCTTTCTTCTCCTAGCCCCATTTCTGCTTCTCCTGGACTTTGTGCCCCAGAGGATACTGATCTTCTACACACCAGTCCCATGGGTTCTTTTATTCTCTGATTTCTGATTGGTCTCAATAAGTGGAACATTAAGAAGAAATCAGAGGTTCAGAGAAGAAAGAGGTTGGAGTATTTACCCCACTTCCTGCCCATGGTTCTCACAACAGCCGTGTTCCCCTCCAGCCACAGCATTGTTAGGCCAACCCTTCCCACAGCTACAGGTCATAACAAGTCCTTCATCTTAAATCTCCTGACCCAACAAAACTAATAGTGGCTGGCTTTGATTCACTGGGCTTCATTCTCCCTCTGAGTTCCCTTAGTCCTCTATTTGCTTATATCTGGGGCAGAGGTAGTCTTCTAAAGGAAATGAATTATTCATTTTCTGGGAAATGGTTACATGATAGTTAGGAAAAACTACAAAGCTATATTCTTAAGATTGGTGTACTTTATGATATGGAAGTTTAAAATGTACCACTAAAGTACAGCCTGATCTCTCCCATATTTTTACTCTGCTATCCATAATGTGTGGATATCCTCCACACATCCATAGTGGTATCCATAAGATAGCAGCCTTGATAGCCAGGTATCACACATAATCAACATTATGTCTCCAGGAGGAAGAAACCAACCCCCTTTCTATGGTCTCTTTTTTGAAACTTTAAGAAGGATTTATTTATTTTATTTTACGTGCATGAGTATTTTGCCTGAATGTATATATGTCCATCATGTGCATGCCTGGCACCTTTAGATGTCAGAAGAGAAGGTATGATCCCCTGAAACCAGAGTTAGGGATGGTTGTGAGCCACCATGTGGGTGCTGGGAACCAAACTTGGCTCATCTGCAAGAGCAATAAGTTCTCTTCACCACTAAGCCATCTCTCCAGCCCCTTTTGTGTATCTCTTTCGAGAGTCAATAAATAGTTCCAAAAACTCCTGCACCTACCAGCAGATGCCTTCTCACATTTTATTGGCCCAAACTGTGTCACACATCCTGGTCTTCACCAATGCCTGGCAAGTGAGATACGACTGCATAGACAGAGTTCACCTTTCTGCTGGTTACAAGGAAGGAAGGGAACACTTGCAAGTGCTGGCCAAGAGCTATGATGCTCTGAACAAGGACGGGACTTCCCCATAGAGGTGCCACATGGACAGAGCACAGCTGAGACAAAGGTCTTTTCCTACAGGATTAAAAAAAAAAAAAAAAGATGTAGGTTATATATGTGAGTACACTGTTGCTATCTTCAGACACACCAGAAGAGGGCATCAGATCCCATTACAGATGGTTATAAGACACAATGTGGTTGCTGGGAATTGAACTCAGGACCTCTGGAAAAGCAGTCGGTGTTCTTAAACACGGAGTCATCTCTCCAGCCCCAAAGATTTTTTTTTTTTTTTAAAGACACAGTTTCTCTGTGTAGTCCTGGGTGTCCTGGAACTCTCTCTGTAGACCAGGCTGGTCTCAAACTCAGAGTCACCTGCCTCTGCCTGCCATGTGCTGGGATTATGATCAGTTCATTGCAAAATTCAACTAATGAGTAAAACTGACCTGTAACCAATCGTCCCCTACTCAACAAAAATAATCACTACTGAAAGTTTGATCTATTTTGTTTTGTTTTAATTTGTATCTAGCTTGGCCCATACATTGTCCTAGTTTGGCTTCTGTTGCTGTGATGAACACTACGATCAAAAGCAGCATAGGGAGGAAAGGACTTGCTTCATTTCACCTTACACTTCCCGGTAGCAGTCTGTCACTGAGGTAAGTCGGGAGGAACTCAAGCCAGGAACCTGGAAGCAGAAACCACAGGCAAATACTGCTTATGGCTTGCTTTTCCTGGATTGCTCAGCTAACTCCTTGATATCCCTTGGGCCCATCTTCCCAGAGGTAGCACTGTCCACTGCCGCTGACCCTCTCACATCAATCAGCAATTAATGAAATGTCCACAGATGTGCCCACAGACCAGTCTGATGGAGGCAACTCAGCTGAGACTCCCTAACCCCGGATAATTGAAGTTTGTGTTAAGTGGACAGAAACTACCCAGCACGGATCTGAGCCTGCAGAAATTGGAACATGCTGAGTATGTCAAACACGAGAATTTGCCTGTAGAACAAATACCCACCAGTCATTTTTCCTTCCCTAACAACTTTGATGGTCTTCAGGTGTTTAGTGACCAAATGCTTTGAGAATCGTGCCTCCTACAAGTGAATTATAACTAGTGTAAAAGAGTGGTCCTGACTCTGCTGTCTATCAAAAGAACCTGGAGAATTTTAAATGCCACAAAGCCTGGTCCTCTCAAAAGACCGACACTACAGCCTGCTGCTTGTTGGATTTGGGAATGAAGAAATGGCAGAGATTGCTCATGTTCTGCTGGGGTGAGGCTTATGAAGAAATGGCAGAGATTGCTCGTGTTCTGCTGGGTGAGGCTTATGAAGAAATGGCAGAGATTGCTCATGTTCTGCTGGGTGAGGCTTACTGGTCACAACTCTTTGTGATGCTCCTGTTTGTGTCACCTCTGGCCTGCTTGGATGATGGGGCACATGAGCCTGCACCGGCTGCAAGTGATAGGGAAGAATCTCACAGATGCTCTGGCAAAGTTTTCCCTAGGCTCTACAGGGCCACAGTTAAGGTCCCTTTGGCCTCTATATATTGCCAGAGGCATGAGATTGCTGCAACAATGCCAGCCATTGTGGGTCCTGGATAGCATGAGACTAAAGAAGATGAGCCTGCAACCTAGGGACAGGATAGCAGAAATATAGGAATGACTTGACTCCTTGATGGTATACCATGCAGTTGAATCAGCCACCTCCAGAGACACTATTTCTGTTCTCAAGAGAAATAACATTTCATTTATGTTTTCATCAGTTGCACTGTGCACAGCCAAAGATTCCTAACTAAAATAGTATAAAATTTGTTTGTGACGTGATTTTTAAACTTGGTTTAAGTGTCTCCCATTTAATGCCACTCAAGTGTTTCCTTAAAAAGCATGTTCTTAGTGAAAATGCCAGAAAGGGACCCATTACACTAAGTAGAAAAAAATTATAAGGCGTTATACATCAGTCAAAAATCCAACCACTTTCTTAAAACTTTACTGATATTCAGTAATGTGCCTATAATTTTTTTTAAAAACCCCTATTCTATAAAGCACGAAGAGTTTCAAGGCAGTGAAACTACTCTATGCCCCTACAGTAGATTTAGGTAAAGCCATAGAATATGTAACACCAATAGTGAAGAATCACATGAACTGTGGACGTTGGTTGATTAGGATGTCTCAGTTCAGGTTTGGCCACTATAACAAATACATCATTCTACAGGGAGCTGGTGATGGTGGGGGATGTTGTGCCCAGTGGAGACACAGGGTACATAAACCTAAAAGAATTCTAAAACAAAATGTCTAGTAAGTAAAAGCAACCCATCATTTTAAGCTATAAAAGGGCAACATCATGGGGTGGGGAGATGGATCAACTGGTAAGAATGCCTGCTGAGTGAACAAGCATGAACACCTGGATTCGGATTCTCCAGTACCCACATAAAATTGTGTATGGCTGTATAAGCCTGTAATTCTAACAATGGGGGCAGGAGTGGGATGGAAACAGGAAGACTACAGGGCTTTGGGGCCAGTCAGCCTAGCTGAAAAATGTCAAGCTTCAGATTCAGTAAGAGAGTCTATCTCAAAGGAGTAAGAGAAAAGGTGGTAAGACACAGATGTCTTCCTCTGACTTCCATGTGCATGTAGCCCCCTCTGTCCATCTGACTTCATTCCACCCAAGCCATTTTCAACTGTTAGGTCCAACCCATCTGCACACCCTCTCTTCTACCCCAACTTTCTGTGTCCATATTAGACACAGATCTCATTGCTAAAAAGTTCAAACACTATAAAAGATCAACCTAGAATCTTCTCTTCACATTTGTCAATGAGAATTACCTAGGTGGACCTCAAGACACAGAATTTAAAAGAACAAGCATAAACTTGATCAAGGAGTTTAAAGAAGACTTGAAAAAAACAGCTCAATGAAATTAAGAAGAAGGGGCTTAAGAAGAATAGAGGCCCAAGAAAACACAAACACTGGCTGATAGAAATGGTGAAGACATCGACAGGAATTGAGATAAGAATTCAACCAGGAGACACAAACCTTGAAGAAGATTCAAGATGAAAGGGAGATGGAATGGAAAACCCAGCAACTCAACTAAAAAACACAAAGGAAAGCAGAATGTTGGAAGCAGAATGAATCAAACAGAAGACAGAATATCAAGACTCAATGATACAGGAGAGAATCTAGACCAAATAATGAAGGAGTATGAAAAAAAAATTAAACACAGGAAATGAGCATACAGGAAATGTGGGACACCATGAAAAAGCCAAACCTTCACTATTGGCAGAGATAAGGGAGAAGAAGCCAGAGTTAACATCAGAGACCAGATCTTCAACAAGCATAGGTAAAAACTTCCACAAATTAAGAAAGGACACACCCATGCAAATACAAGAAGAATGCAGAACATCAAATAGACAAGACTACAATGTAAAAAATATATAGTTTTATGAATGTATAAAATTTAAATTATTTTAAAAACTGCTTACATTAAATAATCAGAAAGCATGAATACATGATTTAATGGTGCAAATCAAATTCTGGGAAAAACAAAAACAAGGGAGGACTCAATGAACAGAATCAGAGATGGACAAGAAACATCACAACAAACACCAAAAAACCCAAATATCATAAAGGAATATTTTAAAAACTTGTGCTCCATTAAGCTGGAAAACCTAAAAGAAATGGATAAATTTCTAGACTAACCAACAAAATTAACCAAAAAGAAACTGACAACCTGAGCAGACCCATAACAGGCAATGAGATTGAAACAGTAATAAAATGTCTACCAGATTTAAAAACAAATATTCAGGGCCAGATGGATTCCCATCAGAGTTCTACTAGGCTTTCAAAGAAGATCTGCAGCCAATGCTTTTTAAACTACTAAAAAAAGAAAAGAAAAAAGAAACAAACAGAAGGATCACTCCCAGACACTTCTGTGAAGCCAGTATTGTTCGAATACCCAAGCCAGGCAAAGACACAACAAAGAAAAGTACAGGCCAGAATCATTAGTAAACATGGATTCAAAAAGTCTCAATCAAACAGTTGCAAACAGAATACAGAATACTTCAAAATAATTACTCACTGTGACCAGGATTGGCTTCATCCCTGAAATGCAGGGATGGTTCAACATACTTAAGTCAATAAATGTGATAAACCACCTAAATGAACTTAAAGACAAGAGTCACATGATTGTCTCAATAGATGCATACAAAGCCTTTGGCAAACATGCCTTCATGATAAAAGTCCTAGAGCATGTCCGGCTAGAGGGAACATAATTCAACATAAAACTACACATATGAGAAACCTACAGCCAACGTTTAAGCCAACATCTTAGATGGAAGAGAGTCTGAAGCAATCACACTGAAGTGAGGAACAACAGTGTGCTGGAAGTACTAGCTGGAGCGATAAGGCTAGAGGAGGAAATTAAAAGGTTACAAAAAGGGAAAGCAGAAGCCAACCCATTCCCATTTGCAGATGACATGATACTATACATTAGAAAGTATTCCCACCAAATGTAAAAAACCTTCTGTTGTATTCCGTAACAAGACTTCTCTTAATGCCCTGGAGCTATAATACACAGCCCATTTATTGTCACAAAGTTGAATTTTTTTTATCTTCTCTTTCTTTAACTTGTTCAAGTTTTGCTTATCAACATGTGATATATTGTTATCATTTGGATTTAGAGTGAAAGGCAAGGGGAAATGATAACTATACTAGGAATCATATATCATAACAAACTGCATCAATAAGTAAAGTGTGAGAATGCTTGTCTTCAGGCCTTGGACCCTTACTGCTATATAATGCTTGCAGTGCATCTAGACGGGACTAATGTTCCAGATGGGAAATGGGCATTGAAGCTGAAGGAGGCAAGCCCATGGGGTCCATCCTATCTAAGAGTTTGATCAAATGACTTCAGCTGTGCTCCTCTGCCCATAATTCTTTGAAATTAAAGGCTATGGGTCACTCAATTATTTTTCTATACTTCTGCAGATTCTGATTTTTCTTTTTCTTAAAAATAATTTTAAAATATTCTGAGTTTAAGATATATAAACTCATTTTTCTGTGCATACCCACACACATACACATACATTCACATACCCATACATATACACACATACACACAGGGTGGGATAGAGAGTTTATAAGGAATTAAAGGGGATCCTACAGATATGCCTGAACATTATAGATGCCTTTCCTTACTGAGCTCTACCTTTTCTTTGCCAACAGCTGCATAGCAAGCACTCCATAGGGCAGACAGACCATAATTAATGTGTCTTGTCTCCTATTTTTGGACATTTAGAATGTTTCCAGTTTTTCATAATTATAAATAAAGCAGTACTAAATACTTTTGCACAAACACTTTTACCCATTTGTTCAGTGTTTCTTTCAGATAAATTAAAGTCTCGAAATAAAACCGGTGGAATATAGGATCTACAAATTTAAATGTTTGAGACATATCGCCAAATTGCTTTCCAGAAAGATTGTACCAATTCCACTAACTTTTCCATTGCTGGGACATGAGCATGCATCACAGTGACACCTTGGCCCACTTACGAGGATAAATGGCTCTGTTCATACAGTCTTTAGAGGCCAAGAGCTTTATAATTCAGGCACCAATTACATTTGGAAATAAGATTAGCACAAGGAACCTTCTTACTCATCTCTCCAGCAGTTTCAAGATTCCACGGCTGAGCATATGAAACAATAAACCAAAACCAGCGAGGTGAAGTCAGTGTGGACCCAGAACATTTACCTTGATAGATGCTTCCATTTAGGACCAACCTTGAGGGTAATTCGCTTGCACTGACTGGAAGAAGCATCGTTGTGCTTCACCTGCAGCCTCTCCATGATTGAGCTTTCTCTCTGTAGAACGCACGTTGATGTTATCAGTTCTGTCGTCTCAAAAGTAGTCATTGATCCTCTCTCTGACCCAAATATATGCTAGGGAATGATGCCCAATGTCTAACTGGAAAAATTGCAGGAGCAGGGCCTGGAGGGTTGGCTCTGTTTTGTGCTTACTGCTCTGGCAGAGGACCCAAGTTCAGTTCCCAGCAGCCACATTGGTAGCTACAACTACCTGTAACTCCAACTTCACAGGATCAGACACCCTCTTCTGGCTTTTATACTCAACTATACTCGTGTGCACATTCCCTCACACAGACATACATTTGTTACATATACACATACTTAAAAAAATAAATAAATCAGGGGCTAGAGAAATGGCTCAGTAGTCAAGAGTACTAGTACTTGAGTACAAGCTCAAGTAGTCAAGAGCACTGACTGCTCTTGCAGAAGGCCTGGGTTCTGTTCCAGCACCTACATGGTGGCTCACAATCATCTATAACTCAAGTTTCAGTGGATCTGACACCTATTCTGTCCTATGAGGGCACCATGCACATATGTGGACTAGGAGCTTTTTGCCTTTTCTTTGACTGTTGTGTCAATGTTTTCTATGGTGTCTTCTGCCCCTGAGATTCTCTCTTCTATCTCTTGTATTCCATTGGTGATGCTCACATCTGTAACTCCTGACCTCTTTCCTAGGTTTTCTATCTCCAGACTTGTCTCCCTTTGTGATTTCTTTATTGTTTCTACTTCCGTTTTTTTTTTTTTTTTTTTTTTTTTTTTTTTTTTTAGATCCCAGATGGTTTTGTTCAATTCCTTCACCTGTTTGGTTGTGTTTTCCTGTAATTCTTTAAGGGATTTTTGTGTTTCCTCTATAAAGGCTTCTACCTGTTCACCTGTATTTCTTTAAGGGAGTTATTTATGTCCTTCTTAAAGTCCTCTATCATCACCATGAGATGTCTTTTCCAGTGGGTTGGGGTATCCAGGGCTTGCTGTGGTGGAAGAACTGGGTTCTGATGATGTCCAGTCGCCTTGGTTTCTTATGTTCTTGCACTTGCCTCTCACCATCTGATTATCTCTGGTGTTAGCTGGTCTTGCTGTCTCTAACAGTGGCTTGTCCCTCTTCTAAACCTGTGGGTCAGCACTCCTGAGAGACCAGCAATCTCCCGGAGGAATTTGGGTATAAGAGCTGTGGTACAGGGTCAGTTCCAGGAGCAGATGGAAACTGGAGGGATCCTGTTCCAGGCTGCTCCTCAGTTCCTGTGGCCTGAGGGCTCTGGGCAGATCCCTCTTGGTCCAGGAATTTGAGCAGAAGTGGTGGTCCCACCAGTGCTCTCAGGTGTGTCAGCACTCCTGGGAGACTAGCTCTCTCCCAGCAGGATTTGGGTACTGAGAGCTGTGGCACAGGGTCAGTTCCAGACACAGATGGAAACTGGGAGTCAGAAAATAAAATTTTAAATATATATTTACTTTTTTTAATTTAAAAAGGTTAAGCATTGTAGTGCAGGCCTTTAATCCCAGCACTTAAATGTTTGAGGAAGGAGGATATCTAAGAGTCCTAGACCAGTGAGACTCTGTCTCAAAAACAAACAAACAAAAATCTTTAGCAAAAAAAGAAAATTTGTAGTAGTTTACTATATAATAATAATCACTAGTCAATAGTACTATTAAGTTGTCACTTGCTGAGGAGTTAGTATGTAGCACTTAATTTCCAGTTTGGGGTGATGGAAACATTTGGACATAGACAATGGCAATCACTGGACAGCAGTAAGTGACATCATTGAATTCAGCACTACAAATAGATGGCAAAGATTTGTGTTTCTCAATTATGTTTCACACTTTTAGAAAAACAAACCATATTTGGCTTCTAGTTATTAGTCCAGCATTTAAGAACTACAGTCCATCATTCAGTCCTACACCACCAATAAAAGCTGAGCAAACTCAGAAGTCAACAGCGCTTCCTGTTGGAGAAGTGAGATCATCACAGACTGCTGCCCCACAGCTTGAGAGACACAGCATAGAGAGCGAAGCACTCTCCCTAGAACAAACTCCTCTGACTACAAACTCAGGATTGAGTACGGGGCAGGAAAGCCTGCTCTGTGACTGACAGGCCACCAAAGACTCATTCCACACAAATAAGGATTAAAAATTCCAGGGTGCCCAATGATGGGTAAAGGGATTTTTTTTATGGGTTTTTCTCCAGGTTTTTGTCATGAATGCTGATAGAAAAATTATCCCTTGTTATTTCTGCATAGGAATGGAGAAAAGAACCACTTTGAAATTCATTCTTTTCTTTATAATAAAGCCTGTTTATAGCCTCCCTATGTATCAGCAATGAATGCATGGATTCTGAAAATCTAAAATTTAGTACTATTTATATTAACTTTAAAAATATAATAATCTAGTAAATCCAATAAAATGTCTATATGCATATGTATATGTGCAAATGATTATGTATATATGCTATATATGTATATAAAAGAAAAACTACAAATTTCTGATGAAAGAAATCAAAGAGCTAAGTCAGTGGAGAAACATCCCATGTCCATGGCTAGAAAGGCTCCAAATTGACAAAAGGTAATCCTTTTCAACTTGATCTATACATTAAATGCAATAAAAATCAAAATTAGAGCAAATAATTTTGTGAACATCAACAAACTCAGAGGCAAAAGACTCAGAAAACCTAACACTATATTAAAGATGAAAAGCTAGAAGACTAACCTTACTTAATTTCAAATTTTACTATGCAGTAAAGAAATCAAGACATTTTGCTGGGATTTCAAAATATGCAAATAAATCAAGAGAACAGAATCAAAAGCATGGAAGTAGACTCACATTAGTATAGTAGACTGACCTTCCCACATTAGTATAGTAGATTGGCCTGACACAAGAAAAAAGATGTCCAACAGAGGGAGGGACAAAGATTTCTCAGGATCGAAGAGTTGGCTTAGTGGTTCAGAGCACTGGCTACCTTTGCAGAGGACCTAGGTTCTGTTCCCAGCACATACAAGATGGGTCACCACCATCTGTGACTCCAGCTCCAAGGGATCTGATGCCACCAGAGGTGCCTTTCGACTTCCGTGGGCACCAGGCACACACATACATGCAGACAAAATGCTCACATACATAAAAATAAAAATAAATAAATAAATATAAGAAGAAAGTGGATTTCAACAAGTGATACTGAAACATCTGAACATGCTGTGATGGTTTGGATAGGAATGGTCCCCACAAACTCATGTATTTGAATGCTTGGCCACAGAGAATGGCACTATCAGGAGGCCTTGTTGGAGGAAGTGTGTCACTGTGGAGGCAGGCTTCAAGGTCTTTTATGCTCAAGCTATGCCCACTGTGGCCCACAATCCCTCCCCGCTGCTTTCAGATCAAGGTGTAGAACTCTTGCCTCCTCTTTCACCATGCCTGCTTGCTTGCTGCCATGATGTTAACAGACTAAACCTCTGAAACTGTAAGCAGCCTCAATTAAATGTTTTCATTTATAAGAGTTGTCGTGGCCAAGGTGTCTTCACAACAATGAAGTCCAAGTTAAGACACAGGTGAAAATAGAAAGTTAACTTAGATACAGAGCTTATACCCCTTAAAGTAATTAACTCAAAGTGGAGCCTATGGCTGAATGTAAAACACAGAACTATAAAATTATGAGAGGTCATTGGCCAGTGAGATCTCCTCGACCTCAAGCATTACAGACTATGGTCAATGCTATCCGTTACCCTCTAGAACTTGGTGGTAAGATCCTAATTCTGGACACCACATTCTTGAGTCACAGAATATGGAAATATCATGCTTATGCTGACCTGGAGTCTTCATCCTTATCAGCTGGCCTTTACAATGCTAGGAGGTGCTATGGACACTTCCCAGTAAGAAAACTACTCATCAATCAATCTTACCAAAGTGTGACCCCGGTGAGCTATAATAACGACTGGCCTGACAAGGCATGTCCACTAGAATAATGTGGCATGAACATCATGGGAATAACACACCACTTTCTGATTGGATTTAGATCCCACTCCACAAGATGAAACTCATAGCTGGCACCATTGTTGAGCCAAGAACCTATGGCTAGACAAGTCACAAGCCCCTTAGGAGAAAACCAACTACTATTATTCTGCTAATGTGGACATTGTATTAAACTCATTCCTAACAACATTGTTACGCATTGCCGAAAGTTCATCAGGGAAGCTTCTATTTGCAGTACATGCTGATTAACACAGAGACCCACATCTGGCCAAGGTGTAGCAAATAATACTCAGCCTTAAAAGGAATATCTATATTACACCCTTTCCTTCCAAGATTTGGGGATCATTGGCAAAGAGGAGATGGAAAAACTGTAAGAGCCAAAGGTAGTGGGTGAATACAAAGAAACCATGTCCTCCAGACATTACAGGGTAACTGCACATATGGATGCATAGTGGTTAACAGAGCATGTACAAGACCAGTGCAAGGTCAAGCCAACCCAAATCCCATCGTGGAGAAGGGAAGTAGATATCAGTCTCACAGCTAGTGAGGATCTATTGGCAACTGATAGCTGCTGGGAGAGGGAGAGTCTTCTTTAAGAGGGTTGCTGCTAGTAGGATGATCAGACTCCAGCAGAAGGCCTCACACCCAAGAATATATGGACAGTACAAATTGGACCTAATGGGTGAAAAAAGAAGACACAAAGTTGGGTAGGTAGGAAGGAGGGGTGGATCTGGGAGGAATTGGGTAGATAGGGAGGAGGGGTGGATCTGGGAGGAGTTGGGTAGGTAGGGAGGAGGGGTGGATCTGGGAGGAGTTGGGTAGGTAGGGAGGAGGGGTGGATCTGGGAGGAGTTGGATAGGTAGGGAGGAGGGGTGGATCTGGGAGGAGTTGGATAGGTAGGGAGGAGGGGTGGATCTGGGAGAAGTTGAGGAAGAGGCTGAATATGATCAAACCATGTCATACTGAATTCTCAATGAACTAATAAAAGGCAAATCACTTTTAAAAAATCCAAGTGATGTTGGATATGGTGAAAATTTTTTAGATACAACATCCAAGACACGATTCATAGAAGGAGGAATTAATAAGTTGGACAACATTAAAATTAAAATATATACTGAAAATATTCTTGTTTGTCAAAAAAGAAAAAAAAAATGCTATGAAGCCAGGCATGGTGCTACATGCCGTTAGTCCCAGCACCAGGGAGGCACAGTCCAGTGGACCTTTTTGAGCTTGAGGTTAGCCTGGTTCACATAGCAAATTTCAGGCCACCCAGAGCTATTTAGTGAGACCCTTTCTCAAAAAAAGAGATGATACCAACATGAAAAGATACCCCACATCATACGCCAATGGGGAATCACAATGAAAAATATATATAGTCATGTACCTTTGTTACCTAGTGGTAAAAATACCAGACATTGACACAATGAAAAGCTGTGTGGAGCAGCAGGAGCTCTAGATCATTGTTCTTCAGACTATAAAAATGTACATTCATATTGGAAGACACTTTGCCGGTGTCTTTTAAAGTAAAACATGCTCTTATTAAATGATGCAGCAATTTGTTCCTTATGTTCATGCACAGCCCTGCACATGGATGTTTATAGACACTTTAGTTATAATTGAGAAATTTGGAAATAACCAAGGTAGCTATTGGTGAGTAGGAGGATAAACTGCAATACATTTAAACAATGGAGTATTATTCAGAACCAAGACCTGAACTATCGAGCTATATAAATATATAAAGGAAATTTAAGCATGTTACTAAATGAAAGAAGCTATTCTGAGAGCTAAAGAATGTATGATTCCAATGTATGACATTCTGGAAGCCATCATATGGAAATGTTGTGCCAGGAAACATTTGTGAACTCCCAAAAGACCACCAAGGAGCTGATTCCGATGTAGTTGCATTAGGGTCTCTTTATTTTAAGTTCAAGCTTGGGCCACATCATAGTTTCTGATGTAGGAGAACAGGAGGGGCTCTTGAGCCCAGTTTCAGGCAAGCATTTATAGAGGCAAGAAAGGGGTATCTAGCCTGGTATACATCTGATTGGGGGGCCTGTGTGGCCTTTAACATAATTGGCTGGTGCTGGGAGCCAAACCATAAACTTAACTTCTGCTTTCCTTCTGATTGGTGGTATTGTTAGGAAGTGAAGTATCATAGGCTTGTAACGTGGAGGCGTAGATTTGTTGGGAAATAACCTGGAAACTGGTGCTAGACTCAGGTCTTGTTGGGGGGTAGCCTGGAAACTGGTGCTAGGTACCAGCCTATTATAGTTAACTTGAGTTCAACCTTAGGTCACGTTCTCTAAGATGGAGTCTGAACCCAAAAGATTTGGTTTCTCAGAAACAGTTACAGTTCAGTAATTGCCAGGCATAAGAAGAAGAGGCAATAGCCAGGGAGAACACAGAGAACTGTTATCAGTGAAACTACCCTGTAAAACCCTCTAGTGGCAGATACACATCATACTTGGTCAAAACCCATTGAATGTACAACAGCAAGAGTGAGCCTGAAGTGAGTTATGAATTTAAATGATAATGCTGCATCAGTTATGACAAGTGCATCACTCTGGTTTAGAATTTGGTAATTTGCCATAAACCTGAAAGTACTCTAAAAATAAATTATGTTAAAACTCTAGGTGAAAGAAGTCAGCATTTGCTGCAAATGAGACACTAAATACGTATAGTTTAATCTAAACAACAACCCTGTGAAGTGGCTCCATTATCAGGTTAGACTTGGAATGAAACACTATAGAAATTAACCTGTACAGGGCCTTAGGGGTCCAAGAATTAACTATAGCTTAAGCACCTAAAGGATAAAGGTATGAGGCAGGAGTTACTGAAAGAATCTTCATGTCTATGAGAACCATATATATTTTTGGAGGGGGGGGGCAGCTGTCTTGTGTCCTAGGCTGGTCTTAAGCTGGCTATACATCCCGTGAGGACTTAACCTCTGCTCTTCCTGCCTCTGCCTCCTGAGTGCTCATATTCCAGGAGTGTGCCATCGTACAGGTTTATGCAATGCTGGGGTTTTTGTGCATGTTAGCTGAACAGTCTACTTTAGTTCTCTTCATGTTGAGATTTCAAGCCACTGACACTAGCCCTGACTGGTGTAACATAAATGAATGTAAATGAGCTGAAAAAAAAAATACTAAGAGGCACGCAAGCCTGCCAAGAAAACCAAAGAAACAGGTTAGGGGAGAAACTGATACGGCAGCAGGGGCAGTTCTCTGTACAGTGACCATGTTCTACCTCAGGAGCCTGTCTCACCTGTGTTATCCTATCTTGGAGCTTTCTAGAAACTTCAGAAGCCTGCAGAGCTCAGGCATAGAGCCAGTCCAGAATGCACACACCTTACCTCCCCTGGAGTGAGAACACAGAAGAGGGCACTCAGGAAGAAGGCTTAGTGCTCCTCTTGCTTCCAGAGGTCCCATGAGGACTTGAGCATCCTCTTTGCTGTAGCCTGCTTTATCATATGCCTGGAGAGGCACGTCTGTAAGTTGTCCCTCCTCTCTGTCATTCTGTTTTCTCACACGTGCTTCACATTTAGGGACACCTCACAAAATCACCTTTACCTGTTTCTCATCTCAAGTTCTTCTTTTGGGAAAACTCAAAGACAGGTACTCTGCAGATTTCCAGACCATGCTGGAAATCAAAGGATAAAGCTTGTCTGGGAGGCCACTTCTGATCGGGAAATGTGGTGGGCCCAGGAGCTGGGTGGCTGAGCCTTCCTGAGGGAAGCTTAACTGCTTCCTAGGCCTCAGTCATCCCTGCGGCAGGAAATTAATCTCCCTTGACTGCTGCCCCTTCATTCAAGCCCTATATCCTTATCCCTTTTCTCATGTCACTGTGCTGAAGTCTGAAGTGTGATTCAAAGGGCTAAGCTGATTTGCTCCTGTCCGGCTCTCAGCCCAATTAACGAGTACTTCATCCTGCAACGGAGAGCACAGGTGCTGCTGGGAGGTTGGTGTTGAGCTTGGCAGCCAGGCTGTCAGGGAAAGATGAGCTTTTTCATCCAGACATGGAAGACACAGCTTTCTAAGGAGAGTGGAGAAAGCACATAGGTAGCTGGAGAAAAGCTAAGGAACCCTCTCCCACAAATTGGAGACTGAGTACTTCCAGAGAAACCAGATGTTTCCCACGAGTCTAGCAGGAAGAGCAGAAGTCAACTTGACCCAAAAGAGAAAATCTGGTCCCATAAAAGGGCCTGCATTGCAGAGGACTGAAAGCATAAGATGTACTGAAGCTGTCGTAGGTACTTCACTCATTCAAGAGGATGGAAGGCAAAATGTTCTTAAGGAGCAGACACAGGGAGAGTATAACCAATAGAGACCCAACCAATAAGTAGCCCATCACTTCTTAGGGGCTCTCAGAGAATCCCACTCTACCCCAAAACTAAGCCCCTGTCACAGAGACATAGACACAGGCTCCCATGGTCAAGGGGTGCAGGAGTTCCAGGGGAAGAATCCACTGTTCCAGTCAATCCACAAACAGACCCAGAAAAGGCAGAGGCAGGAGCTGCAGCCAAGTCCTGACTCACAAGGATGGTGTATGCGGCTTCTCTCACTCGGGTTGTGTATTTGCCTCAAGTGACTGATGATCTTTATTTCAAAGGGAGTCAAGTAAAAGCAGATTGGAAATCTTTCAAGCAAGGAGATTGTGTGACAACTGGCGCATGTCATTTGTTGAGCAGCTTGGCATCCAGCAAGCTCTTTTATGAAGCAGCCTCAAGGGTTGTGACTACAGATCCTTCATCGGGGGCAGTTGAATTTCTTCATAAAATTGTACTCCAATCGGTTGCCTGTGGATGGCCAGTGGAACCTATATATGGTGTTAATGAGCTTAGATACAAGCCTTCACACAGACTCTTTTCACCAAAAAAAGCCATATGTTGACGCTAGTACAGCATACCCAATCATTGAGAGGTGGTTGAATCATGAAGGCTCTGACCCAATCAGTGTATTAATCCATGGATATGGTCATCATTTCATGACATCGAGAGATGATAGAAACCCTTGGAGGTGGGGTCTGCTTGAAGGAATTAGGTCACTGGAGAACATGTCCTTGGGACAGTGTCTTGTTCTGGACTCCTTTCTATCTCAATGTGAATTTGTACCATGAGGTGAGCAACTCTGCCCCACGGTGCTTGCTACCACCATGATGTCACCACCATGATCCACCTCACCACGCCCATAGCAGTGGAGCCGAGAGAAACCTCCAGTGCTATGACCTGAAATTAACATTTCCTGCTTTCGTGCTGTTCTTTTGAGCATTATACACTGCAATGAAAATTCTAACTAACACAGATATGAAACTTCTGGAAACGCTCTGTATCAAGGGCATTAGTATTCAGTGGCATCACATGGAAACCTGACAGAAAAGGAAATTATCGAGTTCTCCCTGAAAACTACTGTGTTAATTTCTTTTCTTATTGCTATAAAATACTCTGAACACAAAATTTAAGGCAAAAAGGTTTATTTGGCTCATAGTTCTGGGTTACATTCAATTATTATGGGGAAGGCAGGCAGCAAGAACTTGAAGTCGCTAGTTGCGTTACATCCACAGCCAAGAGAGCATAGAGCAATGAGTTCATGCATGCTTGCAGGCATGCCAGTGTTTAGTTCACTTTTTTTTACTTTACCTAGGGAGTGGTACCACCTATGGTGATCAGGTCTCCCAAGCTCAAATAACGTGATCAAGTATTTCACAGTGCAATGAAAAGTTTAACAGAGATGTGAAACTTTCTGGAACTGGTGTGTGAATGTTGAGGGCATTTATTATTCAGGACACAGCATTGTAGTTAACTCTGATGTTTAGTTCTATCTCCTAACTTTCCATTTGCTAGGACTATCTCTAGCCATTAAATCTGCAAAATGTATTCTAAGTTCCTAGAGATTAGTCAAATGTGGCATCATATTCCAGCAGTCAAGAAGCTGAAATAAGACTATTTCCATAAGTTCAAGGCTGTCTTGGAATACAATGAAAGGTGCTGTCTCAAAGAAAGAAAACAAAAGCTCCTAGAGGTTAAGCCCACAGTCTATGGGAATAGAAATAACTGGCTTCACAATATCAAGATGCCCCATCTTGAAGCCAGTCCTGTTGTCTGGGTACTTTCCCTCCATCTCCTCAACATCTGGTTCTGCAAACTCCTGAGTCTTTCTAGCATTCTAGATGAACTGAATGTTCCTGAGTATCTTCTCTTCCTGGACTACCAAGGATCTTCTGTCACTCTTTGCCAAACTTTGCCATTCCACAACCCAGTTCCCCATCTTTATCCATACTGTTTCTGGGTTTCTGCTAGTTTTATAAAAGATGGAAATGGTGTTTCTAGATCAGGCATTCTTAAATATATTTAACACTACTGAACTGTACTGAAAAATTATTAAGGTGGTAAATTTTATGTTATGTGTTTTTAGTTACAATAAAAACAAGACGGGGCTGGGGAGATGGCTCAGAGGTTAAGAGCACTGACTGCTCTTCTAAAGGTCCTGAGTTCAATTCTCAGCAACCATATGGTGGCTCACAACCATCCATGATGAGATCTGACTCCCTCTTCGAGTGTGTCGGAAGTATAGCTACAGTACTTACATATAATAAATAAATAAATCTTTAAAAAAAATAAAAACAAGACAAATAAAATTCTGCCATTTAAAAAGAATTCCCCATTAAGTTTCTGTAAATTTCAGAAAACAAATACAGTGAGTCATATCCTTTGGATATCTGTTTATTTGCAGAATGCATTACTATTTTCTTGTTGCTATAACCAAATTCCTGACTAAAACTTTTTTTTTTTCCAAAACAGGGTTTCTCCGTATAGCCCTGGCTGTCTTGGAGCTCACTCTGTAGACCAGGCTGGCCTTGAACTCAGAAATCTGCCTGCCTCCTGCTTCTGCCTCCCAAGTGCTGGGATCAAAGGTGTACGCCACCACACCCGGCCACTAAAGCATTTTAAAGAGGAAAAGGGCTTATTTTGGTGCACAGCTTAAGAAGAGACACTGTCCAGCATGGCCGGGAAGTGATGGTGTCATCATCACATTGTGTCCCCAGGTAGGAATCGAAGAAAAAGGAACACTTGTGGAATGGTGCCTCCCACATTCTGGGCAGGTTTTTCCACTTTAGCTGAAGCTCTCTGAAAACACCTTCAGCAACACACCCAAAAGTTTTTCTGTTCTGTGAAGCTAACGAGTCAAGCTGATAGGAATAACCATCACAGAGAGAATACTTTAATCCCTTCTACACAATCTAGTCAAGCTTATACAAGAACCATCCTAAGTGGAACTTCTCAATTCTCTGTCACTGTGACAAAATCCTCAAGTAAAACAACTTGAAGAGGAAAGGAGGAAAGGTATTTGTTGTGACTCATAGTTTGAGAGGTTTGGGGACACTATGGCTGGGAGGGTGTGGTAGGGCAGTGCAGCTCCTGATGGCAAGGAACCCCACTGAGCCCCTGACCTCTCCATCTTCAGAAGATGATTTCTTCTTTAGTTAGTCCTCTCTGTGTCCCCATGGACACATCTCGAAGGGTGTTTTGCTAGTCTCTTGGACATCTCTTAATCTAAAGTAGGCAAAATTAACCACCAATATGGCTCCCAGACTATCAGTACACATGGGAACTTGTCAGAAAAGTGAATTATTGGGTTTTCCCCCAAAAGTACTATCTTGGTTTCTTTTCTTGTTGCTGTGATAAAATAATCTGACCACAAAACCTAAGGCAAAAAGGTAGATTTGGCTCACATTTCTATTATTATGGGGAAGTCATGTAGCAAGAATTTAAAGTAACTAGTTACATTGTATTACATCCACAGCCTGGAGCACAAGGCAATGAATTAATGCATGCTTGCATGCTTGCTGGCATTTAGCTCACTTCTACTTTTTATACTGTACAGGATCCCATGCCTAGGGAATGGTGCCACCTACAGTGATCAGGTCTTCTAGCTTCAATTAATGTAATCAAACATTGCCCGAGATCTATTCCCCCAGATGATTCCAGATTCCTCAGCTATATCATTGTAAATCAGCAACTGTATTTTAAGAAGTCCTCTACAACTGATTGAACACCAACTTGGGAGAAAAAGAATTAAATCAAGTATAAGCTGAACACCCAAGGCGAGTTCAACTCCTCAGCCTGGAGAGAAGGAAATAATGGAAGAAGGAAAGGTCCAACATCCCATTAGCACCTGGCAGCTACCCAGAACCATCCTCACCTGGTTATGTGCTTAGCAGGATTAGTTCTCAAATGTCCTTGAAGAATCTGGATTTTAGGTAAGGTGGATAAGTTAGCCAGCTAAGAAAAAACTTACCTGGGCCAGCGAGATGGCTCAGCCGGTAAGAGCGTTGACTGCTCTTCCGAAGGTCCTAAACTCAAATCCCAGCAACCACATGGTGGCTCACAACCATCCCTAATGAGATCTGACGCCCTCTGTTGTGTCTGAGGACAGCTACAGTATACTTTTATATAATAAATAAATAAATCTTAAAAAAGAAAGAAAGCGCCAGGCGGTGGTGGCGCACGCCTTTAATCCCAGCACGTGGGAGGCAGAGGCAAGCGGATTTCTGAGTTCACGGCCAGCCTGGTCTACAGAGTGAGTACCAGGATAGCCAGGGCTGCACAGAGAAACCCTGTCTCGAAAAACCAAA
>NW_022196897.1:115327127-115338925 GCF_008632895.1 Mastomys coucha
AAAAAAAAAAAAAAAAAAAAAAAGAAAGAAAGAAATCTTTTTTAAAAAAAAATGAACAAAAGATATGAGAAGTTACTGCACTGGAAAATATTTACAGTTGCCAAATAAGTGTGAGAAAATATTTTCAGCATCATTACACACTAGGGCGATGCAAATTAAAGTCAGGAGGTATCTGCTATAGCTGCCAGGCCTTCTTAAAAGAGAGCGATAATTCAGATGAAACGTAGAGAACCAGGGGAAAGTGAGATTCGTGAGCGTGGCTCACTTGTAAATGGCTGGGGGTGTCAGATGGCTCAGCTGCCTAGAGGAAGGCATCTTCTCATGAAATTACACATGTGTTCATGATATAGCCAATGAGGGGAACAAGCTGACAAATTGTTGGCTATAAGAGAATGTAGGTGGACCCACTAGTTCTGGGACACACTACTCTACAGATCTTCCCTAGATTGTTTCTTAAAATGGCATGTTAATATAAAATGGCCTCAAAATCAAAGGAGTTTTAAAAACTGTTTTGAGCATTGCAATGATATTTACTATGTTAGAAATTAGGGGTGGGTGGGTAGTAGGGACATCCTCGTGGAGACAGGAAGGGGGCGGTGTGGGGAGGAGGTATGGGGAGTGAAATAATCAGAGGGTGGACTGGGAGGGGAATAAAATCTGGAGTGTAAAAAAAAAAACAAATAAATGAAAAAAAATTTTAAAAAAGAAATTAGTCCAGGCAGTGGTGGTGCACACCTTTAATACTGGCACTAGGGAGGCAGAGGCAGGCAGATTTCTGGGTTTGAGGCCAACCTGGTCTACAGAGTGAGTTTCAGGACAGCCAGGGCAACACAAAGAAACCCTGTCTTGAGAAAGAGAAAGAGACAGAGGGAGGGAGAGAAAGAGAGAGAAAGAGAGAGAGAGAGGACATCTTCAAATCTTTAGTAAATAACTATGAATGTTTACATATTAATTTAAAATTTTTATAACTACAGTTATGTTTGGCATTGTTCTGACATTTATGCAACTGGATCCTCATATTTGCTTCCATAATACATGACAGTCATGTTAAGAAGCCTGGAAGGTTCTCTGGGGATGCACAGACAGAGTATGTAGTTCTGGAATAGAATAAAAGGTATAAGGTGCCTTACTGTTTCTATGAAAATAGTTTCCAACCTCACAGACATCTTCAAACATTTTCAGGACCCCAGAAATCCCCGAAATGCATGTTGGAAAGCCCACAGTTTTGTGACCTTGTGTGCACATGTGCTCCTGCGCACACAGATAGTGGGGCAGGCACAGAGCACTTCCCTTTCCCTATTCCAACCACCTTATATAATTCCTGGTGCTATGCAGATACCAAATAAACATTTGATGAACCCATGAAATATTAATGACTTGTTTGCCAAGGACAGGGAGAGCAGGAAGAGGGAGAGAGAGAAAGAGAGAGAGAGAGAGAGAGAGAGAGGAGAGACTGTCAATCTGGTTGACAGTTTATTACTGTAGACTTCTAACTCTGAGTCAGAATAAAGGTCAGAATGTTCTGATCTAGCTTGGTCCAGGGAACAAACACTGTTCTGGGAGGCTCCTAGGGCATAAAAAACAGGGCATGTAGACTGACTGGCCTTTGAGAAAGGTCTCCCCTACCCCCGCTCCTCCATCTTTCAGCCTTGCGCTCATGGCCTCTCTACACCATTCAGAACAGGCACAAAGAAAAGGGACTTAGCAGGTTTTATAGAAACATCATATATAATTCTCTCCTGATGTACATCTTTTTCATACTCCTAATACCTTGGCCTGCCCCCTAAGGATCCATTGGTAGCTCAGCTCAGATCAGTGGACCCATGGCAGCTCTGGAAAGAGGAAAAAAAAATGGAGTGCAGTTTGATTATGAGCTTGATATTAGTTCTCATCTAACATTAACCAAAGCTTAGTTTGGTTGGGGGCATAGGTGAGGGTGTGGCTTAGAACGATTCTTGCTGACACCTACTCTATACTGGATATTAAGCTCTCTGGTCCTATGGGTTGGCCAAGGGCAGCCCCAGCCACAGTGACGCCCCTCATCCTCACCACTGCCCTCTTAGACAAAACAACAACTGGAAACTGCATTTAGAGGAAGGCAGGAACTCAGCCTTCTTAGTTGGAGGGTAAAGTCCATCATGGAGAGGGAGTCCTGGCAGTAAGAGCTTGAAGCAAGTGGTCAAGAATATACAGTCAGGGGCTGGAGAGATGGCTCAGCGGTTAAGAGCACTGACTGCTCTTCCAGAGGTCCTAAGTTCAATTCCCAGCAACCACGTGGTGGCTCACAACTATCTGTAATAAAATCCAATGCCCTCTTCTGATGTGTCTGAAGACATCGACAGTGTACTCATATACATTAAATAAATATGCCTTTTAAAAAAAGAGTATACAGTCAGGAAGGACAGCAGCAAACCCTGCTGTTGAGCCCTGTTTTGTGCTGAGATCCAAGGTAGTGGTGATGGGAGTGGGGTAGGGGTTAGTGCCTTGCAAATCTTTTAGCCTAATCAAGATAATCCCTCACAGACCTGCCCAGTGGCTAATTTAGCCTAAATAGCCTTCCCAGGTGTGTCTGGAGGCCTGTCTCCTATTATCCCATATTCTGCCACATTGATAATCATCGCTAATCATCACAAACTCTCCAAGTGGATAAGGACCCAAGGAAGAGAAACTGACTCTCCTGGGACTGGGGAACAGTAGCAGATTTGATTTTGCCCTGGAAAGGAGAAGCTGCCATGTTATCAGATAAAAACAGCCAGATACGGCACATGCCTTTAATCCCAGCACTTGGGAGGGAGGCAGGCAGATTTCTAAATTCAAGGCCAGCCTGGTCTACAGAGTGAATTCCAGGACAGCTAGGGCTACACAGAGAAACCCTGTCTTGGATAAAACAAAACAAAACAAAACAAAACAAAACAAAATAGTCAGATAAGCAAGCCAATGTTGGCATGTTTAATCTCAGCGATTGGGGAGGCAGAGACAAGCAGATCTCTGTGAGGTCAGCCTGACCTACAGAGTAAGTTCCAGGCCAGCCAGTGCTACACAAAGAAACCCTGTCTAGAAAAAACAAAAACAAACAAACAACAACAAAAATCCAGTCAGATAAAAACTGTCTTAATCATTGTTCTTTTGCTGTGAAGAGACACCACTTCCAAGGCCACTCTTACAAAGGCAAGCATTTAACTGGGGCTGGTTTAGTCCATTATCATTCTCTGTGGGGAGCATGGTAGCAAGCATGGTGGCACTGGAACAGTAGCTGAGAGCTACACCCTGATCTGCAGGCCCACAGATTGAAACAGGACTAGAACCTGGAAAATACAATTTTAAAATGTAGGCTTCCAAACTAGTAGTGGTACTACATAGCTGTGACCAGCACTTGGAAAGGAGAAGCAGATCACAGGCCAGTCTGAGTTACAAAGGGAGATGTCACCTCAAAAACAAAAACAAAGCAAGGGTTTGGAGTGTACAGCTTAGAGGTAGATGCCTTGCCCACAATGTACAAGGATGGGAGATAAATTTCCAACACCGTGTTACGCACAAATACATTCTTGGGAACCTTAGAGTTATCTGGGTGTGAAGTACACTCCTATAATCCCAGTACTCAGGGAAGCTGGGGCCAGAGAATCCCAAGTTGAAGGCTAGTTTGGAATGGGACCCTGTCACAATGTAAAAGTGAGAAATGGGCTGGGGATATAGTTTTGGCTGATAGTGCTTGCCCAGCATATACAATTCCCTTGGTTCAGTCATCTGTCATCTATCTATCCATCAATCTATTATCTATTAATTATCTATAATCTATCTATTATCATTTATCTATTCTACTACCGATCTATTGATTTTCTATCACCCATCTATTATGTCATCTATTATCTATCATCTACCTATTACTTATCTATTATCTATCACTTATCTACTTACCTACCAATTATCTTTCCTCACCTTTCAATTATCTAACATCTGTCTATTATTTATCATCTATTTATTATCTATATACATCTATTATCTTTCATCTATCTATCTTTTGTCTGTCATCTACTATCTATCTACCATCTATCTATCTACTCATGCATCTCAAACTATAGGTTTTCATTGCTGGAGAAACTGGGGTCAACTGAAGACCTCTGCTTGAGCCCGGGTGTGAGAATAGGGAGTGCTTCTGAAGCTGGGAGCCAGAGCATGCTCAGAATTTGTACCATGGAGGAAGGATCTAGTGGGAATGAAATGTCTAGGCTCGTGATGGGAAGTGGTTAGCTGAACACTATATTCTAGAAGCCATTTGCGTCTCCTGAAAAGCTATTAAACCCCAAGTTGTTAAGCTCATGTCCAAAGTTCCAATTGAGTCAATCTTCAGTAGATCTGAAAATACACATTTCTAACTAGTTTTCAGTTTGCTGCAGTTGCTCTGCTCCAGAAACTTTGAAGAAAAAGTAAGGGAGGGGTGTGGTTACAGAAAGCTCTGGAAAGGAAGGCAATGTCTGTAACTCAGAGAGTAGAATCTGTAACTGACAACATGCTGTACCGCCGTACCCAGAGCTTCTCCTTTGTCCTCTGTTCCTGTGACCTTGCACTGAAGACAAACAAGGCTAATAAGGACTCTGCAAAGAACAGCATAGACACCCAGAGCCGGAGCTCTTTCACCATTCCCTGGTAGGGTTACAGTGCCAGGCCCTACCTATAGCCATTACTTCTTAGCTCCGAAGGCAGAAGCTTAGAGATGAGCTGTGTTAAGCAAGTCCCTGTCCCCACCACTCCTGGTTTTCCCCACTGCTACCAATGCTGGAGGTTAGTTTAGGTGTCCAAGGTGCCAACAGCTATAAGGCCCCAGAGAAGAGCGATGTCTCAGGGCCAGGGGAACTCAGACACTTACCTAAATTGTCAATTGGAACATAATCTAACACAAACCCTGGAAGGGAACCTGACAACCAAATCAGAATTTAAAATGCCCATTTTCTGTGGTTTGATAGTTCCATATCCAGGAATTGAGTCTGGAGAAATACTAATGTTTGCTGGACATCGTGGCACAGACCCTGTAATCCCAGCACCCTTTGGGGAGAAATAGAAGGATCAAAACCAACCTGGAATACGTAGACCTTGTCTCAAAACAAAATACTCATGTGCAAGTGCATGATAAGGCTATTCAACATATTAATAAGCTTTCTGTTACTGCCACTAAATACCTGGGATAGCTAATGTATAAAGAGAAAAATGGTTACTTTGGACTCCAGTCCAAGACTAAGGACCTTGAGGCTTGAATGTGAAATGTCTTAGTCTTCAGATGGTAGGTAGCATTGTTTGGAAAGATTATGGAACTTTTAGGAGGCAGAGCCCCACTGGAGGAAATGGGCCACTCAGGGTAGGTATTAAAGTTTCTTTGGGGTTTCCTTGATTGTTTGTTTGTTGAGATGGGGTTTCTCTGCAACAGCCATGGCTTTTTTGGAACTCCCTTTGTAGACCAGGCTGGCCTGGAACTCCCAAAGATTCACTCGTCTCTGCCTCCAGGGTACTGGGATTAAAGGTGTGAGCCACTACGACTAGTGAGGACTTGGGGTTTTAAGATCAGCTCCTACTTCCTGTTCGATCTCAGCTTCCTGGTTAAGAACGCAACATAAAGTGCAAAAGCTGTCTTTAGGCTGCCACCACCGTGCCTTTCCTGTCTGCTGCCACGGCTTTCCCACTACAATGTACTGTGAACTACAACAAATCCTCGGCCTGGGCCATCCTAATTCCTCTTCTCAAAGGCAGACTATTTTTTTGTCTACTTCCAGAGATGTGCCCTGCGCGAATGTACACATACTATAAATGACAGCATGTCAGTCACCTAAGTGGTTAGCTGTGTGGTTTTTGTATAATATGCTGTTACAAAGCACATAAAATCTCAGTGATTATATTATTATATTCATGCACACAAGTACACATACACATACTTACAGTCTCAGAGCCTATTCTAAATGGATGCCCCTAAATCTGCTTGTTTTGTTTTCTTCTTCGAGACAGGATCTCCATATGTAGCTTTGGCTTGTCCTTGAACTCACCGAGATCTGTCTATTTCTGTCTCCTGAGTGCTGGGATTAAAGGCATGTATCACCACGCTCAGCCCCTGATTATGATTTGAGAGCTACCCATTACTCCATTTTTGGATTTACCACAGTCCAAAGGTATGAGCCACCATAACTAGTTAGGCCTTAGGGTTTTAAGATCAGCTCCTACTTTCTGTTTGATCTCAGCTTCCAGGTGGACTTAACTGGTCCTCTGTGGATGACATCTGTGTTATTACCCATCTTTTGACAGCAGAGACGCATTTGCCATAATCTCAATCTTAGGGCCAGATTTATTTTCGGGGTGGTGCTGTTGGGAGTTTATGGCATCTCAGGGAGGTAGGCCTTCGGGGAGTCCTTAGGAGAGCAGTTTGCTCGGGCATGCACAGCTGCAACCTTTTGTATACATTTAAAAAAAAAAGTGTGTATGAAATATTTAAACTCACAATGTCTCCAACCTCTAGAGCACTAGGCAAAATATATCTAAGTAAAACACTCCACACAGAGAATAAAAATAAGTAAATCTGCTTTTAAAGAGAAATAAAGAATGGGGAGGGATTTTTGCTACGTGGCAACTTTACAAATTACAAATTTCCTTAAAGTCAGGGCTTCTTTTGTCTTGTTTAACCCTTTGATAAAAATGGTAGCACATCTCCTTGGAGTTCTGATGGGTAGCCTTGTTTCTTTACTCTGTTACTGTGTTCTAACATTCCAGTGCAGGCCAGAGAACAAGCCTGGCTCTTCCTTACATGCTGACTAGCTTGCTTGCTGAGATAAGATCTCTCACTGCCTGGGGCTTATCGAGTAGATAAGGCTGGCTGACCAATTAGCCCAAGAAATCTACCTGACTCTGCCTCTGCAGTCCTGGAAGTACAAGCGTGGACCATGTTGCCTGGCTTTTCTTTGTGTGTTCTAGGAAACCAGACTCACTTTCTTGTTACTAGAGCACTATCCTCAAATCAAAAGAACCTTTATCACTACAAGGCCACCTGCACCTGTGTGTGACAGGTCACCACAGCAGGGACTGTCAAGTGATAGATAAGGAGTGGGAAAGATAGCTGCCCTCTCAGCTGAGTAGCCAGACATCCCCCTCAGCGGTCTCAGGTCTCAGCTTTAATTGCATATAGCCTGGGGGAGGAGGGGTGTTTCTCAGGGAAGTACTAGGGTAGATTAGCTAGGGAAGCCTAGTGGATAAGGGCTCGGTCTATGTGGCCACTGGGAAGCCATCCTTCTTCATGCTCTATAAAAGACCTTCCACCGGGCCTGGTTTACGATCAGCCACACCCTGGCCCCTCACCCACACTCTTCAGTAAGCCTAATAAGTGTATTGGTTCTTCAGAGTGAACATTGCTGGAATCCTACTTTGGTTTGTCATTGGGAGGAGAGAGTAAATGTTTACATGTCCTCAGGGAGAAAATTCTCAGAACCATCCTGAGCCGAGCATGTTGCTTACTGAGCTATTGCACCTGTCCTACAACCAAGTCTTAGGTAAATCTTCTGCAAGTTTTATAAAAGAAGGCTTTAGAAATAAATATATTATGGGAGAAAGGCTACATTGAATATTAGGATTCTGTGGCCATGAATATAAACTTAGTCTGGAAATGGGGAAAAAATGTCTTCAGGCTAAGAAAGCCAGAAAGAAGTAATTTGGAAGCTGTAGAATCTAAATGCTGAAAGGGTGCTGGATCCCGCTGTGAATAGGATGGAGAAGCAGTGACCAGGAGGATGTGGAAGCCATCCTGGGGACAGTTAAGCTACTGAGATCCCACATGTTCAACGAGAAATGGAAGGAAACTGGTTTTTGAAATGATAGAGTGTGGGGGGGACCCTAATAATTCTAAATAATCTTGAAATAAAAAATTAGCAATATGCAGGAGTAGGAGATGATTGCAATAATATTAAATATTACACATAAGCATTTAAGTATCTCATCTACAGCTTAAGATAATACATTCCACTAGACACACACACACACACACACACACAATTTTTTTTTTCAATCTTCTTAACTGTGAAAAAACAAAATAGGCCTGTGGCAAACTTGTCTGTGCTTTAGCTCCCTCATCTGTAAGACAGAGAGTAACAGCATCTACGATCACTCACTAAATTAATGTACTGCAGCAAGTGTTTGAAACAGTGCTTGGTAAATGCTTCTTAAAATTGGTTATGATAGCTGGGCAATGGTCAATCATGCCTTTAATCCCAGCATTCAAGAGGCAGAGCCAGGTAGAGCTCTGAGTTGGAGACCAGCCTGGTCCTCAGAGACAGTTCTAGGATAGCCAGAGATACACAGAGAAACTCCATTTTGAAAAAAAAAAGTAGTTATGAAAATTATATTCCCATAGAACATTGTTTTTATTTCTATTGGGAAATGTTTTTGAATAATATATTTGTATTTCTTCTGAGGATATAAATTAATAGTAGAACATGGGCTTAGCATGTGTGAGGCTCTAGATTCAGTCTCTGGCATAAAAGAATGAAAAGTTAATTAATTAATTAATTAATTAATTAATTAAATTTTAAATTGAAGCCTGATATTACATGTGAATGGGATACTGTATCACATTTGATGCATTATATAATGTGTGGTGATTGGATCAGAACAAATGATATGTATCACCTTTGATGTTTATTATGTCTTTGCACTGGAAATATTAAAAATATCCTTTACTTGATTTTTTTGTTTTGTTTTGTTTTTCGAGACAGGGTTTCTCTGTATAGCCCTGGCTGTCCTGGAGACCAGGATAGCCTCAAACTCAGAAATCCAGCTGCCTCTGCCTTCCCAGTGCTGGGATTAAAGGCATGCACCACCCATGCCTGGCTTTCTTTTTTTTTCTTTTTTGGTACTTGATACTTTAAAATATTCAATTATAACTAGTTATCCTTCTGTGTGCTCTAAAATGCTGAAATTCTACCATAGGACTTTCCCAAGTATTTAAAAGCTCAACTATATCCCCATTGTTCTGTGAGCTTTTACTGGCACAAGCCCTGACTTCCTTCCAAAACCCACACTAAGGCCTAACAACACCTAGTACTGCAAATTTGTTGAGCCATTTATTTCTACAGAGGACAGCAATACACACGGTTTGGGACCAGCCCAGACCCTAGTTCTGTGTGTTGGGAGAAACACACTCTGCAGTGTGGCTCTTACACACTTCTCATTGGCAAACCAAAACCTAAAGGAACCCACCTATCAATCTAGAGCATTGAGTGGCCATTCCTCTGGGTGCCTTCACAGGGTCCATGATTTCCTACAGGACAAGAACTGGTTCTGCTCATCTCACTTTCCAGACCAACAAAAACCAGGGGCTTGATAAGTACTCATTGTACAAATAAGGAACATTCTATATTATTAGATACTATTTGTTTTTAATTGAATTTTATCTTTTTCATACCTGAAAAAAATTAAAAGTTAATGCCCCAAATAATACATAAAATGTTCAAATCATATAACATTATGTTACATGTGAAGGAGTCAACTGAGAAAAAAATTTTCCTTGAATTTTAGTGCACTATTTACCCAAATATTTCCTTTCTGTATGCAAAACTAATAGTAACTACAAAGGTATGTGTCATGTAATTGCTCAAGGTCAGAAGCTGTGGAATTAGTTAGGCCTACATTTGAATCCATCCATCATTTAATGGTGTGGCCTTGAGAAAAATCACTTAAACTCTTTTTGCCTCAAATTTCTTTGCGAAATTAAGATAATGATCACATATATCCCAAGAGTTAATGGAAAAATAATTTTGCTAATTTTCTAACACACACAAACACTTAGGATGGTCCTAAATACATATATAATTCAACAAAGGTTAGCAATATGCATTATGTATTTTAAAGATTTATTTATTTTCATTTTATGTGTATGGGTAATTTGCTTGTGTGTATATCTGCATACCATATATGTGCATTGCCCTCAGAGGTCAGAAGAGGGTGTGGGATCCCCTGGGACTGTAGCTACAGCTGGTGATGAGCCCTCCTGTGGGTGCTGAGATGAAATTTGGGTATTTGGCAAGAGTAAAAGTGCTCTCATCCACTGGGCCATCTCTCTGCTCATATATATATATGTATGCATATTTAAATAAGATATGAGCTCATACTGGGTATCTTTCATGTTTTCTTTCTCTTTCAGGTTTTTTTCAGGAGGATTGTAGTGTTTTGCTTTATTTTGTTTGGGGTTTTTATTTTTTTAATTTTTTTTGAGACAGGATCTCATCATGTAATTCTGGCTAGCCTAGAACTCTTGACATAGACTGAATGACCTCAAACTCACAAAGATCTGTGTGCATCTGCCTCCAAAGTGCTCCATCCCATGTTGTATCTGTTTGTCTATGTAACAACATATCACAAATGTATACATTGTATGCCTGTATAATGTATTTATATATAATGTATGTATATATTTAAAATATACATACCCATACATGCAGGCAATTCCTTCTTTTTGATGGCTATACTATATTCTAATGTCCAGCTCTATATAACCAAGCCCCTGCATAAGTGTTTCTAACATTTTATTACCATAAATAACTACAACCCTGCTGCATATAAAGCTTTTTTTGAATTGTATGCAAGCTCAGGCACTGTGTGAAGGCCGGCGGACCTCCTAAAATCTGTTCTTTCCTCCCACCATGGGTGCCGGGAAGCAAAGTCAGATTATCAGGTTTGAGTGGCTCATGCTTTTACCTGTGAGCCATGACATTGTTCTTTTGTTTGTTTGTTTGTTTTTTGTTTTTTGAGACAGGGTTTCTCTGTGTAGCCCTGGCTGTCCTGGAACTCACTCTGTAGACCAGGCTGGCCTTGAACTCAGAAATACACCTGCCTTTGCCTCCCAATGCTAGGATTAAAGGCATGTGCCACCACTGCCTGGCTAAACTATGACATTGTCCCCCCACACCTGTAAGTTTTTATTTTTCCCTTTAGTTTTGTATGTGTTTGAGTGTGGTGGGTGTGGGGCATTTGAGTATTTAGTATACATGATTAGAAGTAGACTTTGTGTGTCAAAGTGTATGAAATAAAGGAGTTTATCCCCTAGCCAGTGTTTTGCCCACAGGCCCACCTCCCTATCCCCTAATTGTCCTTCTTAGGTGTCCTATGACTTTCTATTTCCATGAGATAACATGTTTTGTTGCCTTTGATTATATAAGTTTTGGGCAAACTATAGTTTACCTCAGTTACTTACTGTACTTACTGGTTTGCAGTTTCTAAAAATGTTTATTCCTGTGTGTGTGTGTGTGTGAGTGTGTGTGTCTTTGTGTGTGTATGTATGTGCATTTCTTTAGATTTTTCTAAAGGTTTTATTTACTATTTTTATGAATATGAGTACTTGTCTGCATATATATACACACACACAATGAGTATGTTTGATGCCCGTGGTGGTCAGAAGAGAGCATTGGGTCCCTTGGAACTGGGGTTACAGATAGCTGTGAGCCAATAAATGGTGCTGGGAATCGAACCCTGGTCCTCTGCAAGTGCTCTTAACTACTGACTGATCTTTCCTGCAGAGAGTGCTTCTACTTTCATAAAACTTGGTGAGTCCAGAGTCCTTGCTTGCCTTGCATTTTTACTCATTAAGCTGACAGAGAAAGGGGATCCTGAGACCATAGAAAACAACCAGGAGCTGGGCGGTGGTGGCGCACGCTTTTAATCCCAGCATTTGGGAGGCAGAGACAGGGGCATTTCTGAGTTAGAGGCCAGCCTGGACTACAGAGTGAGTTTCAGGATAGCCAGGGCTGCACAGAGAAACCCTGTCTCGAAAAACCAAA
>NW_022196897.1:115338938-115343146 GCF_008632895.1 Mastomys coucha
AAAAAAAAAAAAAAAAAAAAAAAAGAAAGAAAGAAAAGAAAAGAAAAGAAAAGAAAAGAAAAGAACCAGGATGGCATCATTACTGCAAAGCTTGCTGCCAATCCCAACCTAGAGGTAGTAACTTTTTTTAAAGATTTATTTATTTTATGTATATGAATACACACGGTAGCTGTGCAGATGGTTGTGAGCCTTCATGTGGTTGTTGGGAGTTGACTTTAGGATCCCTGCTTGCTCCAGTCAACCCCGCTCACTCAGGCCCAAAGATTTATTTATTATTATAAATAAGTACACTGTAGCTATCTTCAGACACACCAGAAGAGGGAGTCAGATCTCATTATGGGTGGTTGTGAGCCACCCTGTGGTGGTAAGAGCTGTCAGTGCTCTTACCTGCTGAGCCATCTGCTAGCCCTAGAGGTAGTAACTTTATCTCTATAGTTGCCATACCTTACCTGATTACCATGTCATAGACCTCTCTCCTTTCTTTCTTCTCTTTTCTCTTCTCTCCCTTCCTTGCCCACCCACATGAAAATGCTCTTTTCAGACAGGGTGGTCTTCAATTCACAATCTTCCTGTCACGGCCTCCTGAGCTCTGACTTACAAGTGCCCACCACAATGTCTGGCAAGTGTCCCTTTTTAATGTTTTAATTGTTAAGCTTTTCTATCTTATAAAAATGAAAGATTCTCTTCCTCTTTATACCTCTTTACACACACACACACACACACACACACACACACACAATTTCCCCTTTCTAATTTTCCAAAAATAATCATAGTTTTTAAATTAAATCAATGTGCTTTATGTTACAGGGCCAAAGTCTTATTATCTTCAAATGACTATTTAGTTAATGGTAATATAATGTTCTTTTCTTTTTTCTTTATCTTGTGTGTGTGTGTGTGTGTGTGTGTGTGTGTGTGTGTGTGTGTATGTGTGTGTAGCACTGCCTGTCCTGGAACTGGATGTGTAAAACCAGGCTGGCCTAGAACTCAGAGATCTGCCTGCCTCTGCCTCCTGGGTACTGGAATTAAAAGTGTGCACCACTAACCCCCCACTGCTGGCTGCTATTTTCTCTCTCTATAGACAGACAGACAGACAGATAGATTTTTTTTTTTTTTTGGAGACATGTTTTTTTCTGTGTAGCCCTGTCTATCCTGGAACCCTCTCTATAGAGCATGGGCCACCACTGCCTGGCTGCTTCTTTCTTGATTTGAATAATCACCTCAGGTTTTATTTGCTTAGTGGTTTATATAAAAGCTCCAAGTCAAAAGAAAGAAAGAAAAAAAAAAAGCTCCATATTTTTTACCAGATCTCAGACCTTCTGTAGTCATCTTTGATTATTGTTCTGTCTAGGAGTAGGGAAGTAGGCTTCATTCTCAAGGTGTGATCTCAGGAGACTAGCAGATCAATTTGAACATTTTGGGGACTGGAAAGAATTATAGATTATCATATCCTGAGTTAAGTTTCTATTGCTGTGATAAACACATTGACCAAAAGCAACTTGAGGGAGAAAAGCTCTATTTGGCTAAGCAACCACCATCTTGGAGAGTTCAGATTTGATCCCTTGCAAAATGATTACCCCAGGTGGGTTAACTATTTACCTCACCCCTCATAGAGATGAGACCATCACCTCGGTCTCTGTCCACGCTCTATACCTGTTATATACAACTTTGCTTTGATCGCATGCAGCCAGGGGGGCTGGGTGAAGGCTAGATGATATAGGCTGAGGGGCTCCAGCTGTGTGGCTACTGCGAAGCCTTCATTTCTGCTGAGAAAAGGCTTTCCAGGTGTGGCCTGTTGAGGGGATGAAGCACCTAGACCCCTGTAAGTAGCCCCTCACAGATGCTCTGTAAGGAAACCTAATAAACTCATTGATTCCTTAGAGTGAACTTTGGTGGAATGGTGTCTTGATTTGTAGTCAGGACCTTAGGAAAAAAGGATAGACATTGCTTACGCTTCCCACTGGGAAAGGATTTTTAACACATGTTATGTGTTACTATGTTATGGTCCATCATCAGGGAACGCCAAGGGAGGAACCTGGAGGCTAAAACTGAGGCAGAAGCCACAAACCATGCTTCATCAGTCTGTGTACTTAAACCACCCAGGACCACCAAGTTAGCTGGCAACCCCCACATTAGTTGTCAGTCAAGAAGCTGCCACACAGTCTTGCCTACCGGCTAATCTGATGGAGGTAAGAGGTCAAATCTTTTAAGTTCAGACTCCTTTTAGAGAACCTGACCTAAGTTTGAACTCAGTCAAACTAACAAGTGGTACCTAGCATGAAATTTCCAAGTTAACCCCCCAACAAAACCTGAGCCTAGTTCAGTCTCCAGTTACACCCCAACAAGACCAACATTTGCAAGGTATTCCTCTGACAAATCTGTACTCCCAGGTTACAAGCCCACCCCCTGCCTAACGACCACCATGCAGAGGAGAGCCGAAATTAAGTTTTTGATTGGACTCCCAGAACCAGCATCACAACTGCCCCCCACTACCTACCCTCTGCCTTCTATAAAGTCTTGCCCCATAGATATTCAGGGCTCCCCACCACCAAAACTGTCCTGCGTGATAGCACTACGCTGGGGAGCCACCGAGCTAGCTCTAATAAAAAGGCCCTACTATGATTGCATCAGATTGGCTTCGGTCTGTTTGTGGGGGAGGGGCATCACTAAGACTGTCCTGGCACTACAGAGGCAGTTCCTCACTTGAGACTCTCTCCTCCCAGATGTGTCCCTCCGCACTGCGCATCCCGTCCCAGACTGACTGAATGAGTGGCTCTGCAGAGGACCTCCTAGCCACCTGGGTTTAAACAGCTCTGAGGAATCCGTGTGTGCGCTCAACTTGCAAGTCCCAGTCTTCGTCTCCATAAAATGGAGACACATTCTCTTTTATATAGCTTACTTGTGAATGGTATGGTGTTAGGCATTACAGGAAGCTCCTTTCTCTCCTGGATACTGAAAAGTTATTTCTCCACCCCACTGGTGGAATGATCCACTTTGAACCAGATTAGGTTATATTAAAGGCAGGTTTATTGGGAAGCTGCTCTCAGATGGGCGAGTTCACTGGCCCTAAGGAACATGGCCATGGGGAAGGGGGGAAGGTAAGGGAGGGAGAGAAGAGAGAAGGGGACATGAGCAAGCAGAGAAAGAGAAAGGTGAAGAGGGAGACAGAGAGAGAGAGAGAGAGAGAGAGAGAGAGAGAGAGAGAGAGAGAGAGAGAGAGAGAGAGAGAAAGAGAGAAACAGAAACAGAGACAGAGACAGAGATCAAAAATATCTGGACTATGTAGGGAGGAGCAGCTCAGCCTCTGGGCTGGAAAGTTTATGGTTGGGGGCAGGGTATACAAGGTAGAGACTGAGGGATGCTGGGAGAACCTAGAGGCCAGGTCTGCTTTGGTATGTAAAATAGGTATCTCAATCCCTTGTCCCTGGGTAGAAACCAAACAAACAATACTCATTAATCTTGGATTGGATTAAGAAATACCTAGGGACTACTTAGTGGTGGGCATGCCTTCAATCCCAGCATTCTAAAGCTATCCTGGTCTACAGAATGAGTTCCGGAACAGCTAGGGTCACACAGAAGAACTCTGTCTTGAAAACGAAACAAAACAGAAAAAGGAAAAAAAAAAATCCTTAGACACTAAAGAGGCCCATCCTTAGGCATGTCCTTTAATAAGATTTAACTAAGAAGGGAAGGCCCATCGTGTTTGTGGAAGGGGCCATTCCATGAATTTCCAGATAGAGAAAGAAGAAAGGAAGGAGCTGCTAAGTGCACACTCTGCTTCCTGGTCAGTACCAAGCCACTTCCAATGTCTTGTCTTGAAACTGGCATGGGGGAGGAACCCAACATAGTCTTCCTCATCATGATGGACTGTATCCCTCCGAACTGTGAGCCAGAATAATCTTTCCTCCCCTAAATTACTTTTTGTCAGATTTTTGGACTCAGAGATGAGAAAAATAGGTAATAGAGGCCTTGGAGTTACAGTTCTGTTACTCAGGGCTGCTCCACACACTAGCTGCTTAGTCAGCCCAGGTCTTTCCTAGGGTCTCTTGCTTGAGAGTCACTCCATTGAGGTACTCAAGTGTCTGTCTTCAGTATTCCTTCAGCTCAGAAGTCCTCCCTAAACCATATGCTGGCACTATTGCCTCTGCCCTCCTTAGCCCACTTTCACCCTCAGCTCACCCTCTCACAATCTCACACAGTATGGCCCAGAG
>NW_022196897.1:115343156-115437996 GCF_008632895.1 Mastomys coucha
GTCCCCCCCCCCACCCCCAACTTTTCCCCAAGCCCCTGAGCTCTTCTCCTAACCTTTCACTCTTCTAGTCACCCCTCACAGTCTTTCTCTGCAAGCCAGAACCCCCCACTTTCTCATGGAACCAGACCCAGGGTAGAAGGTGTTCTTAGCCCCCTGAAGTCATCCATGGGGAAGAGGGCTGGATTCCCTGCTCCAGCCTCAACAGTCAGTCAGTGCGCTCACTTTGGTGGGTGTGGCAATTCTTAACATAACAGAGCTTCAGCTTTCTTATCAGGAAGGAGTGGCTTTATGTAGAAGCCCAGTTGCTCAGATCATCGCTGTAAAACCCAAGTCCTCACCATGGCCTCTGTCCCTGCCTCATTGTGGGTCCCACAATACCTGCCATTTCTTATTTCTTTTACCTACTCTCTGCGTTCCTGCCCCACTGGCTTCCTTGGGCTCTCTTTTTTAAAGGATTTGTATTTGTTCTCCCATCTGATATATGGGATTATATATATGTGTATACACACACACACACACACACACACACACACACACACACACATATATATAATTTATTTACATCCCAAATGGTGCTTCCTCTCCCAGTTCTCCCTCCCCTTCACCTCTGAGAGGGAGGCCCCACCCCTACCCCCAACCACAGAATAATCAAGCCTCAGCAGGATTAGGTGCATCCTCTCCCACTGAGGCCAGACAAGGTAGCCCTCTGCTATGAATGTGCCAAGGGCCTTTGACCAGCCCTTTATGCTCTTTGGTTGGTGGCTCAGTCTTTGGGAGCTCCCAGGAGTTCTGGTTAGTTGACACTGTTGGTCTTCCTGTGGGGTTGTCATCTCCTTAAGGGCCTTCAATCTTTCCCCTAACTCTTCCATAGGAATCCCCGGAATTCTGTCCAATGTCTGTTTGTGGATATCTGCATCTATCTCAGTCAGCTGCTGGCTTGAGCCTCTCAGAGAGCTGCTATGCTAGGCTCCTATCTCTGTTGGCTGTCCTAGGTGGTCCAGCTGGGGCTGGAATACTTTCTTTTTTTTTTTCTCCCCGAAACAGGGTTTCTCTGTGTAGCCCTGGCTGTCCTGGAACTCACTCTGTAGACCAGGCTGGCCTCGAACTCAGAAATCGCCTGCCTCTGCCTCCCAAGTGCTGGGATTAAAGGCATGCGTCACCACCACGTCGGAATACTTTCTTAATAGAGGTACCTTTGGTTATTCTGTTACAGGAATCAAACCTTTGTTCCATGATCTATCACAGAGATTCTTCCAAACCATCCACTCTAAAATGATGCCTTGCCCCCACCCCTAGTACTACCTTGCTAAAGTCGGGAAGGGTATGAGGAGCCTAGGACCTCAGTTCCAAACCTAGTTGAAGAATTTCACATTCATTGTTATTGTCTGTAAAATGGGCTGGTGATAGAAATCACCTCTCCAAATGTCAATAATGTTCTTTGTCAGTTTCATAAATGCTCATAATTGTTAGCTATCGGAAATAATAATAAAGTTATATTTGTAACTTGAACAAATTAAAAAGAAATTAAGTAATCTAACAGCTGCAAAAGACTTAACACCCATAGTCCTTCTAGAGCTTCTCACTCTTTCTCTCCAAATTCATGTGAGGACAGTAGTTAAGAGGAGAGAGTTTCTTGATTTTTTTTTCTTAGACTACTGACCTAAGGGTTAGAGGAGTGAAGCTAGGCTGTACCTCACAGTGCTCTGTCCTCAGAAACTTCTTTAAAACACAAATCTTAGCCAGGTGTGGTGATGCACACCTTTAATCCAAGCACTTGGGAGACAGAGGCAGGCAGATCTCTGTGGGTTTGAGGTCAGCCTGGTCTACAGAGCGAGTTCCAGGATAGCCAGGGCTACACAGAGAAACCCTATCTCAAAAATAACAACAGAAGGGCTAGAGAGATGGCTCAGCGATTAAGAGCACTGCCTGTTCTTCCAGAGGTCCTGAGTTCAGTTCCCAGCAACAACATGGTGGCTCACAGCCATCTGTAATGGGGATCAGATGCCTTCTCTCTAGTATGCCTGAAGACAGCAACAGTGTACCCACATATATGAAATAAATAAATAAATAAATAATCTAAAAAAATTTTCAAGGGTTTTAAAAAAAACCAGAAAACCCCCAAACAAAAACCAAACCAAACCAAACAAACCCACAAATCTTCATGGTTGAGGGGGCTTTTGTTTTTTTCAGCTTTTAATTACATTTTATTGTAGTACAATTCACAAATTCCATCCTTGTGCCACTTGGCAGTCAACCACTGGCATTCTGCTACCAAAGGCTGGTGGCTACCCTTTCTATTAATGGAATCATAGAGTATGTAGCATTCCTCTATTGCTTTCACTTTTAGAGCATTTTAGAGGTGAGTCTGAAAGGTGGCTATACATAAACCAAACCCAAAAAAGGACACAATTTGAGATGTTCTTTTTAAAAACATTTTTTAAATTTACTTATTTTTATTTTAATGTACATTAATGTTCTGCCTGTTTGTTTGTCTATGAGAGGGTGTCAGATCCCCTGGAATGGGAATTATAGCCAGTTGTGAGCTGCCATGTAGGTGCTGAGAACTGAACCTGGGTCCTTTGGAAGAGCAACAAGTGCTCTTAACCAATGAGCCAACTCTCCAGGCCCAATTTGAAGTATTTAGCATTTCTCATTAAAACTATCACCACATAAAAATTATCCCCTCTTCTAGTGTGTCTGAAGAGAGCTACATATAACAATAAGAGAACTTACATACAAGAGAGCTTACATATAACAATAAATAAATCTTAAAAAAAAAAAGAACATTATTGTTCAACCCCCAAAAAGGTCTTGTCTCTTTTCCTCACTCCCTCTCTAGCATAAATTAGTCCGTATTTCTTTCTGGTGGTCACCCAGCTTGTGTCCTTTTGTGCTGGGTTCTTTCACTTAGCATTTATTTTAATTCTTCTATGTTGTAGAGTCTCAGTTCCCCCTTTTATTCCCATTGCCTGGAGTGTAACACAATCTATTTGTTTATTGACAAACATAGTAGTACCTTCCTGTTTCTTGACTGTCATGGGAAGAGCCACCATGAATAGTTTTATACAAAAGTCTATTTGTGAATCTAAGTTTTCATCTATCTTGGGTAAACACTTAGACAGGGAACTAGCTAGGCCACACACAGGCATATACATTTAACTTTTAAAGAAACTGTGTTTTCAAGGTTGTCATAAATACTCTTTGTCAATCTCTATGCCAGGAAGATAGAAAATGTTCATAAATGTTAGCTATCAAGCATAAAAGTGAAGTTTACTTCACTTTACTTCAGTAATTTAGGCAAGTCCAAAATTAAGAATAAAAGGTGAATTCAGGGTTTATTAGGTAATTCAAGAGCTGCAGGAGACTCATACTTTTGAGCCTTTGGGGTTCATCACCAATCTCTGTATGATTGTGGGTAGCAGCGTAGAGGGTGGAGTTGGTCTCTTTCCACTTTTTTGTCTGCTCAGGGGATTGAAGTCAAGTCAACTGGTTCACACTGAGCCATTGCCCAGGCTGTTTTACATTCTAATAGTCTCTTTAACTGACTAAAGTGTAGCAGCAGTCTTGGCCTATGGGGTCACTCTTGTACTTGCTGTCTCTTTTCCCTGAAATACCCCACCACTAGTTTTGGCATGACTAGCTTCTTGCCATTCATTACTCAGACCAATATCATTTTCTAAAGATTGCTACCAACTGAATTGTGGCCCTACCTCAAAATCATGTGTTGAATCTATAATCCCCAATAGGTTAGTAACAGTATTTGGAGATAACCCCTTTAAAGAAGTTTAAGTTAAGTTGTTAGTTTGGGTATGGTGGTGCACACCTTTGATCTCAGCAATTGGGTGACAGAGACAGGGAAATCTCTGAGTTTAAACCAGCCTGGTCTACAGATGGCAGTTCCAAGACAGCCAAGGCTACATAAAGAAACACTGTCTCAAACAAACAAACAAACAAACAAACAAAAAACAAAATCAAAAACCCAAAAAACAAAAACCAACCCCCAAACAAAAAAAAAAAAACAAAAAAGCCCCATCACCAACAATAAAAACCCAACAAACCAGCAACAACAACAAGTAAATGAAGTAAAGAAGTTTAAGTTAAAAAAAACAAGGCTGTTGGAATCCTTATCCAATAGGATGTGTACTAAGGACTGGTATATTGGACTAGATGAGAAAGGAAAGGACAAAATCAGTAAAACTTGAGATGGCATCTTAAACAAAAGCATGGTATTGTTAAAGTTCATGATTCTGTATTGAGATTGTTCTAGGAAGTATCTTTGTCCTCAGGAAAACACACACACACTTTTTTAGATAAAAAGATTTCTAAAAGAATATACAATATACACATATACAACATAAGTACACAGAACATGAAAAAATAACAAAACAATGTAATTTTGGCAAAAAAAAAGTGAGACATCTCTGTTATTCTTACACTATGTGTATATACATGATTTTTACATACAGAGAAGCTATAGAAATTCCAGAAACTCTGTTTTACATCACATTTAATCTACCTTGTGTGCTTTTAACACTGTTCTAAGTACTTTAACTGTGAAACATCTACAAAGACACAAGGTTGATTTTCTCCTCCAGTGGCAAAGCATCGCAGTTAAAGCAAAAACTGTCATGTCCACTCCTCTTTCCTCAGACTTAAAATACTGTGTAGCAAAAACTCTAGTTATGTCCTTCAATATCAGCTAACAAAATACCGGGCACCTTCTAGGCATTGAGTACAAAGCAGGGTACAAAATACTTAAAAATCCACGCCTAGGGGCTGGAGATGTAGTTTAGTAAAGAGACTGTCTAGCATGCACAAAATCCTAGGTACAAAGCCCTGTACAAACAAATAGGGTGTATAAATCGGGTGTGGTAATGTCCGCCTTTAATCTCATCACTCAGGAGACGAAGGCGAGAGGAAAAGTTCAAGATCATTCTTAACTACACTCAGCCGTTGTGCTCCCTCCCACTACAGGGGGCGGCTGGGGTGAAAGGTATCAAAATCCAAGCCCAAAGCAGCTTATATCAGGCACTCAATTAGCCAGCCATCATATTTCATTTGGTCCTTTGCAACCCGGGAAGTGAGGACCACCCGGTTTGGCAGAGGAGGATATTGGGGATTACGCGCGGTTGAGATCATCGGGGTCATTAGTGGGCGTGGGGATTAGCATTCTAACCCCGGGTCTCAGCTGTGAATCAATTACACCTAAGCCATCCGCCCAATCAGCTTCAAGTGCCGACCGTGGGCGTTGGAGGTACGATGCAGGTCAAGTCCGGAAAGGCGTTCGCGGAGCGCAGACGACTCGCGAAGGCCGTCGGTACGAATCGCGGGATTTTGGCGCGCTCTTTTTGTTGGCTGGGTGTTCTCGCCATTGATTGGTTCCGGGCTGTGGCGGCTGCTGGGTCCACCTCGCCTGTGGAGAGGCGGCGCAGCTCTCCGCGGGCCTCCTGGGGGATGGGCCACCAGGAATCTCCGCTGACCAGAGCCGCGGCGGGAGGTGCAGCTTACATAAAGAGGTTACGTAAAGTGCTCAGCTGGCGCGAACTCGAGGACGGCCACGGGAACCTGGAAGCCGAGGCCTCCCCCGGGAGCCTTGCTGTCATCCCAGGAGCGGCGCCGCGACCCGCTACACGTCCAGCCCGGCTCCCCGCCTCGCGCCCTACTCGGCTCTGCAGACAGCCCCGGCTCGGAACGGACCATCCTCCGGCGCGGGCTCCGAGGGGGAACCGGTTCGCCCGGAAGAGGAACAGCGCCGGCCAGGTAAGAGCGAGTGGAGGTGGAGGAAGGGCCGGAGCGGGAGCCCCAGCACCCCGCCAGCCCTCCGGGAGGGTCCTCGGGGCCTCCGCCTGGCGTCTTGGGAAGCCGAACTTTTAGCCAGTGTCCCTTCACCCGCCGTCCCCAGGGGGTTGGGTCGTCCCGCCGGCCTCGGCTGGGTTTAGTTCACGGGACTGTTTACACCGGGAGAACTCTGGTAGGACGCGGGGAGGGGCCGTTGCGAGGGGGCTAAGCCCCGGGAAAGTTTAAGCCGGCCGCGGCGCTCCTGAAGACGGTTGTCTTAAACGGCGAAAGTCCCTACTGCTTTATTTTTTCCTACTCTTGACGGATAAATCGGTGGAGAGAGGGGACGGTTTGTGCTTCGGTTTCCGGTCCTCCCTCGGTACTTCCCGGTGGTTCCGTCTTTCCCGCTTTCCTTTCCCTTCCCCCGTTCAATTCGAGACGGTGTCTCCTTCTTAAAGGGGCCGCAACCGGCGGCGGAGGTGGGACGCTGGACGCTCGCTTTAAGTTCCTCACCTACCCTTCTCGGCCTTGGGGTTTTTTAACTTATTCTTTCGCCCTTAGATCACAACCCAAGGTACCGCTCGTCCGCATCTCCGGGCTAGACGGAGGGATGAGGCAAGGGGGGCCCGGGCGGCGCCGTTGCTGCTCCCCCCGCCCCCCGCAGCCATGGAAACGGGGAAAGAGAACGGAGCCCGCAGAGGGACAAAAAGCCCGGAGCGGAAAAGGCGAAGCCCAGTGCAGCGGGTACTCTGCGAGAAGCTGAGGCCGGCGGCCCAGGCCATGGATCCGGCTGTGGCCGAGGTCCCGGGCGAGGCCTTCCTGGCCCGGCGGCGGCCGGATGGCCGCGGCGGGGATGTTCCTGCACGGCCGCGCTACAGCCTGTTGGCAGAGATCGGGCGCGGCAGCTACGGCGTGGTTTATGAGGCTGTGGCCGGGCGCAGTGGGGCCAGGGTGGCAGTCAAGAAGATCCGCTGCGACGCTCCCGAGAACGTGGAGTTGGCACTAGCAGAGTTCTGGGCCCTCACCAGCCTCAAGCGGCGTCACCAGAATATCGTGCAGTTTGAGGAGTGCGTCCTACAGCGCAACGGGTTAGCTCAGCGCATGAGTCACGGCAACAAGAACTCACAGCTTTACCTGCGCCTGGTGGAGACCTCACTCAAAGGTACACTACAGCAGGCTGTCCTGCCCTCTCCTGGAACCCCTTGTTCTCAGACCTGCTCAGTTCTTATAACTGTCTCTGGCTCGCTAAGGTACTTGCCCCGGCTTTGGGACTTTCTTGGAGTGCTAGGAAATCAGTCAGTTCCCCAAACTGCATTCCATAACAAGCTCACTAAGTGCTAACCTTGATCTTTTTAAGGACTCAATAGGTGTGAGCCATAATTACAAGTCTAGCATTTTAAAGATGGATGAAGAGTAGTCCTGGTGGGACTCAAAGTTGTTGGTAGAACTGCAGAAGCCCCCTCATGCCTCTTTCTCTTCAGAACACAGAGGGAGGGAAAGTAGCAGACCTACCCATGCGGTCTCCTTTTTTGGTTTCTAGTTTTTTCCAACTCTGTTCCCAAACCTTGTCTCCAAGTGTGAGGTTTCCTCTGAGAACCCCAACCCTTCACCTGAGGGCAGACAATCATTCAGTTGGTTCTTGGCTTAGTCCCTGAGGCATGTAGGTTAATAACTCACACACAGAGTAATAACCCCCACAGGTGGGCCCAGAGCTGTCCTATAACAAAACAGGTTACATCTTTTTCTGCCCTTGTTACAGTCTCGGTTGTTTTTATAACCTCTGGGGCTGTCTGAGAAGTGGTTTTGCAGAACATGGGGCTTCCTGGTGAACTCCTGGAGGAGAGGCAGTGGGCTGGAAGTCTGAGGCTCCTGGGGTAGGGAAAGGCCAAGGGAAAATGGACAGTCACAATCCTGACTATATACTCTGAGCACTACAATTTGGATAATATCTGTAAAAGTAAATTATGCCTCTGCTCTATAAATAGAGAAACTAAGCTCGGAGGGAACAAATATAATTTGATTAAGGGTAATCAGCTTGAAAGAGTGGGAGTCCTGCCTTCAAGCTCCTGTGTCCTTGAGGTATTTGGAAGCAGGCGTGGTCCGCACTCACAGATCTCACTCTCAGCTGTATTGCTGCCTTCCTTTCTACCTGAGCTTGAACTTAGCACACTGGGTGGGATTTAGGACTAGATTTCCTAAAATCTTTTTGGAGCATCTGTCAGATTTTATTGTAAGGTCCCAGGAGAATCCTGTGCAGAGTTTTAAAGTCATTTAACAATGGACTAGATAGTGTGATGGAATTCTCTGGGGGCCTTTCCCATCCTGCTTGTCCATTCTGAAAGGGCTATCATTTCCAGGAAGGTGGATGCTTGAGGACTTCCTGGGTAGCGCCTTCTACTTTGCCTCAGTCTCTGTCAGTTACTTTCTTAGTCCTTCTATACACCGATATCTTGATGGCGTGCAAATGAATTAAACATGCTTAGTGAATGTTTGGCGTGTTCATAGTTCAGTACTGCTTTGGGCTGCATGAATTTGCATTGCCAAACAATATCTTCTAACCTCAGTTCATTCATGTTGCCAGCTTGAAACTTAATTTTTTTTTTTTTCCTGTCTCTGCCTCCCAAGTGCTGGGATTAAAGGCGTGTGCCACCCACTGCCCGACTTGAAACTTGAACTTCAGCAAACAGCCCTTGTTGATTCTTCCAGTATACAAATACTTTAAAACTTTCTTCACAGATAGCATTTAAAAAAGAATTTTACAGTAAGTAAATAGTGGCAGGAGCTGGGCGTGATGGCACACGCCTTTAATCCCAGCGCTTGGGAGGCAGAGGCAGGCAGATTTCTGAGTCCGAGTACAGCCAGGGCTACACAGAGAAACCCTGTCTCGAAAAAACAAACAACCCCCCCCCAAAAAAAAACCCCAAAATAGTGGCAGGATAGCAACACCAAAACCCCCCAAAAATAGTGGCAGGATAGCAACACCCTGGAGTTTAACACCATGCAGTCCTGGCTTGTTCTGAGCTGATACATGACAAGTTGAAAACCCACAGGGAGTGTGCCTTTATCCTAGGATGGGGTATCTCTATCATGAGGTTGTGCATGCTGGGAATGTCAGTAATCTATAAGGAATCCACTGCCTCAGTAGTTTAGACTACTTTCTGAATTTTTTCCATCTTCTTCATCTTAGAGATTTGGGTTCTTACTGTAGTTTCCCAAACTTTGACTATGCAACACATTTCCTGTGTGGCTAGAATAGTAGGTTGAAAGCAACACTAGTTTTTTCATCTTCCCTTTGTGCGCTAAAACTAGAGGAAATTTTTCCTTTAGGCCACATACTTAATATTGTCTGTTTTAATTTGGAGTCTTAATATGTATTATCTCAACTTACGAAAATGACAGCTAAGCTTACATGTCACACATCTGCTTAACGGATGAAATAGTACATAGCTTGCTAACATTAAAGTGGAAAACAAAGACTCAGATTTCTCCAGGGTATGTTTTCTTGACTGAGTATCCAGGTCTTGGTCAGGCCCTGGGTTTTTAGCATGCTATTGATGTCCAATGATATCAAAGCTTTCCTTAAACCCAAAAGTTCTTTGCAACCACACTTTATCCTGTTCCTTGTAATTTAGAATGATTTACTGCATGCTTCTGGTAGTATTGGAAAGGGAAAAAAAGAAAACAAAACACTTTATGGCTATTGAGGAGTTTGAAGGCATAAGTGGTGATCAGGGTCACTTTCCAGTGTGATAGGTTAGCTCATTAACAGAGTGTTATAGCGATTTGAGAGGAAAGGAGAATGGTTATAGAGAAGGTGATCTTGAGAGGACAGTTATCTCCTCCTCACCTCAGCTTTTAGTGAATACACAGAAAGCAGTTTTAGAATTTACTGAAATAACTTGATGTACAAACAAGTATCCAAAATACATTTTTAAAAAGAACTCAGCCAGGCAGTGGTGGCACATGCCTTTAATCCCAGCACTTGGGAGGCAGAGGCAGGTGGATTTCTGAGTTCGAGGCCAACCTGGTCTACAGAGTGAGTTCCAGGACAGCCAGAGCTATACAGAGAAACCCTGTCTCGAAAAACCAAAAAAAAAAAAAAAAAGGCAAAACTATGTTTTCGGTCATATCCCACTCCATTAACTTCTGTACTTCTGTGCATCAAATTGATCTTTTCTGACCTACTCAGAAGTCCAGTGTGGTCCACTCATCAGTCTCATAACAGGTGCTTTGTGGAGCCATATCATAGGGGATAGGGTCTCACGTAGCTCAGGCTATTATGAAGTCCAAGATTTGAACCAGGGAATTCTCTGCCTTGAGAACTGGGGCTAAAATTATGCATTGTCTATCATACTTGATTTATGTGCTGTTGAGACTTAAACCTAGGGCTCTATGTATGCTAGGCAAACACTTTCCGAATGGGGTTCTGTCCCTAGCCCTTAGCCTGTATTTCACAAAGAAAGAAATAGGAGCTCTGGAAGGAGGATAGGAGTTGCCCCAAATGAAATACTGGCACAACACTAACTAACCAGCGTTGGTGCTTAAAAAAAAAACCTACAGATTTGCTTGATGCCTTCAACTTGAAGTCCTTCAAGGAAAAGGGGGATTAAGGTATCAACAGTTGCTTTTTCACCTTGTTTTCCATCCCTAAAAACCCCTGTCCTGAATGTACCTAAAACAAAATTTAAGGTCATTACCACTTAGAAAATAGCAAGCACTCAGAAATTTGTTGCCCTAGTCTAAATCTTTCTGACAAAAAGATTGACTTTTATGTACCCCAAACACATGAATTCTGGATTAGCTCTCATAAAACTAGAAATTTAGGAAAGCTGGGAAACTAGCTTAACTTGTTGGTAAGCAGTGATGTTTACTCAGAATGTTTTCATAGCTCAAGGTGGGTTGCACCTGGGCTTTTGGGCAGCACTTTTCGCTGCATACCAGTGCTGCTGTAAGCCAGGGCCCTGCATAAGAGGCTTTGCAGGCTTTCCTTCCTAAGAGGGTACACCTAAGTGATTATGCTGCAAGGTCACAAGTGGTGGCATCCTATTAAACAGGTCCTTGTTGAGAGTTTCATTAGTGGCCTAGGAAAATAGGACAAAAGTAGCTGACACAAGGGAACCTGAATCTAGAAGTGAATTAACTGCAGACTCTCGGCTGTTGAGTGCTTAAGGAAACCTAAGGGGCTCTGAGCAGGGTAGTCATCTTTTACCCAGGCCTCCCCAAAGCATCTCTGAATTCTTTACTACTGTGACTTGGACCTTGGAATTTAGAGACCCTCTATTTAGACAGAATTGGATGACCTTTGACTATCTTGAAATAGATAAAGAGGCACTGGGGACCTTCAAAATTAATGGGATACAGTAGAATGATGATTTAGTAGAGTTCAAAGGTTTTATTCCCAATTTTACTAAAATTTACCAGATGAAGCTAGTTGCAGTGGCTCCCACCTGTAAGCCCATCTTTTTAAGGGTGAGGCAGGAAGATTGCATTGAGTGCAGAGTCAGCCAGGACTACAGAGTGAGTCCTAAGCCAGACTGAGACCACGTCTCAAACAAAACTTAGATCGTGTCACGAATACAGGCCTTCTGACTTGTCTTAACTGCCTAGAGAGACGCTAAGTGTAAGGCTTCACGGTTAGAGTTGTGGCTTGTTTTGTTTTGGTTTGGGTTTTTGCTTGTAAAATATGTGTAATTATGCTTTACTAATAGAATTTAATACTAACATATCAATAATGCATCCTGATTGCTGCTGTTTGTTTCCTTATGCTTTATCAGTGCTTATTAATAGCACTGCTTTCTTTGGTGCCATCCTTCTGCATAGCAGCCAAAGAGGCTGTACCTGCTTTCTGATCTGTTCTTGGATGCCTTGGGGCAATTGCACACTCTTTGCTACTGGGTGTTTTCCTTCTATGTGTAGGGATTTTCGGGACTAGCCCCAGGAGATAGAAGCCACCCTGTCTTAATTGAGAACATTGGTTAATTGGGGTTGCAGTGGGGAAGGCTTTTTATAGTATAAACTCTCAGGGTGACCTTAACTTCCCCAATAGAGTATCAGTTCACCTTGAATTTGCCCTCCAGCCCTATCCTTAGGGCAGGAATCCTCCCGAGTGACTCAAATTCTCATCCTTATTTAGTTGAATCCTGATGAGTAGCTTTCACAAAGCAAAATCCTGTACAATAAAAAGGAATCTATATTTTCTATAGTTGGATAATCCAGCACTGGGGACTTGAAGCTTAAATTATTTGGTGTATGCAAGAGCCTGCATATAAGGAACTTGTGGAGCAAGGGAAATAGAATATCCAAGTGTGAAATTGCTGCTATCCCCATGAAGCAATAGAGCTTTGAGTGAAGAGTTCTGAGTCTTGCCCCCCAATTAGCTTCAAGATTACAGACAAAGAGTTATTTTTTTGAGCAGTCATCTCACCTGAAAGTGAGTTGTAATTGTCAGGATTAAGGGTGTAGTTGTCAGGATTACAGTTTGGGGCAGAGACAGTTGGAGAGAATGCTTTTATTTCTTTGATTAATTATCATAGGAGATTAGTTACTAAATTCTGATGTAAACCTTCAAATCCTTGACCCTGCCCCTCTAGCTTTCTCCCTTGACTGTCCTCAACTGTTGCAGAACCTCCTAATGACTTCTTAGCTGCTCATCTGTCTTCCCTGGCTCTCAACCTCCAGAGGGAACTTTCTCATCCAAGGTCTAAGATGTGCCCTTGCATAAGTTAACCCATTCTGATCTAGCTTCAGCTGTCACAGCCCAAGAAATGTGGTGTAGGTGGAGCAATATACCTTTTTGTTCTAAATTTTATCTTGCCCAACATGTAACAGGTTCTGTAACCTCTATAGTTATTGAAATCAATTATGATTATTGAAAACAATGATTTCCAAGCTGAGTGTGTTGACACACCTGTAATTTTAGTACTGGGGATAGCCTGGGCAACATATTAAGACTATCTCAAGAACCAAAAAAATAAAAAAATAAAAAAATAAATTAGGGATTGGAAAGAGTACAGAGGTTAAGAGGATTTCTCATTCTTCCAGAGGACCTTAGTTTGGTTCCTAACATTTGTGTTAGGTGGCTTACTGCTGCCTGTAACTCCAGCTCCAGGGGATCTGATGCTCTTTTCTGGCTTCTGCAGCTGCACACAGCCCCCAACCCTGACCTCCAGTTGATTTTGAAGGACCTTGGTTCGGGCGGTGATAAGGATGTTAGTAATCAGTAGATAATTCTCCAAAAAGTATCTTTATGCTCTACAAAATATTAAGTTCTTATATTTGATGCCTAAGAATTCTGGATTTTTCCAGGGTTCCCATTACCTTCTGTTTGTGCCAAAGAGCTAACAATCAATTAGAACAGAGGTTGGGGGTGGGGCCTGCAGTCACTCAGTGTTTGCTTCTCTGTGCTTCTCTGTGCTTCTCCTGGTTTCTTCACTGTTTGTGCCTCTTCTCTTGGTCTTGGACAGGAGTTGGCAGAGGCCCAGGCAGGTAGTCGGTGTGAAGAAAGGTCTGGAATCCTAACGTCTCTTCTGTGCTCTGGGTGGGCAGCCGGGACTCAGATTCTTCCCTTGAAGGAAGCCCAGACCCTTGCCTGCTTAGAGAAGTAATTGTGCAGTGCACCATGTGTGCTCAGTGATGTTGATGGGCTCTGAGCCTGCTGCTTCTGTTGGCATGTATGTGTCCTCTGGCTCCTAGCATCTTCAGGTTCTACCTGCCCCTTCTGTAGACTAGCTTAGAGTGCTTTTTACCTAACTACTCTTTCCCTGCCTCCTTACAACCTAGATCTGTATTATAGTTCCTTTGGCCAACTTGTTTTCTTTTATTCCTCTTAGTTACCATAGTTACCAGTTTTGTGTATAAAATAATAATTTCCCTATTCATATCTCAGATTAGAAGTTTCATTGCTATGTGATGTGGTCTTTGTAGAAGGAATTTGATGGCATTCCTCCCTGGCTGCACTGTTATGGAACTTTCTTTGCTGTTCCTTTTCTATCTGTTTCTAGGTGGGGCCTCAGGTTGTGGCTTCATTTTTCAGTTTTGTCTTTTTGTTTGTTTGTTTTTTGAGACAGAGTTTCTCTTTGTAGCCCTGGCTGTCCTGGAACTCACTCTGTAGACCTGGAACTCAAACTCAGAAATCCGCCTGCCTCTGCCTCCTAAGAGCTGGGATTAAAGGCGTGTGCTACTGATGCCTGGCTGTTTGTTTTTTTATTGTTGTTGTTGTTGTTGTTGTTGTTTTTTTTTAAGGTAGATAGCCTGTTTAGCCTGTTTGCTGACGACCAAAAAGAAGATTATAGAGCAATGAGTGGGGGTTGAGGGAACAGTTCAACACTGATTTTAAAAAGAAGCCATATGACCTGAATTGGTTCTGTTTGTATTACTTTGTGAGTAATATAAACAAATAAATTGTACAATTACAAGGGAAGTTAGGTCTGACAGATTGTGCCATGTCTCTTCCTCCCTGCCTGGCTTTGGTAGATTTTGTTTGTACATTAGTGATTTAAGGACCACCGGGGATTTATTGTATCACTGTAGTATGATACTGTAGTAAATGACTAGGAAGAAGCCTTCTTCCAGAGGCTAAGTGTTAGCTATGGCTCTTGGGACATAGCATACTCTGAGCCAAGGGACCTATTTTCAGGTCTTGATTCACTTAACAAATAGCCAGTCAATGTATAGCCTGTCTTGCTTCCTTTTTTCTTCCTTCCATTTTTTTTTAAAGATGTATTTATTTAAAGATTTACTTTATTTTATGTATGTAAGTACACTGTAGCTGTCTTCATACACACCAGAAGAAGGCATTGGACCCTATTACAGATGGTTGTGAGCCACCATGTGGTTGCTGGGAATTGAACTCAGGACCTCTGGAAGAGCAGCCAGTGCTCTTAACTACTGAGCCATCTCTCCAGCCCGCTTTGTTTTATTTTTGAGATAAGGTCTCAAGTATGTAGCCCTGGCTGTCCTAGAACTTACTCTGTAGAGCAGGCGGGCCTCAAATTCCTAAGAGAGCTGCCTGCCTCTGCCTCTCGATTGCCAAAGTTAAAGGCACGTGCCTGCATACACAGTATCAGGCTTTCTATTGTCAAAATAAGACACCTGCCTACTTAGCTTATAGGGCATTTGTCATCCAGTAACTCACATAAGGACTCTGTTCCATCAATTGCATTATGAAGCATGTTGGGATTGATTTGACATGGAAGTGCCAGTACCAACTTTCCTGGTTTTGAACCTGTGTAACCCAATTCTGCCTTGTGTATCTACTTCAGATTTCACTGTTCCATCAGGTTACATTTTCCCAACCACATCTCGCATTTCCTTATACCTTTCTGGTCCACTTGTCTGGTGTCCCATTATCTTTTTCATCTCAGCCTAAGAGTTCTTGCATGTGTGATCTTCTATAGAAGGTGACCTTATTACCAACATTCCACTTACAATAATTGCTGCCATAGAACCAAGGTTCACCGAGCCAGAGGCGTGACACAGACCTAGCTTGGACTAGGCATTGGTGAACTAACAGAAGACATGGATGGACTGCAGTGAACTTCTGAAATAAAATTGTAATGTTATTTTGTTCATGTTAATAAAAATGCTTAAGTGCATCAGGAAAGAAGAGCAAGAACATATGCCTCAAATGGATTAGGAATCATAGAAGCTAGCAATATCTATCGTAATAATAGAAACAGCACTTGCTTTACAAAGCTTTTGGTTTGCTTTTATTCTCATCTTTCCAGCAGCCTTACAAAGAATGGATAGAATCATATACCAGTTCAAAAAATATAAATACACAAAATGGCCTCAAAGTCAACTAGATGGCAGCAATTCAAACCCCAGGTGCTTGACACCCAGCTCTGATGCCTCTGCCATACGTTGATTTCTGTATGGTTCTGTATGGGTAGAAGTGGACTGCGGGCATAGACTTTGCTTGGTGCCAGTTGTGTAGATCTTCTTGGCAGTTATTTGTCACCGTCTTCTTTCTTTAAAATAGTAATCTGAATGTCCACTCAAGCTCTTTCCTGTCCTTTGGTTTAGGAGAAAGGATCCTGGGCTATGCTGAGGAGCCCTGCTATCTCTGGTTTGTCATGGAGTACTGTGAAGGTGGAGACCTCAATCAGTATGTCCTGTCCCGGAGACCAGACCCAGCCACCAACAAAAGTTTCATGCTACAGCTTACAAGCGCCATTGCCTTCCTGCACAAAAACCACATCGTGCACAGGGACCTAAAGCCAGACAACATCCTGATCACAGAGCGGTCTGGCACCCCCATCCTCAAGGTGGCAGACTTTGGACTGAGCAAGGTCTGTGCAGGGCTGGCACCTCGAGGCAAAGAGGGCAATCAAGATAACAAAAATGTGAATGTGAATAAATACTGGCTGTCGTCAGCTTGTGGCTCAGACTTCTACATGGCTCCTGAAGTCTGGGAGGGACACTATACAGCCAAGGCGGACATCTTTGCTCTGGGCATTATCATCTGGGCAATGATAGAAAGAATTACTTTTATTGACTCTGAAACCAAGAAGGAACTCCTGGGGACCTACATTAAACAAGGGACTGAGATCGTCCCTGTTGGTGAGGCGCTGCTAGAAAACCCAAAGATGGAGTTGCATATCCCCCAGAAACGTAGGACTTCCATGTCTGAGGGGGTCAAGCAGCTCTTGAAAGACATGTTAGCTGCTAACCCACAGGACCGACCTGATGCTTTTGAACTTGAAACCCGAATGGACCAGGTCACATGTGCTGCTTAAACTCCAGGGCTGAACGTCTTGGGTGTTTTTAAACTAGGTGAGTGCTTCTTTTGTTATTGTACTTACACACTCCCTGGGCTGGACTCCGGAGTTGTAGAGAAAATTCAGGGCCAGGAAGTTAAGTCTTGTTGACACAGATTGGCCTTCAAGTCTTGGCAAGTAGAGATAGGTCAGATTATTTGAGTACAAAATAAGAAATGTAAAGAAGTCTTTTAAGAGGAAACTGTACTAGGCTGAATCTTTCAAGTTCTTTAGAAACACCTTTTCTTATTACCAAGGAATAAATTCTTGATATAAAATGGTGCTGAAATGAATACAGTTTTTGTCCCAACTGTGCTTGCTGTTCATGGATCCAGTTCTGTCTACATGGGACCTGATGCTGGAGGAAATTGGGACCTGGAAAGAATAGACCAGTTTGTCTTGGTGTGGAATACAGATAATGTAGAGGATATGAACCAGCTAGGATAAAGAACAGAGAGTGTCTGGAGTTGTTTGACTTTTCTGTTCAAAGCAGTTAGACTGTACCAGAGTCTGAGGTGTGATGAATAAGGCAGGACAAATTGATCACCACCATATGTGCTAGGTATTTTTTACACATATTGTGTTTTATATCATATCCCATAAATTAAGGACAAGTATATCTTACCAAATCTCCCCATCCCTTTTTCCTTAGTTATCAAGATGACAGGGTAGAAATAAGCTGTACGTAGATTTTACTGATATCTTGGTGGGGGTAGCTCTGGTTTCACGGTCCATCTGGCTTCTCTCTTCCTCTGAACCTCTGCAAAAGGTGACTTGTACAGAGCTGAGCAGCTTGCATCTGTCTTGTTCTCAGTAGACGTGGCTGGCCAGTGCTCTGATTGTATTTCTAACTGTAGCTTTCCTGTTTCCATCCTAGCCTTTACATTTCTGAAAGACCTCTTGGAATTCAGTTTTTCCTTATATAAGAGAAAGGTTGCCATTGAGAAAAGGACCTGAATTTAGGTTAGGATTATGAGATTGTCTCAATTGAGATCTTAGGCCCCTATTTGGTTCAGCACACGAGATGTGTGCTTGTTTACAGGGCAGAATTGCAGCTAAAGAAAACAAAAAGACAGGTGAATTAGTTAGGCATTTTGTAAGCCAGAAGGGGGTGGTGGTCCCCTGAAGCTGGAATTACAGGTTGTGAGCCACCTGACTTAGGTTTTAGAACACAAACTCAGGTCCTCTGGAAGAGCAGCAAGCCATTTAACTACTGAGCTCTCTCACTATTTCCAAGAAACAATTTTTTTTTGTTTGTTTGGTTTTTTTTGAGTCAGGGTTTCTCTAGACAGGGTTTCTCTGTGTAGCCCTGGCTATCCTGGAACTCACCCTGTAGACCAGGCTGGCCTTGAACTCAGAAATCCGCCTGTCTCTACCTCCCAAATGGTGGGATTAAAGGGGTGCACCACCACTGCCCAGCTTAAGAAACAATTTTTTTTAATGTTCTCTTCAGATGAATGAATTAATAACAATATACCAGTTTTTGTCATAAATAATTATATGAAAATAACTATGTCTAAAAATTAAGGATGAGTAGCATTGATTTTGCAAATCTGTTTAATTCTTTGCCTTAATAGTCTCATTGGGTTCTGCATTATAATATGGTAGACAACTCATCATGTAACTTCTGGAAGACTCCATTGAGAGAAGGAAAGTGAAAAAGGCAAACAGTGTCTTGTTATTATGAAAAATATAGCTTCATAAGTTCCTACACCAGACAGCAAGTAGAGAAGCAGAAATGGAGATGGCTCTTTGTGAGGAACTGTGTTGTGAAGAGGATCTGAGAAACGTGGGCTAGTTTGAATCCCACACAGAAAAGGATCTACTTGAGGATTGTCCCAAATTAAGGGATAGAACTTTAATGCCCTGGTTTCTAGGTAACTTGCTGTTAGACGTGTCATTGCTGGGGTGTTATGCATAGCTGGCCCCAGTCAACATGAACAATCCCAATCACATAACAGTTAGGTATGTACCTAAGAGAACAACAGTGAAAAGAGGGAGAAACTACACTTTGAGCTGGAAAGGTAGAATTCCTATGCAGAGATAATTGGCTACAGTGTAGGGTTTGAGTCTTAATTTCTGTGGTTTATTGGCTATGTGATAATCAGGCTGGTTATTTCACCACTCTGGGCTTTGGTTTTATTACTCACAAAGTGGATTTAACCATGTATATTTTATATGGGTTGTGAAATGCCCTAAACAAATTGTTTGGGTGAAGCAGTAGGTTTTAGGTGTGTACTTATGCCTGAGATGGAAGCATGCTGATGCATAGTAGCCTTACGTTGGGAGGTTTGCTTTTAAAAACAAAGCTAATTTGTCCAGGTGATTTGCTTTAGAAAGGCATATCTGTATTTAACTGCTCAATACAGTCTGTCCTCCCTGATTTGTCACTTTTAGAAGAGAGCCATTTCTAATGAGTCCTATCAGCCGCAATCCTTATCCCAAGCAGGAAGCCAGTTAAGCTGATGGTCCTGTGCCATAGCCCACACTTCACCAGGGGGGCACTATGATATGAGTGACAGCCTCTACATTAATAGGCAAGCCTGCAGTCCAGTACACACATATCTATTAGTGGGACCTTTTGAAGTCAAGCTCTTGGGTGATGTATTTGGAATGTTCAGCTAAAGCCTGCTGAAGGAAATCAGATGTTAATGTGACTTGAAGTGTCTGTGGAGAGGGGAGGTCATAGAATATAGTCTTTGCTCCATATAAAGTCTTAGTAGTTATCTAATATCAAAGAACTAGGCCTGGTTTTTGTTGTTGATGAAAATCATGGAGCTAATGTGTATAGTTTAGATTGTAAGTTTAAGAAATCCTCATAATTGAATTCAGTGAATAATTTATCATGGACCATCCTGAATTTGGCTGTCCTAGCTCCTAAGCATTTTGGAGTGTAGGCAGGGGCTAGAGATCTTGGTAGGTTTCCCATGAGAGATAGTTTCTTCAGTGAAATTTAGTGTCCTGGTCCAAGCAGTGTCTCAAGAAAACGTGTGGTGGCTAAAGGGCCAAAGCCTTTGGTTTATGTCTCAGAAGTTGATTTTAGCTTTTTAGCTTTAGTCTATGTAGCATTGAATTGGCCACAATGCACACTCCCCTTCTGGTCTGTGGAGTTGAAGGAGGGACTTGATACTCTGTGGCCTGAAGTAGATTGCTACACCCATAAGGTGTAAGAATGAGGCTTTTATTTAAGTAAAATGATCACTTGGCTACAGGGGATCCGTTGACTAATGTATTAGGGTTTCCATTGCTATGAAGACACCATGACCAAGGCAACTCTTACAAAGGCAAACATTTAATTGGGGCTAGCTTACAGATTTAGAGGTTTAGTTCATTATCATCACAGCAGGAAGCATGGCAGCATGCAGACAGACAGGGTGCTGGAGAAGGAACTGAGAGTTCTTCATCCAAAGGAAGCTAAGAGCAAACTGTCTTAAGGCTTTTAGGAGAGTTTCAAAGCCTACCTCCCACAGAGACATTCTTCCTCCAACAAGGCCACACCTCCTAATAGTGCCACTCTCTATAGCCAAGCTTTCAGACTTGAGTCTATGGGGACCAAACCTATTCAAACAGTTACAGTTAGCAGTGGTTTTGCTTTTGTTTTAGGCAGACTTGTCTTTTCTGTCTTAATCTCTTTTGAGTCCCTGTCTATATAGGAACTAGATTGGGTTAGGACTGTGTGTCTCTAGTATTTCACAGAGCTATCCCAAGAGAGAACTTGGGGGAAGATGCCATATTTGGTTCTCTCTTGTCCCAGGAAATAGAAACTTTGCCTTTGACTGTGATGGCTTTGGCTTAGGTACCAGTGTAACACATATGTCCCCTGGGGCCTTGCCTTTCTAGGTCTTTTGGAGTTGTCCTCCACAGATGAGGAAGGCTGAGCAGGCAGGTACAGGCAGCTTCCTGGGGTTGGGGGGGGGGGGGCTTGTTGCCACCTCTTGATGGCTCCTGCTCTCAGAGAGGAGGAAACCAAGCTGTTAGTCCTGAAATGGTTGTGTACCCACCCAGGGATCCTCTGTATGCTAGCCTCTGGAAGGACAGGCCTGCCCTGGGGCTGTTGATAGTAAGGCCTAGATGCTGCTCATTAGGCTTTCTCTAGCATTCTTGACTCCACCCAGCAGAGATTTCATCCCTTGGGCGAATCTGAGGGCCTCTGATGATAATCATCTAGCTGCCAGCAAAACTGTCTGAATGTTTTCTTCCAACTTGAATCTCTTGGGACCTTGGGGACATGAAGATATTCCCACTGACCTAAGTAATAGCTTCATGCTATCAAAGAAGCCTGTTTGATGGGTCTGTGAGTTGGGGCCAATGACCCTATCTTTATCTCTATCCCTGAATGAACTTATTCAGGGAATAAGTTGTTATGTACTTACTGTTCTACATAACCTATCTAGTTATGCTATTTGTCCTCATTCTGTACATGAGAGAACAGTGGTTCACTAAGAGTCAGAATTTGATGCAAGTATGTGGTTGGAGGTTCCATCCTTCCATTCTGCCTACTGCAGTCTCTTAAAAAGCCATACTTGTGTGGGTTCATGCTTTGAAGTAGCTAATAGGTTTTTTTTTTCTAGAAAAAACTACACTTATTGCCCTCCATATACAGTTCCTGTGGGTGTCCTCCACAGCCACAGCTGCTCTTGCTATGTATGCCACACAGGACCACCAGCCCAGCCATTGCTTTAGGTGACATTAGCTTGTGTCCAGATTCCTTTTGAGTTACTCTGACACTGCCTTAGACATTGACAGGGAAGGCAGTCTAGGATAGATACCCATACAACCAAGGAGTGTTTTCTTTTCTTTTTTTCCTTTTAATTTTTTAAAAAGATTTATTTATTTTATGTTAAATACACTGTAGCTGTCTTTAGACACTCCAGAAGAGGGCATCAGATCTCATTATGGATGGTTATGAGCCACCATGTGTGTGGTTGCTGGGATTTGAACTCAGGACCTTTGGAAGAGCAGTCAGTGCTCTTAACCGCTGAGCCATCTCTCCAGCCCCCCAAGGAGTGTTTTCATTCGAGCAGTGCAGCAACAGCTTGAAAAGAAGAGGAGGAGCTGCCATAGCATCCTCCATGGCATCCTACCTGAAACCCATTCTCAAGAATTAGCTAGAAATTCTAGGTAGATGTGGACTCAGAATAGAACAACATGGTTGCTGTAATTCTCAGGGACAGCTCTCTCAATTCTCTCAAATCCTGACTAAAGCTGGGATGTCCTCAAGAATGTCTGCTCTGATGGGTGGGGCTGCCTACAACCCTGTGTTGAAAAATTCTGGGGCCAAGGCAAACAGGCAGTGTAGCCCATTGGTGACATTGGTCATTTAGATATTACTGAAGCTTTTGTAGGTTAGTTATAGGTAATGGCTCTGACTAGCAGGGAAGTTTTTGTGGAAGAGTATTTAGGACTGATTCTTGAGGGACTTTGGAATGTCTATAGTTGAGATGTGAGGTGACCACTTGGGCATTTACTCGGGAGGCTTTGTTCAACAGACTACTCAGGACTACTCTGTTGAGAAGGGAAGGGTGCTGTTCCCAAGTGCTGATTCAGGCCTGGGGAGAATACCCAAGATTTTATCTTGACAGTAGGAAAGAGCAGACAAGTTGTCAGCCCCTTTTCATTTCAACTAATACCTCATACTATTATTCCAAAAGTAGAAAAAAAAAATAGAGATTTCTTTCAGCATTTCTAGGGCTCAGAGGCATGGCAGGTCTTAAAAATGCCAACCGAGTTTAAAATAAATCAATACTATAAAACACTGTAGTGAATTGCCCAACTTTAAAGGAATTTCACTTTCAGTAAGAGCTACCAGGGGAGAGCTGTAACTCAGCCTGCAACATAAACAGGTCAGAAAGAATTCTGTATTTTGTTTCTTTGTTAAAGAAAATGATGTCTAGGGACTTGGGAAGACTGTGTTAGAGCTACCCTGGCACCCCATAAGGCATAGTAAGAAAGATAGAAATGCTTGTTTTCCAGCTACAAAACTAATCTTGATTTGAAGCTGAGGGGAGGAGTCTTATGAATGATGGTTTGAATTTTTCTTTTCTTTTTCTGAACTCAGGAATGGTCCTAGTGCAGTGATGGGAGAAACATTGGCCATGTCATTTTGGATTTTAGTATTTATCATTTTGTCCAGTGAGTAAAATTACCAAGATGATGTGAGGCAGCTGGTTGAATCTGCATGTACCTATATCCATCCTCCAGGGAAAGGGACCCCTTAGTAACTGCATATAATACCCCTTTGCTTTTCCTTTCCTACTTTCTGTTGGACATGCCTAAGACATGCCCTTCTAGAAAGCTTCGGCCTAGGACAGATTTCAGGCATGGAGTAGGAGTGTGCTGTTGTGAGATCTTGGCAGACTGCACAAACACTGCTAGCAGGACCCAGCCCCTTGTACCAGACATAAAGAAAACTGGAAGTCACAAGTAAAGACTCATTTGTTGTTAGTAACCAGATTGCCTGTTTGGATCTGATGAATGTTTGGAAAGAACTCTTGGTTTGCATGGGGCAGCAGAAATGGGTGTGAAAAATACCACACCCCAGACAAACAACAGAGTGACTTTTTACCTTTATAAAACTTGTTCTGGGGTTTCAGCCAAGTACTGAAAGTGAAGTGCAGCTGTCACTACTGACACAGTCCAGAGGTCCCTTGACCATCTCAGGCTCCATTCTAGTGTGGTATAAAAAGGCTCTGGAGAGCATGGAGCTCTCCATCTCGATGATTCAGAACTCCACTTGCCCACCTGCTCATAGAACTGGTGTTGATGCTATGGGAAGACTAAATGAGAGTCCTCTGCAGTCCCAGTCCTTGGCCTTGGGAGAAACGGAACAATGTTAGAGGTGGTTCCAATTTAGCAGTGTCACGACCCTAAGACAGCTATAAGCAAGGATTGTAATTCCTGTCAGAGAGAACTTCAAGCCATTGTCACAGTCCTCTTCAGCTGCCTTTAAGACTGAGTACAGTTATCAAAAGCTTAGGGATGCTCTGTAGCCTTAACTTGACCTCTGCCTGGTGGAGAAGAGACTTCTGTCTTTAAGTATCCTTTCACACTTTAGTTTGAATGATACATGGTACAAAGGAGAGGCACATTGTGGCAATAGAACTCAGGAACCCGTGGGTCTCTTTCTTTGTACATAGTGAACAAGTGTATATCCATAGCCCTGCATTTACTTGTTTGCTATTGCCGAGGAGCTGGCCTGGAACAAGCTGGCTTAAGTGGGATGTGAAAGGGAACCCCTGCTCCCTCAGTGTGCTGAGCCTGTGAGACTGGGTACTCCCACTGTTTATCTTGTTAAATCCTTACTTGTGTCCTTGATGTGGCTGCCTTTTCTCCTGTTGATCTCTTCCATTCCAGAGAGGAAGTAAGTGATTTGACCATGTGGGTGACATCTGCTAGCTCAAGTGCTAGAGCTCTAGCCCAGGGTCGCTTCCGTTTGGCTCTCAAAGAGAGGCCATGTAGGCAACCCTAGGGGGATCCTAAGCTGTCTTTAAAGGTCACTTTAAGGCTCAGAGAAAAAGAGTGCTGTCTTTTGAAGTAGGTGACAGGAATATTTGTCTAATAGACTTGGAGAAAGACCATCAGCTGGCATCCTGAGCAGAACTCAGCACTGGCAGAGCACCAAGAATATAAAAGCAAAGAGCTTAAGCCTGGGTTGGCTCATACAAAGGTCAGATATCACTAAGCTGCCAGGGGCTCTGACGTCAGCCTAAGGAGGAGGGCCTTCATCTTGCATATAAGGTGGGGTTGGAGAGTGGGTAGAACAGTGCCTCTAGCATTTTAGGAGGGTAGGTCAGACCTTCTGGGTAGGAGCTACAGCACCACACCTGGCAGGATACCTATGTGGAGGGCATGAAACTAACTACACTGTCCCATTCTCTGTGGAGGAGGGAAGAGGGAAGACAACCAGGATTGTGGAAGCCCTGTGTTTTCACAGTAGTGACTTGTAGGGGATCTGTGGAATCTGCATTTAAACCACACTCCGTTCTGCCTCAGTGGCTTTTGGATACCTCATCTCTCTCTGGGTTGTTTACCTGTGTGAAATGTGGGGTGGTGCTCACACGGTTGTCTGCATTACAGTTCAGCAAGCAGAGAATGCAGAATTGCCATGCCTCCTTTTATCCCTATTGGGGTATCTTGTTTTTGGTTAACCTTTCTAGGCTAACCATGAATTTGACTTTTTCTTTCCCTCATGATGTGTGGAGCCCTTTTTCCCCCCAAGAAAGCCACAAACTTCTTAGCAAGAGCCCCCAAGAGTTCCTCTTGGCATGCTCGACTTTGAGCTGTAACCAGACAATGTTTTGCCCAGACCATTCTGGCCTTGAGCCTTTCCTTTTATAACCACAAATTGTCCTGTCACCACATGGAAGAGTGACCTCTTCTTTAGTAGTAACAAGGACTTCGATGGCTTCCTCCTGATGGGAAAGTGTCCTTTGGGGAAATCCCAGGATCCCTGACTTTTCCCTGGAGCCCTTTCTCTGCTAATCATAGCAGCTACAGTTGAACCTGGTTCTGTGGGGACCCACCGAGGCAGTGAGCAGCTTTTATTTCAGCCCCACACTTAATAAGCTTAGGGAAGAGGATTTGTTATGGTATCCACGTATCTTAACTGCTAGTTTTGTCAGAGCTATTTCTAGGAACAAAAATGTCCTCTCTTTTAATTTAGGACCCATTACAGATAAAGTGCTAAAGAAAAACACCAGCCCCAGCCCTAAGACCTATTGTCTTCCTTCAAGGCCAGGGCTGAGGTCTCAGTGGTTCCAAGCTCTCTCACACAGTCAGGATGACTCAGCTGGCAGCTCTGCCTACTGTTCATCACCATGGAGCCTTCTAAGTCTAGAATCTTCCATCCTGGCTAGTAATTCTTTTTGTGCATTTGGTAAACTTTTTAATACTAGCAATTTTGGCAGCACATTTAAAGGAATCAGATGGTTTAAAATAGTATGATGTCAGTAATACAGTGTGATCACTGACATATTCAGACTAAGTAAGCCTCCATGTATAAAAGCATCCTCCCTGTGCTGTTGCCGTAGACTCACTCACTGCCCTGTGGAGTTTTCTGAGACAGCTGAGGAAAAGCTATTGTGTTTTCAGCAGCGACCTTTCTCTTAGTCTTCTTGCTCAGGTGTCCATTGGGCCGGGCAGCTGTGCTTTCTTTTAAAATGGTGTTCATGTGCTGCCTCTGGTTAGTTTTTGCCTGCATAACTCAGGCTCCTGTCTTTGATTATTCATTGTGCCATGGGTACTTCTCAGAATCTGAGTAGGGAGATAGTCTACAGGAAAATGCAAATGGCATATATACCATGAGAGTTTAAGACCTTTCAGGGATTCTAGAACTCATGCTACATTCCTGAGATTAGAAGAGCCTTGGAATAAATAAAAGTCCTCTGTCTTATCAAGTTCTTCATTGAGCACTTGGGGGGAAAAATGAAGTCTCTAAGGGAAAAAGCAGTGGTACTGGAAGCCGGTCCTCTCGTCTGCTCTTACCATCATGTAGAGATGTAGGTCTCTCCTGCTGCTTCTGAATAGGCTACTGCCTGGGAATCTGTGCCCAAGACTTATAGAAAACCTGATAGATCACCTTCTATCTCAAGCTGAATCTAATGTAAGCTATTAGGTTTCACCAGCTTTAAAGCACACAGTAAATGTTCTAGTGGGAAGGCTGGAGAGGCTCTGGTTAAGTTAGACCTACTATTCTCACTTTTGTGATGTGTGCCAGTTGTTCCTTCTCTCTGCGCCTTTTCTTTGGGAAAGTGGTCAAGCTCATCTTGACTCGAGTTGTGGGATGTAGTTACAAACTGTAAAGTCCATTACAGATGGTTACTACTCATCATTATGCTTAGCAGATGTGGCTTTGACTTTCAGGGGAGCTCTGGCCAGAAGTCTCACCGACAGCAACAAGGGAAACCCTGATTGATGCTAGGAACCATATCTTGTTATACCCTGGTCACCAAGGGAGCCAAGGATGGCATCTGGTAGGATGAGAGAGCTAAGCAAGGGCCCACATGGCTGGGACCTTCACTGTTCATCGACTAACAAGTATTCGGGGCTGGTTGCTTTGACTCCAACCAAACCAGATGGCCTTTCTGTCGTCCTGTAAACATGCTGTGGTGTGTGCTCCTTGGGGAAGGTGTCCCTGTCAGTCTTTTGTTTCACCTACTAATCAACTGAAAACATAGACAAAAGCAACAGGCAAAAGCTACAGAAGGCTGGGATAGCTGCCATATCATCTGGGAGTATATGAGTTTTTCCCCCAAGTGGATTTTTGGGGGAATCTTTTAATTCCTATTGCTAGTAGAGGAGCAGATGCACTCAGTGAAAGAGTAGGCCTCAGAAATAAGAGTTTTCTTTCTAGAGTGCATGCTCTTTATGTATAGACTTTGGGTCTAGTTAATTTTGTGCATGCTGATTTTGTTGTTTATTTTTTTAATTGGAAATATTTTTTCATATATTCTGACTCCTTTCCCCTCTGATTCTCCCAGGTTCTCTCCATCTCTACCTACCAAAACTATTCCTGCATTCTTTTTCTCCTTAGAAAGTAAACAGGCAAATTAAAACAAACAAAAACCCCAATAATTTTTTAAGAATTTATTTATTTATTATATGTAAGTACATTATAGCTGTCTTCAGACACACCAGAAGAGGGCATCAGATCCCATTACAGATGGTTGTGAGCCACCATGTGGTTGCTGGGAATTGAACTCAGGACTTCTGGAAGAGCAGTCAGTACTCTTAACCACTGAGCCATCTCTCCAGCCCCCAATAATTAATTAAACAAAACACAACCTAAACAGGAGAAACACATACATACGGATAGACGACGGATAGACACATAAAACCCATTAAGAAAACAAATTGGAAGCCATAATATGTAAGCAAATGACCAGTAAAGTAAAAAAAAAAAATGCCTAAACAAAGCAACACAAGACAAGAACAAGGAAACAAACAACAAAGCACTCAAATACCATTGAGTTTGTAGTATAGTATATCGGCCATCTACTGTTGGGCATAGGGGTAGGGTGCCCTTGAGTATAGTTGGAGACTCTGTTACAGAAAATAGGTTTGCTTTTGCAAGCTGTTGTCAATTGAAGAAAGCTCTTTGGTTATTGATGAAGCTCTGTATGGTTTTCCCTCTCAGTGCTGGGACCCTGCCGAGTGTGGACCTGTCATGGTAACACAGTCCTGTTGTGTCTAGGAGGCACTGCAAGTTACCTTGTTGTCATCTATCTCCTATGACATCTCTCATTCTGTCCTTTGTCCAGATTTGAGTCTCTTTGTTGGTTCCCATCTATTTCAGGAGAAAGCTGCTCTGATGAGACCTAGCAAAAACACTGATCTGTGGCATAGCAGAAAGTTGTTAGTAGTCATTTTATTGCTGGGTTTCTGTAGCAGAACAATAGTATTTGGTTTTCCTGTAGGCCCATGGCCTGCCTATCTAGTCTCAGGCTCTTGGCCACCAGAGAAGTGTCATGCCTGGGTTCCATCTCATGGAGTGGGCCTTAAATCTATTTAGATAGACCAAGGTTGGTTATTCCCACAGTGTTTGTTCAGCAAAGTATTATGCAAGCAGGTTACCATTGTAGACCACAGGGTTTGTAGCTGACTTGTGGTTCTTTCTGCTTTGATAGCATGCTGAGTATCATGAAAACTTGTCTGTAGGGGTGAAGGTTCTAGTTAGGCAGGCTCAGCTTGACTTGTGTTCACAGAGATATATAAGTGTTGTTTTCAGCAATAGGGCCTTCCTGTCAGTTTGTAGAAAGCAACCCATATCCTTGGCAGTGCCCTGGGTTGTTGGTGACTTTCCCTGGGACCTCTTTGGCCAACAACTGAATTACATGTAACCTATTCCTGGCACTGGAAGTTATACTTAGCAGAGAAAAATGTCTAGTTGGGGGGATTGTCTCCTCCATTATTTGGTGACTCCATTTAGATTTCTTTCATATATGTATATATTTTAAGAAGCTTCTGTAGTAGTAGGTTTCCATATGACCCCTCCAATGATCCTCAGTGTTAGTTGTCCCTCCCACTATTCCCTTCTTGTTTCTTCTCTTCCCTTCCCCTTTCCGTTTGATCCTCCCATTCTAATCTGCATCCTACCCCCAATTCTGTTTATTACCTTGTCTCCACGGTACATATTTATGTATAGTCATTGGGTCTGATTAATTTCAGTGCATTCTCTGGTTTTTTATGTACAAGTCTTGTTTTGTTTTAATAAGTTTATTAAAAATAAGGAAAAGGAGGGGATTCTTGGTTTTAGTCCCAAGTCAGAGGTCCACATCTAGGGATAGCCCCCTTCTTGCTGCTTGCTGGCTATATTTTGAGGCAGCACAGGGCATAGTGTATCAAGAAACTTCTGTGGGGTGTGTGTGTGTGTGTGTGTTTGTGTCCAGGATCTGCACCTCCACCACCACCCCCCATTTTTATTTAGATTTACTCATTATTTTATGAAATTATTTCTTTGGTTTTTTTCGAGACAGGGTTTCTCTGTGTAGCCTTGGCTGTCCTGGAACTCACTCTGTAGACCAGGCTGGCCTCGAACTCAGAAATCCACCTGCCTCTGCCTCCCAAGTGCTGGGATTAAAGGCATGCGCTACCACTGCCCGGTCTTTTTTTAAGATTTATGTATTTAATGTATATGAATATACTGTAGCTGTCTTCAGACACATCAGAAGAGGGCATCAGATCCCATTACAGATGGTTGTGAGCCACCATGTGGTTGCTGGAATTTGAACTCAGGACCTCTGAAAGAGCAGTGTTCTTAACCGCTGAGCCATCTCTCCAGCCCTCATTATTTTATGTATGTGCCTGTTTTGCCTGCATGTGTGAATGTGCATCACATGCATGCCCAGTTCTAGTGGAGGTCAGAAGAGGGCATCAGATCCTCTGGAACTGGAGTAATAGATGGTTGTGAGCTGCCATGTGGGTACTGGAACTTGAGCCTAGGTCCTGGAAAAGCAGCCAGTGTTCTTAACTACTGAGCCATCTCTCTAGCCACTAGGATCTCCCTCTTTAAAGACCATCAAAGCTTAATCATGGGATTCTGCCCAAATGGTTTATGTAATCCTGATAACCTTCCAAAGGCCTCATCCATCCAGACACCATAAGTTTCACCACCCTATTATCTTTGCAAGGACTTTAACATCCTTTCTATAGAGTCAGACCGTATTCTTGCCATCTACGACACAGCTTTGTAACTTTCACTTGACCCATTAGCAGTCTTCGTACTGATACACAGATACCATCCTTCTCTCATTCTTCAATTTAACAGTGAGCTGATAGATCATTTATTTAATTTCTTTAGTTTTGGACTTTGGAGGTATTGCCTCATAATTGGACATCTTTATTCTTGAATTCTTTTCCATATTTAGAGTTATCAGTGAAGCCAGTTTTCCAGGAGTAGAAGTACCAGGCTCCAGCTCTCAGCACACCTGAAACTCTGAAAGGTTTTTAACCAACTATTTCCCAGAGGTTGCTTACCCTCCTCCATCAGTGTGAGGGATGTCTTTCCCATAGCGCCTACAACCACTTGGGGTGGCTGAAGGTACATTCAGAGTCTAGCTGGAGACATTGGCAATGAAGAAGTGAACTCATTGAATGTCACAACTGCTATAGGCCCTATACTTTATATTCATTCCACTCAGAGCCTAAAAGGGACGGAAGGCTTCTAGAGGAAGAGAGAGGCAGACATGCCCATTCTGGTGTCACTTTGTGAATGAGCAGGGCACCTGTCCAAGACCCAAGGCTATGGGGATGGGGCCAGTGTTGTCTGACTGTACTAAGCACAGATCAGTGGAGAAGGGTGAACACTGGGCTGGAACCAGGGCATGCTTCCGAAACTGCAGACAGTAGGCTTGATGTGTCTCTAGAACAAGGAAGCCACTAAAGGGTTGCACGTGTACAGGAAAGGGCCTGTTTGGGTCAGTTGTCTAGGGAGAAACTAGACACTCTGAAAACTTCAGAACATTGCTACCCAGATGACCTGCCCTGTCTAAGACAAAGCTATACTTAGCTATGTGATTCAGTGGCTTAGAGTATGGGACTGACCCAAGACTAATCTCTATAGGCTTTTGTGTGTTGGGTTTCTTTGAAGAGCATCATCTTGTCTTATTCCTGAAGCCTGGCATCAAAGCACTTCCCAAATAGCAGCCAATGCTCACGTGACCAGCACCAGGCATTCTTCTAAGTATCGTGTGTATGTGTGTGTGTGTGTGTGTGTGTGTGTGTGTGTGTGTGTGTGTGTGTGTGTACTCGTGTGTGTGTGTGTGTGTGTGTGTGTACTCGTGTGTGTATGCACACGCACATGTAATGTTTCAGGCAATAGCAGACAGTACACAATGGTATTCTATTAAGTATACTCTGATATTCAGACAGCTTTACATTTATTGTATCATTAAGCTATGCACAGCTTAGTTTATGATCTTTAAAATCACTTGTGACATAAGTTATGAGACCAAAGAACAAAGGGCTTGAATTTGTACAGTCAGCTGGCAGAACGTATTAAGACACAGTTTTTTTGTTTTTGTTTTTGTTTTTTTGTTTTTTGTTTTTTGTGAAACAAATAGTATATAAACTTTAAGATAATTCAAGAGGGGCTGGAGAGATGGCTCAGCAGTTAAGAGCACTGACAGCTCTTCTGCAGGTACTGAGTTCAAATCCCAGCAACCACATGGTGGCTCACAACCATCTATAATGAGGTCTGATGCCCTCTTCTGGTATGTCTGAGACAGCTACAGTGTACTTACATATAATAAATAAATAAATCTTTAAAAAAAAAAGATAATTCAAGAAAGACACATGTTGGTCATCTTTAAAGAGATTAATTGAAGATCTCAGAAAACCTATCTGCTCAATACACATGATTAGTCACAGAAAGCTTTCTCTTCCATTAATAGCAGCTCAATTTATACACACAGAAAAAATTCTTAAGACCATGCAAATTCAGTTGAATTCCACCAAAATGTTACTTTAAGAAAAAAATTAAAAACACACACCAAAACACGATCAAGATTAAACTAAAGAAAAATAATAAATAAGCATAATTTATATTTTATTTTAAAAAGTTTGACATCACACATATTAAAAGTGTGTTATGCCATGTTCATTCATTCCTCGGAAGTGGCATTTTTAAAGTGTTAAGCATTGTTAAATATCAAAAAATACAACTCTGTTTTACAATGTGGTACTGGCATAATTCAAAGTACTGTGCCAATTATAAATAGATAATCAAACATATTTAAAGGAAAGCATATAGACACATTTATATGCACACAATTTATTATAGTCATGCAATCAAAGATATTTATAAAAGCAAACAATTTCACCCACCCCTCAGCAGTAATCAGGCATAGTTTTGTCTCCAGAACACTTACTTAGTTATAACTCCAGGAGATGATGCAGTGGGCCGAGTGGGACCCATCTCTCGGTTCTGGGAATCCTTGCTCTGGGTCTACCCGACAAGGGGGGTGTTGGGGCTGGGGAGAAGAGGAGGAGTAGGTAATGTGGTCTCTTTAAAACTTGTTGGTTAACTTAGTGTATGTAGGTTCTTAGAAGCTGAACACTATTAGCAAAATCTTACAGGGGTTGCTTCGAGGCTTGACAGCACTTATTGGTGAGAGTGGAGAAGAAAGGCAGATAGAACCAAGACCATTAGGGTCACCTAGGAATGGGTCCTGTGGGGTACAGGGAAGCTGGAGTTAGGAAAAAGGTATAGGATTTGTGACAGATTGGTAGCTGGAGCCAACATGCATTAGGTTCCCCCTTCCAGGTCTTCCCTTAGTCATATGACCTTGAAGACATCAGTTTCCTTTCCTGAGAAGGTAAGTAGAAGCTCAGCTTACTTCATGGGAAGTATTGAGAAAACAGTGTACACAGCTTCCAGTCAGTTTGGTTTGGGTATGGGCGCTCTCTTCACCCACTGATCCAGTGTCCATGCATTGCCTGCCTTCTGTCTTCCAGGTCGATCCTTCGGGACCCACAGTCTCATCATGTCTCGGACAAGATGGCAGAGGGCACAGGTGGTGGCTATCTCCTGACAGCTGGACCTCCCACAATGTGAAGCTTTTGCTTGGGGTTCCCACTCTCCCCTTTTCTTTTTCCTTTATTATAATAATGTTTTTTTAAACATTAAACCATCAAGACTTCTGAAGAGCAGAAGGCTGCACTCTGGACAGGCACCTTTTTATTGTTGGGTTTTTTTGTTGTTGTTGTTTTGTTTTGTTTAAGAACATTGAATGTGGACAAAACTTATGCATATAGTCACTGTTAACCTGTTAAGTTAGAAAGCAATTTTGGTTTTATCTTTCATGTTCTATTTTCTTTCTTACACACATCTCAGTTCTACTTTAGCATCCCACTTCCCACAGAAGTTCTGTCTACCCAGAGTTTGATATTTCTCCTGGAAAGGGACACGAAGATCTAAGGAAGCAGCCTCTGAGCTGCCTCCCTCCAGATGTGGGAGCTGCTGGACTCCTCTGATGGGCTGGTCCTGGCCAGCCCGGCCTCAGACAGGAGCAGAGATGAAGAACCTCTCAGAAGAGGAACCAGGGGTTGGCCAGAGGGACTCTAGAAAGAAGACCTAAACCATGAGTTTGGTTCCCAGGCCACACCAGGACTCACTGTAGTGGGCATTGCTTCCCTCTTTTGACCTTTCCAACTGGAGTCCCTGAGGAAAGAGACCAAGAGTGGTCATCCCATCACTTGGGGATAAAGAGACCCCAGCCCCACTCTCCCTGCACAAGCCTATCTTCTATTAGGACTGTAGTGCCAACCCCCTGTCAAATTTGGTCTTCCTTGGCCTCTTGTCTCTACTATGAGGCCAGTACCTTTCACCCTCTGCTCCTGGATTGTCTTCTCTATGTGCTACAAGTCCAGCCTGTCACAGAGACTACCTAGGTCTCAAGATCCAGTTTTGATCCTTACAGAGTACCCTCAACTGGTTGCTGCCATCATTTCCTCGAAGTGAAAGGTGTGCCCTGTGTACCAGGATCCCTAGTGTCACCACTAGGTGACACTGTCAAGCGCCATCTCTCTTACCCCCAAGGACTTCATGTTAGGTGATCAACCTCTATGTCACAGTTGTCTGATGAGAAGAGAAAGGACCTGCGTTGAGGAGGAGGTCTGAGGCAGATGGGGGTGCCCAGGTGGCTAATAGAAGCCCATGTAGCAGCTAGCCATATAAAGCACCCCGACCTAGATCCCCATGACTGCTGCACACACTTTGACTTGTAATTCCCTTGCAGTGTTCTTACAGCCTCCTGAGGAAAGATGATCTCCCTCCAGCTGCCTCATGGACCCCACCATTTTCTCTGGTATTGCCCTCTACTTTGGAGCACCTTTGGTTGCTCCAAAACTTTTCCAGACTTTTCACCTTGTTCTGGCCTTGTGGGATGGGGTCTCTGGACCAGGAAAAAAGGGATCTGTGTTCATTCTTGTTTATACTTCCTAAACTAACACAGGATGGATAGGGAAGGAAGAGGTCAGGGGGAGCATTCCCTCAAGCAGGGGTCCCTTGTTCCTGCAGTGTGGGAAAAGGCCAGCACAGCTGGCAGCTGACCCCGCTTAGTTAGCTCTGTCCACTTTTCACTTTCCAGCCTTCTCTTAGGCAACTCAGCACCAAAGTTTCTTTCTCCTCTTGGCCAGAGGTCAGCTGCTGTTCCTGTGGGTGCATGACTGAGGTGGGAACCTTACCTTGTGCTGCCCTGTGATAGCATCTCGTCTCCTTGAGTGACTTTATAAGCAGCCTCCTGAGCCTAATCAGAGTGGCACTGGGAGGGTGGGAACAGTGGCATCCCCTAATTGCAAGATACATTCCATTTCTGTTCTGCTCTCCCTTCCCTTGGGTGCTGCAGTCTCTGTGCCTGAGCAGATGGGGAAGCAGTCTCTGAGCTCAGGACCTCAACTCTTCCTGCTCTAGTCCTGCTCTGGGTTCCTGGTTAAGGCTCACTATCTGTCTACCTTATTCTTTTCTCTTCCCCTGTTTCTAACCAAGGCCTGGGTTATAATGTTTTTCCGCCATACTTTTCTTGGTGTCAGTGTAGCCCCTGTAGGTTGCAGGTGGGTAGCCTAGTGAGGGATAGCCTGCTTCCCCGCACCTTATCTTCCATGACTCCCAGCTGGTTCTGGCCTGGAGATTGCACCTCTTTTTCTGGCTCCAGTGAGAGCCAGGTCTTGAGCCCCAAGTGCCTGTTCCTGCTGTTTTCATCCTTTCCTCCCTGTAATCCATGCTACCACCTGCCAGCTAGCTGGAAGCTGGCCCCATGACATGCTTGCTGTGCTATGGCAGGTGGGCGTGTGGTCTTCTCAGTCCAGCTCCCTGTCCCTCTTGGAGATCAACGTCTTTGCTCTGTTACTCCCTCTTCTGCCTTTGTCTGGGGCGCAGGCTTGCCAGTAGCTCTAGTACATCTGATCTCAGGTGTCTCCAGGCTTGTTAAATATGTTCCCATTCTAGAAGTTTGCAGAACTCATAATGTTTGTCCCTTTGGGGGCGAAGGGGTGAGGATTACCTGTTGGGAGACTAGCCTGGCCTCAGTTCTCAGTACTCCAAGCTCAGCTCCCTGTCAGTGAAGGGAATCAGCAGGACAGATCATAGTGCCTTATTCCATTGTCTTCCCCTGTCCAGATTCAGCCAGAAGCAGGTGGCTGTCTGGCTCATTTCCTCACTTGTACTCACAGTCCCCACCTGTATATAGCCACAGGGGAAGGAAACCTGAGCCCCCACCCACCTCCTGTGGGCTATAGCCAGACACATCCCTCTTGCCTCCGTGGCCCTCACAGCAGCTTTAGACCAGGACCAAATGCTGCTGCCCACATATGCACACTGCCTTTGTCCCTCCCTGTTCTTAGCTCTAGCCAGGAAGACATCAACTGCACCATCCAAACTGGCACCAGCTAACCCCCTCTGGTCACAGGAGACCAAGGTTCAGGCTCTAGCCTCACCTAGCTTAGGGGCACTGGGGCAAGGAGTAGGAACTCTAGTCCCACCTTGGAGGGCTTGCCCTTTGGCAGCCTGAGGGATGTTTTAATGTTTACTTAAAGAAAATACCCTGTTTACAGCTGGAGGAGAAATGCGCCCACACTAGGTGAAGATCTGACTCTGGATAGGGCCTGGTCTCCTTTGTGGCACTGCCAGTAGTAACTGCAGTGGTGGTAAAGGCAGAGAAGCCTGGAGTGAGCAGAGGCCCTTGACTCACTCTGCTTCCTAACCCTGTGGTGCTGAGACCACTCCCTGTTTTCCTCATAGCCTTCTTGCCCCACCAGTCCCCACCGTGTCATTTCCATCCTCCAAGATTCTCAGCTCTAACATATCACTATTTTAGAAAACCAGTGTTTGCAGCAATAAAGTTATATTGTTTTGTGTGACTCTTATTCCAAGAAGAGGAAAAGAGCATCGTGGGAATCTGTTTATGCTATTAGCTGTTTACTGTGTGAGAAGACAGTTTGGAGGGATGGATTATATGGCTTTTAACCTTTAGGTATCTTGAAGAGTGGGAAGAGCAAGAGTTTGACTGCTATCCTCCAAGGAGGGACTTTACTGCCCCCACCTTACTCTGATGTGCCCCTTCCAGCCCTGCCCCCCATGAGCTCTTCCACCGCTCTTCCTCTGTCCCCATCTGGGGGCACTGGTGGCTCAACTCTAGGTGGGTCTTTGGGTTACCCCTCCCCTTGACTGGATCTCTCTCCCTATCTGACAGCTCCAGACAGCTGCTGGGAGTCTACCTCAGAATTGGCTGAGCTTGGTTCTTCGGCTGTCCAGGCCAGCAGGCTCTGGAGGCCGAGGCCTCTGATTCTAAGCTCGTGCGCACAGGTCAGTGCGGGCCCGACTTTGAGGGAAAGGAACCCTGTCTGGACGCATGCTCTGGAAGGAGAACCCAGTAGGTACTCGCACATTGACTGATGTCAGTATCCACAGCCATTGCTGAGGGGCAAGTCTGCTGCCTAGGGCCTAGGGCCCCTATGATTGGGAGAGTACCAGAACAAATGGGCCTTTTTTTTTTTCTTTTTAAATCCAGATGAGATCATAGGAAGAAGGCAACCTATTTAGGGGACTCCCCCACCCAAAAAAACAACCCACTTTTACACCAAGGGCTCCTTGCCATCAAAACTGGAGGATATTTCAGTTACTCTTAATGCTCATGTGGGTCAGACTTGGTTTTGAGGGAGGTTTAAAGCCAGGCACAAGGATAGTTTTCAAATACTAGTTATTCTAATTTTTCCTTTTTTTTTTTATTTTATTTTATTTTTTGCACAGAAGCTGGTAATATAGGACCTATGTGTGAACAACTTTATATGAATATTTTTTTGTACTTGGCTTACTTGGGTTGGTATGATAACATATTTAAGTTCCTTGAACACTGTGGATTCCCCCTAATGTGTATGAATGACTGAAACTGTAAATTAAGGGACGTTTGTGTGAATAAAGTTATTTGATGGGGTCAAAAAAGCCATATGCTATTTGAAAATGAGTGTTTTGTGATTTTTACTGCCACTGTATTATTATTGGGGTTAGAGTCGGAGCCTGAGCCCTACCCGGCACCTCTGACAAGCCGGGCTTGCTGGCCTTCCCTCAACAGACCAATTCAACAAAGTAATAATGAGAAGCTGGCCAGCTGGGACAGACAACAGCCTTGATGCACCTCTGTCTTCCATGTGTTGAGGAAGTACCATGGCTACCTTCAGAGTAGGTAAAGAGAAGACCCCATGCTGGACTGGGTCTTGGCACACTCATAGTTCCTCTTCCTAAAGAGTCACCTTTGGGATTCTAGTTGCAAAGCTGAGCACTGACTTTCTTGGCACTGTACAGCACTTGTTGAAGGTCTCCTGTCTAGTAAAAATTAATGTTTGACATACCCCTCCCCCCACCCCAACACACAGCCCATTTTGGATTCTTACCCAAGGAGACCCGTAAGTCTCAGAAGGAATAACAAAACAAAACATGAAAGAATCAGGACTCTGGAATATGTGTTAGAGGAAAAGGCTTCTGACACAAACTTGGACTGTGTAAACTCCATTTTTAGACCGTGGGTTTAGGGACAAAGCCTTCTGGAAAGGATTCTTCTATCCTTGACCCTGGTAATGAGTTGGCACTTAAAGAATGTAACCCCAAGTTTAGTGGGGGGCTTTATGTTCGTATGTGTGTGTTTTTTGTTTTGTTTTTGTTTTTGTTTTGTTTTTTTGAGACGGTTTCTCTGTGTCCCCCTTGCTGTCCTGGAACTCACTCTGTAGACTAGGCTGGCCTCAAACTCAGAAATCTGCCTGTCTCTGCCTCCCAAGTGTTGGGGTTAAAGGCATGTGCCACCACTGCCCAGCTAAAAAGGATCTTTTTTAAACAGGAAAAGCAAGATGCCCCTTGTCTTCTGCCAGCATTCTCTAGCAGTCTTGTCTCTGACACTGGAGTTAGGGTAGTATTCAAAAGGGAAAGAGGAGGTTGTGACAAGTTTGGTCATTGCTATCATGAAGATGAGACACCTGTAACAAAGTAGTAAAGCACTATGCTCCAAGGGTTAGAGGTGTGTCATTTAGACCTTTGCGGAAAGATCTAAAACCACCAGTGTCTTAGTTGCACTTGGCACGTTGGTAAAATAGGAAACAAGCAACCTAGCAGGGTGTGGTGGTGCACACCTTGCTTAGCACCAGGGAGACAGGCGGGTGAGTCTCTGGGTTTAAGGCCAGCCCGATCTGCATAACATGTTCCAGGTTAGCTAGGTCTAGCGTGTGGGGGTGGGGAGCTCAACAGGAGAAGGGCTATTCAATTTAGTTTAAAGGTTGAAAATCAAGGTGCAAAAGCTTCAGGCAGCTGATTACATCTACAAAGAGAACAAGGAAAAGCCTCTAGGGTCACTGCGGGTCTTCCCACACCTGTAAACGTAATCAAGAAAATCCTTCAGATGCCCAGAATCCCATCTTAGTTGATTTTAGATTCTTAAACTGACCCCAACTCTACCCCTTATCAATGACACAACACCTCATTGTAAAAAGCACTCAGCCCAATGTGAAAAGTCTCCATAGTTTTGGGGTTTTTTCCTAGATTTATTTTTTTATGTGTATGAGTATATCATGTGGCTGCTGGTAATTAAACTCAGGACCTCTTCTTGCTCCGGCCCTGCTCGCTCCAGCGTAATACACTGTAGCTGTCTTCAGACGCACCAGAAGAGGGCGTCAGATCTCATTACAGATGGTTGTGAGCCACCATGTGGTTGCTGGGATCCAAACTCGGGACCTTCAGAAGAGCAGTCAGTGCTCTTACCCGCTGAGCCATCTCGCCAGCCCAGAAAAGTCTCCATAGTTTTTAAAGATCTTTTGTGATTGGTGTCTGTCTGTCTGTCTGCCTGTCTGTAAGAGAGAGATATAGAGATATCACATGTATATGAGGTGCACACATGCATGTGTGTCAGGGCACACATGGAACTACGAAGCCACCTCATAACCGACCCCCTCCCCTAACAGTTTCAATGCTGTAAGAGTCTAAAGTTTTAATAAGCCTTTAACTTAGAATGGCATAGAATAAATATTCTTCCAGAAGGGAAGAATCCAGGTATAACAGGGAATGATCATGCTAAGCAAGACCTAAAGGCAGCAAGCACAGCACATACCAAAATCTGCAGCTTTCTACCCAGTATCTGAGGCTGGGATGAAATTGATCTACAGAGAATATAGGTAGCCACACCCCTTCAGCTCTGTGGCCTCTCCAATGGGTTCCTGTCCACTTATACAGCTTGCCCTGGCTGACATCTCCAGTATCCTGGGGGCGGGGGGTCTCCATTGCTTAACCTTCATACTCGTACACAAATGGCTTGTGGTTTTTTATGCCTTAGAAACCAATACCTCCTTGCCAATAGTTTGGACTGGAGCCTGTTTCCATAAATGTCACTTCTTTCAAACAACTACAGTGTTTTGCTGTCTTCATATTCTCTTCCCGAAACAATCCTTGTTCACACACCTTTTCCTCTGCCAAACAAACTAGTTTGTAGTCTTTACACTGAGCTTCATTCAGCTCCTTAGGATACGGACAAAATGAAACTCTTGGCCAAAATCTCACATGGAAAGCCCCTAGCCCAGGTGCAGACAGAAGTTACCATCAGAGCCTCACGAGATGGGCCTCCACTACCTGGGTTTGTCAGCAGTTTTGTCTTCCAAGCTCTACCATCCGAACATCCCACTCTGCTTTTAGCACTTGAGGGCTTTCTAGTCCACATTAAAAGAGTTTCAAAGGACTATGAACCACAGGGTGAAGTTTGGCACAGTGTTGGTCCCACTTGGTGCCAACTTCTATCTTGGTCTCTTTTTCTGTTGCTTTGACTAAAAAAAAAAAAAAAAAAAAAAAAAAAAAAAAAAAAAAAAAAAAAAAAAAAAAAAACTTGAGAAAAGCAACTTAAAGGAGCAAGCTCACAGTCCTAGCTAGAGTCAGGATGGCGGGAGGTTGAAGCAGATGATCACAACCACAACCAGGAGAGAGAACAATGAATGCCTACATGCTAGCAGTAAGCTCTGTCTCTCTGCATTGTCTAGAACTCCTGCTCAGAGAATGGTCCCACCCAAGCTGGGTCTTCCTACATCTACTAACAGAAGATAAACCCCTCACAGGTATTCCCAGAGGTTCATCTTCCAGTAGATTCTAGATTCTAGAATTCTAGATTTGCTATCACAGACCAACCAACACACCCAACTGAGTCAGTGTTCATGTCAGTGAAGGAGTTCTCTAGAACCTCACTAACCCTGCCCACCCCAACCCCAGCTTCTGTTTGTTATTCAGGGCTTTAATGGCTTGATAAATACTTGCTTCCAGCCCACTCACTGCTATCCAGGAGCTTCTGTTCCAGAGGAAGAAATTGGGTGAATATAGGCATATTGATGTGGCAGGCCGGACTAGGGGGAGACAGAAAGGAGGCCCGGGAACAATCTGGAGGCCATGGCGGAGTCTTCTTGAAGGAGGTAATGCCTAGGTGACTGTTCTGTCCACCCTACTGCAGAGTGAGAATCCCACTCCAAACCCTGTTCAGTCTGCAGTCTCAAGTGCCCAGGTTTCCCTCAGCCTCTGGTCTTCCAACTTGGAGCCTTGCAGGAGGTCTTTCTATTACCATAGCTATGTCTGAGATTCCAAAGGAGCTCCTATGGCATTGGGACCCATCTTGGTTAGTATCCACACAATTTCCTTCTAAGTCAACAGAGCAGGCTACACAGTGGCCCAGAGCACTGTAGACTTTATAGCACTTAACATTTCTTCTTCTTACTTCTCAAGCCTTGCCACACAGCATTCTCCCTGTTTCTGCTTCAAAGCCATCTTGGCTTTCCTGCTGTCTCTAAGCACCCCGAGCCTTTGTATGCCTGTTCCCTCCACCTGGAATACATTGGTATTCCTGCTTCATACAGGTGGTCTGTTCATGTCACTTAAGGCCCTTCCCGACTTATTTAAAGAAACAAGTCCCCACCATCACTGACTCTTCAACATGTCTCATTTCTCCTAAATCATATCACTACCACAATGTACTATATAATGTGCATATATATGGAGCCTGGTCCCAACTGATTTATCTACAACACAGCTTTTTGAGCCTGAGACTCAGGGAACATTGTAGGAGAGGGGACAGTGTATTATTAGAGAGCCAGAGAACAGGGAGTTTGCTGTAATGGTGTGTCTTGAAGGAATGCCAGAAGCTTCAGCCTCACCAATACAACTGTCTAAACATGAGCTGAACAAGGACGACAATAGACATGCTAACCCTGATGCTAAGAAAGCTCAGGGACCTCAGCCCTACACGGTAACAGACAAGAATGCTGGGAGTGAGAGAGAGAGCCTTCCTCAGGAAAGAGCACAGCCACTGATGATCTAATACCAAGTGGTCAGCCCTGAAAACGTGTATAAATAGCATATAGACTGAGCAAGTTGTACTTACGAACTTTTAAGAATTTATATGTATACAATAAATACATATGTAGTATGTGCATACACACACACACACACACACACACACACACACACACACACATATATAAAATAATTGAAAAAGAGGCTAGGAACTTGAAAGAAAGAAAAGAGACTTGGGCTGATGAGATGGCTAAGTGGGTAAGAGCACTGACTGTTCTTCCGAAGGTCCTGAATTCGAATCCCAGCAACCACATGGTGGCTCACAACCATCCATAATGAGATCTGATGCCCACTTTTGGTGTGTCTGAAGTCAGCTACAGTGTACTTATGTATAATAATACATAAATCTTTTTTAAAAAAAAAAAGAAAGAAAGAAAAGAGACTTATGGGAGGCTTGGAGGGAGGAAACAAAAGGGAGAAATGTTGTAATTATAGTCCGTAAATAAAAAATGTAAAAAAATCTGTGTATGTCCTTAAAGAGTGCCTGATATGGCACATAGCAGACAGCAGCTTGTAAGTGTTAAGCAGATGAATAAGGGGACCCTGTGTAATCAGAGTCTATTGATTATTCCACAATCAAGGAAAGGTTGGGAGCCAGCAGGGCAGATTGTCACTATGGGACAAGAACCCAGAGCCTGCGAGCCCCAGCCCACTCTGCCTGGCTTCATCCCAGCCAGCCCCAGAGACACAGGAATGACACTTAAGGATGTTATCAGATGCAAATAGTAAGACTGCGGTGTAATTTCTTTCACCTGGTTCAAGGGTCGGCCAGCTCGTTAGAGGCCAACCAGTAAATATTTTAGACGTTGTTGGCTCCAGGCTCCATTGAAGTTTTTCAGCATTCCTGTTTCGATGCACAGCTTCCATTGAGAATATGCACACAAACGAGTGTGCCTGAGTCCCAGTAGAACTCTAGTTATGGACTGGAATTTGAATTTCCTATCTTCTCCAGGGTGTCATCACTTTTACTTCAACCACTTAGAGCCACACACCTGCCAGGCACAATGGTTCACACCTTTAATCCCAATACTTAGGAGGCAGAGCCAGGTGGATCTGTGTGAGTTTGAGGCCAGAGCCAGTCTACATAGTAACTTCCAGGCCAGCCAGAGCTACATAAATGAGAACTGGTCTAAATAAATAAATATGATAAATTAATACATACGTAAATAAAACTATATACAAGAGTGGTCCAGGGGTTGCTGTTGTGACAGTCTGTGAATTACATAGTGACTTATCATCAGATGGCTCCAGCTCGGTGATTGTACCAGGTTCACAGGACTGAGGACGGTGCCTGTGCCTGTCAAAAGTAACACTATTCTAACTATTCCATGAAATAAAAAAGGAAGGCGTGCTTCCGAACTCTCTTTATGAAGTCAGTATATACTCTGATCCCAAAACCTGATAAAGGAAAGAAAAAGAAAATTACAGGCAAATTTTTTGATCAACAAAGCAAAAATGCTCAGTAAAATACCGGCAAACCTAATTTAAGCTCATACAAAAAAGTCCATCTGCCCCAGCCAAGCTTCACAGAAATTCAGCGAAGGCTCAACATCTATAAAGCCATGAATATTAGCCACCATCACATTACTGGATTAAAAGGTAGAAAAACATGATCATCTCATGAGGTACAGAAAAAGCCTTTGACATTGGCCTTTGACAAAATCCAATTTTCCACCATGAAAAGGTCTCGGGGAGGCTAGGGATGGTGGGAATCATTAAAGATTAAAAAAAAGTCTATATACATATCATGTTAAACACAAAAACCCAAAGCATTCTCAATAAGATCAGGGCTCCCATTCTCTCTATTCCTTTTCAATTTAGTGCTTGGCATCTTAGCCAGAAGGAAATGGGAAGTCAAAATGCTGCTATTCGTAGATGATGATTCTCTATGTGAGATCCTAAAGACTACACCAGGACACTTTTACAGTTAATAAATACTTTCAGCAAAGTAGCAGGATAATGGCCACAAAAATAACATGAAAGACCTGGGAGCAAACCTAACCAAGGAAATAAAGGACTTGTACAGCTTAAGATACCAAAGGAAGACACTGAGGAAGATACTGCAAGATGGAAATAACTTCCATGCTTCTGGATTGGAAAAATCAATATTGTGAAAAGAGCCATCATACCAAACATACAGATTCAGTGCAATTCCAGTTAAAATACCAAGATCTTTCTTTAGAGACAAAGAAAAAATATTCTCAAAATTTATAAATTTGGCATAAAAGACCAAGGGTAGTCAAAGGAATCCTACATAAAAAGAACACTGCTGTAGGTACACCATACCTGATTTCATATACTACAGAGCCATAGAAATCAAAACAGCATGGTACCGGCACAAACTCACACATACATCAAAGTAATGGAAGAGAGGAACCAGATATAATTCCATATACCTATGCCTACCTGATCTTTAACAAAGATGTCAAAAGTATATCCAGGAAAAGACAGCATGTTCACAAATGGTGATACAGAAGTAACCAACCCAAGAGGTTTTAAAAATATATCCACATGGTATCCTGAATATCACCTCTTTAGTTTCTAATAGTATTGACTTATGTTTCCTCTTTCTTTCTTTCTTTTTTTCCCCATAAATTGTAATGTTTTATTTAAGTTCAGACACACCAGAAGAGGGCATCAGATCCCATTACAGATGGTTGTGAGCTACCACATGGTTGCTGGGAATTGAACTCAGGACCTCTAGAAGAGCAGTCAGTGCTCTTAACCTCTGAGCCCCATGTTTCCTCTTTCTTTTGGTAAATTTGTCTAAAAGCTTCTCTCTCTCTCTCTCTCTCTCTCTCTCTCTCTCTCTCTCTCTCTCTCTCTCTCTCTCTCTTTCTCCCTCCCTCTTTCTCTTTCTCTTTCTCTCTCTCTCTCTCTCTTTCTCCCTCCCTCTTTCTCTCTCTCTCTCTCTCTCTCTCTCTCTTTCTTTCTTTCTTTCAGATTTGTTTTATGTTTGTGAGTACATTGTGGTTCTCCTCAGACACACCAGAGGAAGGGCATCAGATCCTATTACAGATGGTTGTGAGCCACCATGTGGTTTGCTGGGAATTGAACTTGGTACCTCTGGAAGAACAGCCAATGTTCTTAACTGCTGAGCCATCTCTCCAGCGCTCTAAATGTCTTTGCTCTTTGTATCATTTGTTTGTTGTTTGTTTGATTTCATCTTAATAACTTTCAGCCCATATTTGATTAGCTCTTCCCATTACTCTTCTGGGATTTGATTTGTTTTTATTTTTCTAAAGTATTTAAATACATCATTAAATTATTAATTTGAATTTCTCAAAGTTTTCTATGTACAGGTTTAATGCTATATACTTTTATCTGGCCACAGCTTTCATTGTATCCCACAGATTTTACTATTTGTGTTTTCATTTCATTCAATTCTAGGAATATTTTTGTCTTTTTCCTGGTATCTTTAGTAACCCAATTATCATTCGGTGGTGTGTTATTTAATTTCCAGGAGTTTACTTACTTTCTGTAGTTTTTTTTTTAATTTATTTACTTAATGTATATATGAGTACACTGTGGCTGTCTTCAGACACTCCAGAAGAGAACATCAGATCCCATTACACATGGTTGTGAGCCACCATGTGGTTGCTGGGAATTGAACTCAGGACCTCTAGAAGAGCAGTCTGTGCTCTTAACTGCTGAGCCATCTCTCCCGCCCCTTTCTGTAGTTTCTATTGCTGTTTATATTTAGCTTTATTCCACTGTGAGAATGCAGAACGTTATTTCACTTTTATTTGTTCAGACTTATTTTGTGTCATAACATGTGATGGGTTTTGAAGAAAGTTTCATATGCGGCTTAAGAGAATGTGTATTCTTTACTGTCTGGTGGAATGTTCTGTAGATGTCTGCTAGGTCCATTTGAATTGTGGTTTCATTTCTGCCAAAGATTCTGTTTAATTTTAATCCAGGTGACCTGTCTATTGGTGATAGTATGGTTTTAAATTCTCCGACTCTTACCAGGTTAGGATTAATCCAACACAGTGGATTGATTAATAATTTACACCTTACACACCTTATTTCTTTTATGTGATCAGGTGCACATGTGTTTAGTGTGTATATGTTTAGAACTATAATATCCCCATAGTTTCTTGTTTCTTCACGGGTATGAAATGCCCCATTTTATCTCTTCTGACTAGTTTTGGTTTGAGAGGTGTTTGGTCAGATATTAAAATAGCTACACCTGCGTGTTTCATAGTTTCATTTTCTTGGAATATTTTTTCCATCTTTTACCCTAAGGTGTTTCAGTCATTGATGGTGAAGCGTGTTTCTTGGGGACATCAGAAAGATGGATCGTGTTCTCTCTTTTTAAGTTTAATTTAACGTAATGTTGTCTATGAAGCATGTGTTGGTGTCCAAAGAGGCCAGAATAGGGTGTCCTATCCCTTGGATCTAGTTAAGATGGTTGTGAGCCACTGTATGGGTGTTGGGAATAAAACTCGGGTTCTCTGAAAGAGCAGCTAGTGCTCTTAACTTCTGAACCATTTCTCCAGCCTTGGGTTCTGTTTTCTAATCCAATCTGCTAGGCTCTTTCTTTTGGGGGGGGGAGATTAAGATCATTAATATTCAGGGTTATTATTAAAGCGTGTATCAATTCCCGTCAGTGTCTTGATTTTGTGATGTCTTTTAGGCCCTTTTTGATCCCCTGTCGTGGTAATGTTTATTTACTTATTCCCTCTTGGGTGTGTCTGTCCTTCACTTCCAGTTGAAGCATTCCTTCCAGTATCCTCTGTAGACCTGGTTTGGTGGCCCTAAGTTCCTGTTTATATCATGGGAGATTTTTTTTTATCAGTTGTTATTCCAATGAGCCTACCTTTATAGGTAATCTGCAGCTTTCAATACCCTTCCCTTACTCTGTTTCTCATGTTCTAACTGAGTCATGGGGAATTTCTTTTGATGTCCTATAGGCTTCTTGTACCTGGATAGATATCTCTTTCGCTAGGTATGGACATTTTTCTTCTATGATTTTGTTGAAAATATATTACATGCCTTTGGTGCAATATTATTCTTTTGCTTCTATGCCCATAATTTGTCTTTTGAATGGTGTCCTGGAGCATTCCAATATTCCATTCACATTTTGAAGAATTTATCGTTGACCTTTATTGTATGATCTGATTTCTCTACCTTGTCTTTCAGCTCTGGGTCTGTTTTCCACATGATCCATTCTGTTGGTGAGGCTTTGCTCTGAGTTTTTAATTTGGTTTATTGGATTTTCATTTCCAGCATCATTTCAGTTTGGCTTTTCTTCAGTTTTTCTATTTGTTGAATTCTATTTTCATTTCTTGCATTTATCTCTTTTCTCTTTCAGAGTACATTCATGTCTTCTTTGATCTTGTTTGAATTCTTCATCTGAATGCTCTTCCAGCCAGGCAATGGTGGCGCATGCCTTTTTTTTTTAAAGATTTATTTATTTTATTTATATGAGTACACTGTAGCTGTCTTCAGACACACCAGAAGAGTGCATCAGATCCCATTACAGATGGTTATGAGCCACCATGTGGTTGCTGGGAATTGAACTCAGGACCTCTGGAAGAGCAGTCAGTGCTCTTAACCACTGAGCCATCTCTCCAGCCCCCGGCGCATGCCTTTAATCCCAGCACTTGGGAGGCAGAGACAGGTGGATTTCTGAGTTCAAGGCCAGCCTGGTCTACAGAGTAAGTTCCAGGACTGCCAGGGCTATACAGAGAAACCCTGTCTCCAAAAAACCAAAACAAAACAACAAACAAACAAACAAAAGAATGTGCCTGAATGCTCTTCCAGGTCACTCTCCCTGAGGTTTGTTATTATTATGGATTAGTACTTTTTGGAGGAGATGTATTGTCTTGGATTTCTGTGTTGTTTTGCTTCTGCACTGGAGCTTGCACATCTGGACTTAGTTGGCTGAGTAGTGGAAGGGTGGTTCGGAGGCTGAGTCTGGGGCTGCTGACCTGTTGGTGCTGGGTGTAAGTAGGTGTTGGAAGTCTTGGGTTCTGGGAACACTTTGCCTCTGAGTGTTGGGAGCCCAGTGGAAGGCAGAGGTTTAGGTCAGTTTCTCTGGGTCTGAAGATCCCTATTTGTCAGTGCCTGCAGCTTGGGAGGAAGTCGACATTGGGTGCTTGCAGTCTAGGGACCCTTTATGTGTCCCAGCTTTGTTTCTTAAGCCAACAGATACCCTGTAAGACACTTCAAATAAAGAGGTTCTAAGTTCAAGTCTGTTAAAGGAGGCTGTTTGTTTTTTTTTTTTCCTTTGGGGACTTCTGAGACATCCTGTACCACATTCTCTTCCTCAAGCTTCTCAGATCACTGGTCTCACATTCAACAGCACCTGCTAACATCTATCTCCTCACACTAATTTCTTGAGAGAAATGCTTTAGAGTTCATATTGGGAGAGGCTGAACAAGATCGTTTCTACACCTTTAAGATCTTCCAAGGGACTTTAGCCTCCCCATCCTGTTTCCCACGAGGCTGTAATCACATCCTTCTTGCAAAACCTTCAGTAATTTCCTCTACTCCTTCTTCTGGTTCCCTGAGGGCAGACAAAAATATTGGGAATTTAATAAACAAGACTCTAGGTCTCTTGCCCGGATGCTTTGGGAGCAGTGACTAGACAATTTAAATGTAGTAAGAACACAGAGTGACAGTTCCAGACAACATATCAAGTGTGGCCCCAAGCCCACACATTCCTGGCTCCACACTGGCAGAGCCTGGCGCTTTCATCCCATTAGCCTTGACCAGGAGGCACCTGCAACTTCGTGGTTCTGCACACTGGTTCTGCTGTGAAACTGCATGGGTACCAAACAAGTTGCTCTGCTTTTCAAGAACCCAGTCTCCTCAGTTCAAATGAGGGTGATTTGTATGTTTGTGTGGATTGATCACTGCTGAACAAATGGGAGACTCCCAGACAGCAACTGCTGAAACAAGACAGAATCTGTCTTCTTTCACACACAAAACAAGGAGCACTACGGGGCTCAGACTGAATGTATCAAGTCAGCAAAGTTTCATCTTCTTGTCTTTAGTTCATGTCTTTCAGTCTCTAAGGTCCCTCCTAGTGCAGAATGGATGTTGGAGCCTCACAAATTGGATGTTTCACCCTCATCCCAATGGCAGCATAAAGAAAGGGAAGGGGAAATAGCCTGCTCCTTCTGCTTTCATAACCATCTCCTAAAACAGACAACACACTTCTTTCTATGTGGATTGGCTACAAATTAGACACACGGCCACATGTGTTGCCAAGAATGCTGGGAAACAAAGTTCATAATAACTGTGTTCTTAAGGTTAAAGGACACTAGATATTAGGAGAGGGCAGCTACCCGGTCTATGATATTAAATATTCCACTGGTTTACTAGAATAAAGGCTAATAATAATAGTTGTGGTGGCACATGCATGTAATTCCAGCACTAGGAAGGTTAAAACATGAGAATTACAAGTTCCAGGTCAACCTGGACTACATGGTGGGTTTAAAACCATCCTAACAAGTTTTCTAGTCCACATAGAAAAACCCTACCACAAAAAAGTATAGATTTAGCTTCAAAACACAGCAAAACAGCAGTTAAAAAGCTACAAAAAGATTAGGTTAGGTAGGAATGAAGTAGAAAGAAAAGAAATATCTAGACCATATTCAATCTCCAGGCCTATTCCTGGTTCTACATGCTGTGTTCTGATCTAGCCTGGTAAATCTACCTGATCCTTTATGCCTTGTCAAATCCACTGAATCCACTCAGATTTATCCTGCCCATTATATCCCACATCCAGGCCCACATTATGCATCCTGAGCTCTGGTCCAGCCTGGTGAATCTATCTGATCCAGTCTACCTGCATCCTCCCGGTCCCGAGACCTAAGCCAGTTCTCACATCTCATCTGCACCAGCCCAATCTAGTGACTTCTGCTTGCACCATTCCCAAGCCTTGGTCCCAGGCAGATACTTAGCCTGGCTTGCTAAATCCATTAAACCCTAGACCATTCATACCACACTCAACCTCCAGACTTAGCCCAGATAGCACATACTATTGCTGGTCTAGTATGGTGAGTCCTCTGGATGCTACCAATCTGCACTACAATCAACTTCCAGGCTAGGGAAATACATTTGTGTACCTATATAATCTGGTGAGTCTCTGGAAACTTGGTCGAGCCAACCCCTCAGGTCTAGCCTCAGTCACATGGTCTGTATGCTGGATTTGTGAGTATCTAAGACCCTGGTCCATCCACACCATCCTTACACTCCTAGGCAAAACTTGTAGAGTGCAGCCCAAGCAGATCCAGCCATTAGTCCCAGTCACCTGTTTCTTGTTTACCACTGTTCACCCCCATTCCTCCCACCCAAAAGCAACACTGTCTCCCTAGAGGACTGACCCACCAAGCTCTCATACATGACCTGAAATAAACCAGGCTTAAACAATAAAAACACAATCAAACTTCCACTCTACAGAGGCAGTTTGGAACTTCACATCAGGCACAACCAAGGAAAGAAGTTCACATGTCCACGTCTCATCATAAAAACATAAACATGAAAGGCCAAGACAATAGGACCCTCATCTCTACCCTGAATCCACCATTCCTATAGAAATGGTGTCCAGGTGAACACCAGGCCACAGAACTTTAAAAAAAAAATCATAAAGTTTGTTAAAAAAAATTCAAGTTTAAAGAACACATAAGTTCTGACAGCTTGTGTCAGCTAGCTAACCTTGGCTCTAAACTTGACTGTATATGCAATCTAGAGGCTGGAAATGGCTCAGAAGAATACTGGTTGCTCTTCCAGAGGGCCTAAGTGTGATGCCCAACACCCATATGGAAGCTTGCAACCATCTGTGCCTTCAGTTCTGGGAGAGCCGATGCCCTCATCTATCCTTCATGCACACTGTGTGCAGTTGGATATATGGTGCATAGACATATATGCATGTAAAGTACCCATGCATATAAGATTGAATTAAATTAAAATTTAAAAAGGAAAATCTAATAGAAATGGATAGATTTCCAGAAGTTTACAGAGGCATCCAACCACCCAAGTTAAATCAAGAAGAGATCGCCATCCTAAGAGTGATAAAGAAGAAGGCTTTAACAGCATTAACAAGTCTTCTGAATAAAAAACAAAAGCCCGGGCTGGCAAGATGGCTTAGCGGGTATGAGCACCGACTGCTCTTCCAAAGGTCCTGAGTTCAAATCCCAGCAACCACATGGTGGCTCACAAACATCCATAATGAGATCTGATGCCCTCTTCTGGTGTGTCTGAAGACAGCTACAGTGTACTCACATATAATAATAAATAAATATTAAAAAAAAAAAGCCCAAGTCCAGATGAATGCCCAGCAGAGTTCTATCAGACTCTAGAAAATAATCTACAACTAAAATTGTTAAATTATTCAATAAAGAAAAAAGGAACAGAAACAGCATTTCAAAACCCATTTACAAAGCCATTATAATTTAATATAAAAGGCAGGTTACATGCATACATAGATATTGCAGAACAATATTGCTGATGAACACAGATGCAAAAACTCTTAATAGAATTCTTGCAAATCAAATACATGTATATAACAGAAAAATCATCCAGCATGATTAAGTTGATTTTATCCAGAGATGCAGGGATGATAATTCAACATTTACAAGTTAATAATTATTTAAAATAAGTCATATAGACTGGTTTAAAGTTTTTTAAAAAATCACATGAGTTTTAGACTTAGCATCTATTTCAATAGATGCTTAAAAGGCCTTTGACAGAATGCTACATGATTTCCTGATGAAAGTCCTAGAAAGAGTAGGGCTAGAGGGAGCATACCTCAACACAGCGAAGATTGACAAACCCACAGCCAATATCCTAAATGGCTGGAAAAGCTTGAATCAATCCCATTACAATCAGGAACAAGACAGTGCTGCCCACCACCCCCACTCCTTTTGAGTACAGTTCCGAGAACAATGAGACAAAGAGAAGGAAATGTGAAGGACAAATTACCACTTTTTTTTTTGCAGATATGATAATGTATATTAAAGACTTCAAAGATTCCATCAGAAATGATCAACAACTTCCATAAGATGGCAGGATACAAAATCAACTTTCAAAAATCAGTAGCCTTTCTATCTACAAGTGATAAACATGATGAGAACAAGATCACAAGGGATTCCATTTACCATACCCTCGAAAAATAGCCAAACACCTAGAATAAGCCTAACCAAGAGGGCAATGGACCTCTGTAACAACAACTTTACACCTCTGAAGAAAGAGACAGGCTAGCACTAGAGGATGGAAAGACCTCCTGTGCTCGTGGACTGGTAGAATTCCTATTATGAAAATGACCATATTACCAAAAGCCATTTGCAGATTAAATGCAACCCCACTCAAAACCCCCATGTCATTCTTTGCAAAAACAGAAAAAAAAATCCCCAAATTCATGTGGAACCACAAAAGGCCCCACATTGCCAAAGCAGGCTTGAGCAAAGAGAACAGTACTGGAGGAATTGCCATTCTAGATCTATTACCGAGCTATAGTAATAAAACCAGCATGGTACTGGCAGAAAGAGACTTGGAGATCAGTGGAACAAAACAGAAGACCCAACCTGAGTCCATGTAACTACAGCCATCTGGTATTTGACAAAGATGGCAAAAAGCATACAGTGGGGAAAAGACAGCATCCCCAACCACTTGTGCTGGGGATGATGTCTGTCTACTTATAGGTGAATGAAATCAGACCCATATCTATCACCTTGAACAAAATCAAGGATCCATATTTATCACCTTGAACTCCAAATGGATCGAGACTTCAGTTATGAAACAGAAAACACAGCCAGTACCCTACACGATGTATGTGTAGGATAGGCCTTTATGAAAGAGCTCTGTCCTGGAATTAAAACCAACAGTTGACAGATGGCACCTCATAAAACTAGAAAGCATCTATACATCTAAGGAAACAGTTAGCTGAATGAAGATGAAGTCTGCAGGGTGGGAAAGAATCTTCACCAGCCATATGCCTCCAGGGAATTAATATCCAGAATATAGACAGAACTCAAAAAATAAGTGAAGGAAGCAAATGATCCAATGAGGAGACAGCCTGTGGACTTGAACAAAGAGTTTTCAAAAGAAGAAATAAAAATGGCTATGTGGTGATGTAATATTATGGAAACATCTCATACATTCTAAAAACTTTTACTGGATCTTGTAGCCAAAGTTAATAATTGAGGTTACTTAAAACTTAAGACTGCTATCCTACTAAGTTCTCAAACTGTAACCTTCCTTTAAGAGAATAGAGTAAGGCCGCGCAGTGGTGGAGCACGCCTTTAATCCCAGCACTTGGGAGACAAAGGCAGGTGGATTTCTGAGTTTGAGGCCAGCCTGGTCTACAGAGTGAGATCGAGGACAGCCAGGGCTATACAGAGAAACCCTGTCTCGAAAAACCAAAGAGAGAGAGAAAGAGAGAGAGAGAGAGAGAGAGAGAGAGAGAGAGAGAGAGAGAGAGAGAGAGAGAGAGAGAGAAAGAGAGAGACAGAGACAGAGAGAGACAGAGACAGAGAGAGACAGAGACGGAGAGAGACAGAGACAGAGACAGAGAGGCAGAGACAGAGAGGCAGAGAGACAGACAGAGACAGAGAGAGACAGTGAGAGACACACAGAGACACAGAGAGAGACACAGAGAGACAGAGACAGAGAGAGACAGTGAGAGAGAGACACACACAAAGAGAGACAAACAGAGAGAGAGAGAGAACAGTATAACACTCAACCTTACTTGCTTTGGATTTCCCATGTAATCAACTTTTATAAACTAAGCTAATGTCTAGGTGTTATCTTAAACTATGTACTCTCTCCTGCCCTTGATCCAGATAATGCATGGGTATGATGTGCTGAAAGCATCAAAGTTGAGAGCAACCTCTAACATCTACCATAAATGTTGAAAACAACCATTTCTGGATAAACAATGGCATTTGTTATCTGGGTCAGAGAGAATCAGAAGGAGCCATTGACTTAGTCTCTGTACAGCTCTGTTAAAGATTTCTATAAAGTATCCCATTTCTTCCCCATTAACAGCTTTCTATGCTGTTTAAAAAAAATACGGAGCAAAGCCCTTTGTTAGGGACAGACAGACACATAGGGACAGACACAGACATAGGGACAAACAAATCCACAAGACACCCTTCAGGCAGTAGCAGATTCAGACTCTTGCAACAGACAGTGGATGGAAGACACAGGAAGCAAAAGGCGAAGGATTCAGTTCTAGAGTCATGCTTGGTTACATGAGTCCAAGGGGAAGAAGCGCTTTGGCTTCTTTCTAAATGTGACAACTGTGTTACTGGTAATGCAGGGTTAATCACTGGTGCGTATAATTCATGCAGCTAAGAAATATTTCCAAAAGTTTTCATCATTCTTAGCAATTAGGGAAATGCAAATCTGAAACACTTTACGATATAAAAAACAACTTAGACCAAATGTTGGCAAGGGTACTGGGAAAAGGGAAGCCCTCGTTCACTAGCCGTGGGATTGCAAGCTGGTGCAGCCACTCTGGAAATAAGAAGTGTGGAGAATTCTCAAAAAGCTAAAAATACATCTGCCATACGACCCAGCTATGCCACTTCTTGGCATAAGCCCAAAGGACCCGACTTCCTACTTCATAGACACTTGCTCAGCCATGTCCATTGCTGGTCTACTCACAGCTCTAGGAAACGAGAAAAACCTAAATATCCTTCGCACAGTGAATGGATAATGAAGATGTGGTGTGTAAGCCCATGCCAAGTAAATAAATAAACAAAAGAAATCTGCAGGTAAATGGCTAGAACTAGAACGTATTATACTGATCCAGACCCAGATAGACAAGTACTGCATGTCCTGTATTACTTTTAGATTCTACCTCCAAATCTTTAGATGTGAATGCATATATATATATATAAAACATGGAGTAACCATAGGAACCAGGAGAATTAAAATGGACTGGATGGGGCGGAGAAGGAGCTGAGGATGGGGGACAGCAGGACACAAAGTGCTGTCAGGAGGTGGACAGGAAGAATGAGAGGGAAGTGTATCTGGGAGAGGAGAGGAAGGGAAAACCTGAGAATGAGGCACGGAGGAAGGGTAGAATGACGGAGGAAGGGTAGAATGACGGAGGAAGGGTAGAATGACGGAGGAAGGGTAGAATGACGGAGGAAGGGTAGAATGACGGAGGAAGGGTAGAATGACTGAGGAAGGGTAAAGGACACCTCTGGGCTTCAGAGGGGGAGGAAGCGCTGAGTCCTACTGTGACTGGATGTCCCAGTGTCAGGTGGTACCCACAGCGGGGGGGGGGGGGGGGACAGGGGGGACTTCCTTTCTCTGAGGAGAAGGGGAGAAGATAATGGGGGACGGGATTTGTAAGAGTGAGATTGGGAGGAGTGGAGGGCCTGGGGGCAATCAGAATGTAAAGTGAATAAATAATTAATTAAATAACACCAAGGATGATCAAAGAAGCCATAGGGAAATATATTATTTTATATTACATTACTTATGTACAATATATATAAATATACATAATTTAAATCAAGTTATGCCTCTTGGGATAGCAATTCTTCCTCCAGAACTCACAGATGTATAAGCCCCCTCCTGTCAGGCAGTGGAAGTCCTTTGGGGGGGGGGCGCTTCATGAGACGCGTAACACAGAACAGACTGTTGCCACTGTCCTTGGTTGCCTCCCGGAACATGAAGATAGGCTCTATTGCTGGAGACGCCACCCTTGGGATACAGGACTTTGTGGAAGCTGGAACTGACCTGGTTGCTTCCACCCTGAGGACTGGCTCTCATGGTTTCAGAAGATGCTGTGCAAGCTGCCAAGGGAGAGGAGGGACAGGTCGTTTCTCCTACCCAGCTCTAAAGCCTATGAATCATAACACTGACTGGATTGGCAAGACAGTCACAGTTGTGCAAATGTGGCACCTTTATCTTTGAGGTAACTAGCAGCTATTTAACTAGAATTAAAGTCCTCTCAAGGGGAACGGAACTTAGGCCTGCTATTGTAAACCTACCTTAGTAACTTTTCTATTGCTGTGACCAAAGCATCTAATAAAAGAGAATGTTTAACTTGGCTTAGTGTTTCAGAGACTTGGAGACAGCGCTTCCTCCCCCTCTGGAGACTTGGTGGCACAGGTCATAGATCTTAGAAAGGAAGTGATAGCTGAGTGCTCACATCTTGACCAACAACCACCAGGCAGAGAGAGAGAGAGAGAGAGAGAGAGAGAGAGAGAGAGCATGTGAGAGAGAGAGAGAGCACTGATAATCACAAGTCTTTTGAAACCTCAAAGCCCAGTCCCAGTGACATACATATTCCATATATGTGTGTATATATGTGTACAGACCATACCTAATTATTCTCAGACCAATTGGGGACCAAGTATTCAAACATCTGAGCCTCTGGGAGCCATGCTCAAATTACCACATTCTACTACCCTGCCCCTGTAGGTTTGTGCCCATATAGGGACTATTGTGCCCCATAGTCTTTCACAGTCACAAAAGTCCAAAGACTATTAAGACTCAAGGTATTCTCTTAATTGAAACCCCTGTAAAATCAAAAAGTAAATTACGTACTTCCAGCATACAATGGCAGAGAATAAACATCACCACTTTAAAGGGATGCACAGTAGCACTGTGAGGAGATGCTGAACCAAAATAAGACTGAACCCCAGGACCTCAAACTCCAGTACTGTGGCTCCATGTCCCATGTCAAAGGGCTTAGATGCCTTTGCCCTTCCAGCTTTGCGGCCTCCTATATACGTCTCTCTCTTGGGCTGGCTCTACTATGCAGCAACCCTTGGCAGATAGCTCATGGCTCTGGCATCTCTAACATCTCGGGGATCAAATAAAATCCAGGTGTCATTTTTGCAGTTTCATGCATCAGCCTCTTAGGGCCTCCATTCAGGGCCTCCCCTGCCAGTACCTCGCCTCAGTGGTGCTGCCTAGCTATGGACAAAGACTCCACACCCCTTCTCTCATGTCTCCTTCAGGAAAGCCAGAACCACGTGGGTGACACTGCCCAATTTGGCTCCCAAACTTGGTACCCTCACACCTCCACCCCTGTGATATACACCCTCTATCAGGGTCATACCTCTTAATCCTTCCCAAACAGTTTTTTACTAAGTATTCTTGTAATACTTGTCTGATGTCCAAGAGCTTAGGTGGCTCTGATTGCTAGGGACCACGTATTTAAACATATGAGTCTATGGAGGCCATTCTCATTCAAACCACGACACTAACCAACTTCCCATGGTGGCACAGGTCATAGATCTTAGAGAACCTTCTATTGTCATTTTTCCCAAACCAGGATAACTTCTGACTGCATTCTAAATACTTATCCTTGTACCTCAGATAAATGTAACTCTCTCTTTATCAATGAAGCATCCCCCGCCCCTGCTGCAGCAGATGGAGGCTTTTACAGAGATCCATAATTGATCAAATGCAGATAATAGAGGACTGTGGCATGCCCTGGCCAAACTGATACATCTCTAATGTAGCTCTTATACCTAAGATTCAAGGAAATTCATGGAAGAGAGGTTGGGGAGATTGTAAGAGCCAGAGGGACAAAACATCTTTTGTGAAATAATATCTTCTATCTGTGATAGGGAAGTTGCATCCATGAGCCCTCAACAATATGTTTGTCTAACCATTATTATGGTGATAATGGCACCACCAGTTAACATGCCAACATGGATGTGACAATCCCATGTGGTCCCACCCCTAGATGAAGAGCTAGGACCTGCTGAGAGAGAGGGATAATCTGATTTTTCGAGGGACATGCTTCCACATAAACTGTCCAATCCAAGTGGTCAGTCCTTGACACATGTACATATGAACAAAGCTAAACTGATTCAGTAGATTATATATACATGTATATATATATATATTATGTATGTGTTACATATGTGTATGTATATGTAATAATTAAAGATGAGAACTAAAGAAGATATCATGAATTTGGGAGGAATTAGAGGGGAGAGGCAGAGGTAATGTAGATCTTGTGCTGATGTGTGAGGTTTTCTAAAAATTTATTAAACAAACAAACAAAATCCAAGTTAGCTCTTTCTTATAACCACAGAGGTTCTTGGGTATCCTTTGACAAAACTTCCTGAGGATACACAACACACACATCTACTCACCATAGACAGAGAACCCACAACAGACCCAAGTGTAGATACCATCCAAGTCCTACTTGGTAAACCAATGAGTTTTACTGGCGTTACTTACAGGAATATAGGTGAGGGCTTACATAAATGAGCAGAAATGACTCAAAGACTCACCAAAGGCCACCCCAGCATGGGCAACAGCTAGGAACCTAAAGCATACTGCACAGCCTACAGGAAGCTCAACAAGTTAGAATATCTGTTCCAGGTGTCTCCATTGCTCTAAACCTCATCCAGGTAGGTCAGCTGGCTTCTGCTTCTTCCAGGCAAACTGGTCTGGTCTGACAGTCCTTTTTGAATCTTGGCTCAGCTCTTTTGAGAGGAATTCTCAGCTTTTACTGTTTATTCTGGCAGGAAGGCGCCTAGTGAATCTGGTCAGTTTCAGGGACTTCCTGAATCCCTTTTGATGGTTTACTTTCCTGCCTTAGGAGCTTTCCAGCAGGATGGAATGTCTCAGTTTCAGCTATACAGCATCCTGTAGAGGTTAGTGTTGGTTATCAGCTTGACCACAGCTGTGATCCAGCCCCCTGTGTGGGTTTGGTTATCTAGATGGAAGACCCATTCTAAATGAAAGCAGAACCATTCCCTGGGTCCTAGACTGCATATAAAGAAGAAAATCATTGCTTACTTCTTTGCTTTAAAGCAATTCTTACTTCATTGCTTTAATGCTTTAAGTTCCTGCCACCTTGCCTTCCTCCATGATGGACTGTGGCCTTGATTTGTGAGCCAAAAGAAATCCTTATTTTTGCCACAGCAACAGAAAAGTAACTGAGAGAAGCCTCAAGAAGATAGTAGCACACATCCAATAGACTGGTAAAAATGAAACTGACCAATGCTGGGCAGGGCGGAGAACTATTAAGTCTTATGCCTGCCAATATGGGTGGAAAATGATGAAGCCATGTTTTTCTCAATTGTTAGAAGTCAAAGCAGTCATCCATTCCATGTGTTCTGTCCAAATTAAAAGGCAGTTTGTATCCATTCAAAGGTCTACACAAATACTCATAGCAGCCCTTACCCCAAGCAGGACCAAATGCCTGTCCGCAGATCAGCACCTGGCTAATCCCATTGTGGAGCATCCACATGAGGGTCTATTCCTGACAACATGGAAAAAACAAAACAGAACAAAACTAATTGGTGCATACAGTAACACAGAAGAATCTCCGTGACGCAATTATGTTGAGCAAAAGGAACTAAAGTCAAAAGAATTACAGCTCCATTATTCTATACAACCTAAACAATGCAGACAATGTACAATACCTGAAGGCAGGTCAGTAGTTGCTTCCGGGAAATAAAAGGCTAAAAGGTAGAGTACAAGGGTGGTGAATATGTTCCTCATCTTGTATACAGCGATGGCTTCACAAATTCAAACATGCCAAAACCCATTAAGTTATACACTTCAAAGACGTGCAATTTAGTATGTCAACAATGCCTCAATAAAATTGTTTCAGAACAAAAAGGAAAAGGTATTAAATTTACTTAAAGGGACTCATTCCCCCAGCAAAATTTGTAATAATGGGAACATAAAAAGGACAGTAGTGATATATTTTAACACACGGAATAATGACTTTTAAAACCCACATAAGTATGTGGTATTCCTACAGAACCAGGGGAGGAGTAGGAAGGGTAATGGGAGAAGCTGCGTACAAATATATAGGAAAATAGAAGAATTAGGAAAAATCTTCATTTTGTAGTGCACTAATGCAGCAATTAATTCAAGCAAAGTATCAACAGCTATTACAATCACTTTGTGAAAATTTGTGATGGAACAGCATATTCACTTCTCAAATATAATCCATCATACAGATGAATTATTATTTACAAAAGAGATTACCTTCATAATGGAAGCATTTTAATCAAATGAGCACAGTTCATATCACCAATGATAGGAGGAACTGGCGTGGTGCTCCCTTATGTAACAGTGGGTAGGACACAGCCCCACCTCTCTAAGGGTATTACCCACAACGTTTAGCCAGAATCTAATCATGTGGAAACAGTGAGTTTTGCCCAAATTGAGAGACATTAGACATGACAACTGGGTTTGTCTCTCTTGAAAAATGACAATGTCATGAAAGAACGAATGGCACAAAGGGCAAGCCAGTGGGGCTCAGATCATTATAGCTGAACCAAGAGGAACCCAAGCAGATGACGAGGCTCTTCCTTGATGGAAACAGTAAAAATCAATCCTAGATTGAGAAAGAATAAAAATAAAAATAAAAGTTGTTAAGACTCAGGGTTGCGTTATGATAGTTTGAGACAAGGTTGCTATATTGACAGCACTAGGACTTGGTATTTTGTTGTATGGAGGACTGCTCCTTGTTTAATAGGAAACATGGTACATGTTAGTGTGAAATATAGAGATGTGTAATATAGATACACCTGCCCATCTGCCGGGGGGGGGCGGTGATAGCAAAACAGAACACGTAGGTTGCCCACGTGCTCCATTTGGGGCCTGGGTGAGGAGTGAAAGGGTCTGCATTATGGGACTCCCCTACCTTCTCTGCCATTGTGAAAATACACAGATGAAAAGTTGGAAGCGGACCAAAAATGGATGGTTGGTCACCTGGAACCTTTTCAGATTAGAAGGTCCATGTAAGGCTTTGACATCTAGGTAGCAGACAGTACCGGAGCCCCACACCCCAATCTGTCAGCCTCCCAGCCTGCCCGGGCATAGGACCTGGGCCAGGGCTATCAGGAGCTTTTCCTCTTATGGGCTTTCCTTTCTCTCATACCTTGTAGGTGGCCTACAAAGTCTGGTTGAGGTACATGGATATGGTGCATATTCAATAGTAGTTCATAGGCAAGCTGCACATGCCCATGGCTCCCCAGTATGATTTCAAGAGCTGCAGGAATCCCCAGCTCAACCTGCAGCTGAAAGGCAGCCACCGCACTGAGTCCCTGCACAGGACTACCGCTGCTCTCTCATCTGCTCTCTGATGCCCCATGTCTCTCTCCCTGAGAAGGCAAGGTTCTTTGGCCACTGTTGCTTCCTACCCTTCCCCTACCCCTCTCTCACACTGTCCAAACCTGAACCTCACCCGTTTTCCTGAAACTCTGAGGCCGTACACTATTGCCTTGGGGTTGCCGTGCTTCATTCATGCTTCTGAAATGTTCCCCTGGCCCAGTCTCTGCTTTCTTCCAGCCTGCACCTTCTCAGCTTCTCCTTGGCTGGCTGTTTTCCTTTGGAGCACCGATAAGCATCCACTGGGATGTGTCACGTGTCTACCTGTTTTCCCCACTAAATGTCAGTACCTTGAGGGCTTCCATTCCCATCTTTCTGCTTTTTAACTGCGCTCAATAAGACATAGTAAAAATTACTAGGCTAAATGACTCCGAAGGCAGGTTTGTGCCTTTATTTGAACCATGATGTATATGCGTCAGGTGTGTGTGTGTGTGAACTCAGTGTACACGTGTGCATAAATGTGTGTGCATGCATATGTGTGTTGGGCAGGGCTCTGCTGGCCTCCCCATCTGTTCCCTGATGTCACATGTCTCTCTCCCTGAAGCATCCAGCTATCTGGGTCATCCTGAGACTCATTTCCTGGGGTGTAGGCACAGCTTGCAGAGGGCTGGGTGGATGCCACCTGCGGCATCAACACATTACATAACCTGGCACTGGGCAGGGGTGAAAGGGGCAGGCAGATCCTTTATTCTGTGTTTGCGCAGAGAACCTTCTCCAAGCCACATAGAGGGCTATCAACCCTTCAGCTTTGTGTTTCCTAATTGCACTGACAGGGTTCAGCACCCATTCAGCTGGCCTACTGGCTCTGAAAGGAATGGTCATGGGTGGAAGGTTGGGGCATGGGAAGAGCTCGGGCTGTGGCGTGTATCTGATGCTGTAACTCTATGTCTCAGTGCCCTGGAAAGTTCTCACTTGCCCACCTGCCTGCACATGCTCAGGGCTCTTAAATGCTACGATGGGAGACAGCTTATCTGCCTAGTGGCCTTTTCCTGCACTGGACTCACAGCCTGAGCTGTATTACCTAGCACCTTAGGCTTTCTTTTACCCACAGTGACCCAGTGGGGGTCATCCTCTGCTGACTGTCAAATCAAACCGATCTCACTAAGTGATGGGAAAAACCTCGCTTCCGCTCAAAGGCCAGCAGCAAGGGCTGTTGTTACAGCCACAGGCCAGTTGTTAGGGTTTGAAAATTGGTCATCCCTTGGGTTTCTACACTGTTGGCACTTAGAATCCAGGGCAGGGAGGCAAACGTAAGCAAGCGAAAGTGACCCTGAGGCAGTAGAACTCTAAGACAGAGAAGTCAAGGGCATAGGGAAAAGAGGATGGGGTCAGGATGGCTTTCTCTGTAGTTTGAGCAGTTTACCTAAAGCAGGATGAGCCTAGACATGGGAAGTTGACAGGTCCTGAGGGGAAGATCTGGGTGGTCCTGAGGCCAGAGAGATTCTTAGCAGAGAAAGCAAGGAGAGGAAAAAGAAGTCAATTTGAGGTAAAAGTTAGAGGAAGAGGCTGGAGATGGGCTGAGGGGCCAGGACCAGCATCCACACCCTGGAAGGAGATGTGGTTCCTCTGTGCCAAGATGGCTGGGAAGAAGTATCGAGTATCTGGTCCATATAAGGACAGAGCCAACAAGCCTGGCTGCACACATGGAGTAGGGTCAGCAGTACCATCCTGGGTCTTGTCCTGCCACTCCAGACTCATCACCACAACACCCCAGAAAACAACGGTGGTGTATCTCTGTCCTCATTTTAAACTGGAAGAATAATGTGGCCTGAGGGTTGCCGTCTCAGCCTGGTTCTGTCACAATGAGAGAGAGGCTGTGGTCAGCCAGGGCTCACTTTCCCCCTGAGCAGCCTCTCACGCCCTTCTTTCTGAACGCACAAAGCACTGCCCCTGTGAAAATGGGTTAGCCCACACTGCTTCCTCTGCCCAGTGCGGAGCCAGCAAAACCTCCACACTATTTGCCCACCTGCTTCTGTTCATCAGAATCTTCTGAGATGGAAACAAACCATCCTGCTGGAAAGCTCCTCTAGACAAAAAGTAAGGAACTCCAAAGAACCCCAGGAAGTCCCCTAAACTGACAAGTTTCCACAAGGCCAGATCCACAAGGCCTTTCCTCCTTCCAAGAGTAAACGGTGAAGACTGAGGAGCGTCACTGTCAGACAAGCCAAGATACAAAGAAGACTCTCAGAGAAACCCTGCCTCCTGAAAGAAACAGATCGGCCAAGCTGCCTGCCTAGAAGAGGCTCAGACCAATTGGGCCACCTGGAAAGGATGCTCTTCTACCTGTCCAGCCTTGTCTCCAGGATCCCAGCTTTGTGAGCTGTCTGCCTTGCTGGGGTGAGCTTTGGGATAGAGCTGTCTTTGAGCCATATCCGGTCCTGTAAATAATCCCAATAAAACTCATTGGTTCACCAAGTCAGGCATTGGTGGCATCTGTACTTTGGTCTGTCAACAAACTCCCTGACTGGGTGAGTTAGACTATGTGTCTCAGGAGAAGTCTGTCACACAACAGTGACTCAGCCAAATGTGGCCACATCTCCTCCACTCATTCACCCCGAGGACGTCTCAGCTAGCATGTGAAAAGTGGAGCTAATACCCCTTCCGCTCCTTTCTCATCGCCTGTTCGTGGGAATTGCCATGCTTGGCTGCCTAGCCACTGAGACTGTGAGCAGGCTGAATCCAGAGGTGTGTAGAAAACGCTCCTGGTGGCAGCCTCGCCCTTGCTTTTGGGTAAAGCTCTGCCCTCTGCAGTTGTCCCCTAGGGCGCTGTGTCACCCACTTCCATGAACACCTTTACCATATCCGCACTACAGAGCAGGAAAGCCAAGGCCGAGAGCTGTGGAGTCCTTAGCCAGCTGTGAAGAGTGAGGGAGGAGCAGAACCAAGATTGAGCTTGGGTCTCTGGTGGGGCAGAGATAGAGGGAAAGAGCTTCAGTCCTTTCCTGTGTGCGTGGGTGGCGGTGGCAGGAGGGGCGGGGTAGGAAGCAGAGAGGGGAACCTGATTTACGGATTCTTCCAGATCTAAACAAAGCAGCTCATTATTGAGATGGCCGCGGCTGAAACTTGGGTAGGTGAAGCAGAGGTAACGGGAGATTTCCATCTGTCTTCTATACAAGAAGGTTTCCAGGTACATTGCAGCCTGGAGCTGAATTCCATTTAGAATGTAAAATGCTCTATGAAGTGTTTTTCTCTCAAGTGAGAACACATAATTGATTTTTTTAAGAAAGAAGGCAACCTTTCTGGACTCTGGAAAATGCTTTCGGGCCCATCTTATTTTTCTGCGCACAAAGGCAATTACCCCAGGGTGGCACTCAGAAAGGGGACTAACTTATTTTACACAACAAATGTTTTAGTGTTACATCTTCCTTGTGGCATGAGAGATTATTGAATCAGCTTGTTTTATGTCCTACAGAGAAAAACTAAACCCAGTCCTGAACAGTGGACTCCCTGCTCTGACTTCAAGTTAGAGCCACTGTGCTGTGCCCCCCACTGTGCTGTGCTTCCCCAGGTTTCCCTTCTGCTCATCACAGCTCACACCTCTGAATCCTCGCTGGTGAGCACCCCCACTCATGTTCCTCTTTTTCAAGATTTAATCATGTTTGTCTTATGTGTAGGAGTGTTTTGTCTGGTGGTATGTTCTCCCTCCGACTTAGTCACTGATTTGCGACCTGCTTGACCAACAGTGACAGTGTAGAACATAACACGACAGAGACTTAGAAAGCAATGGACACTCTTTAGACTGTAGTGCCAGAGTCTGAGCTAGCCTGTGGGAATGATAGAGGCTGTGAGACAGGTAAGCCATCCCAGGTGTGCCATCTTAGACTAGCTCATCTCAGGTGAGTTGGTCTGGATCAGGGCTTCTCAGCAGAGCCAAGTTGTTGGAAATTATTTGATGTTTTAACCCACTAAGGCTTGGGGGCGTTTTAGTTCACAGAGGCAATCAGCTGACACATTGTCTCTCATTCTTTTACCTGTAAGGTATCTGATTCACGGGTCAAAGGGGAGTTTTTAGGAGGTTAGTGGAGATCCCAGGAAGGCTGAAGAGGAGGGTTTAGAGTTAGAGAAGTAGTTGTCAGGGTTTGACCTAGGAAATTAGCCTCTCTCCAGCCCAACTACCCAGTTCTTAACCTCTCAGGTGTGAGACAACTGTAGTTACTATTTTAACATAAGCTTATTAGAGTGTGTGTGTGTGTGTGTGTACATGCACATATATAATTTATTAAATTTAGTCATCCTGTTGGTTCTATGGTTAGCTAAAAGTGATCCATGCTCCTATTACATAGATCATGAAGCTTCATGCCTTCCTATTGCTGAATGCCTGATGAGTGTCAAACATAGTGGTGGGGAATTGCTGTCAACACCATGGCCCCCAAAGTGAACATTCTAGTTGGTGGGGGTCCTGGCAATAAAGAGTGGATCATCAACTCCATGTTCAGTTCTGCAAACACAGAGTGCTAAGGTGGATGGAGTGGGGAGAAAGGGCAGAAGGCCACTCAGCTCATGCATCTGGAGGAGAGAAAATCTTCATGCTGCTGTTAAAGGGAGTCATTCACACTGGCTACTGCGGAGTCCCTATTGAGAAGCCTGCATCCACAGACACGCTATCGCTGCTTCCCATTGCCTCCCCCAGGGTAGAAGGAGCATGGGCTTGGGGAAAAATCAGGAACCCTGGCTTCTTACCCTGGCTGAGAGACTCAAATAAAATGACCATTTGCAGAGGAAGGACATTAGACTCTCATTTGTGGGCTCATCCGCATTCACTTCTCCTTGCAGGTCCCTGAGAGGCTTCTGTGACACTCTAGGCATAAAGGACTCCTGTCCCTATTGTGCTTGGACAACAGAATCTGAGCTCTAGGCTCTGCTTGCTGTATGAGCCTGGGTCTGACATTTGACCTCATTTGAACCATCTGCCACCTCTCCAGTGGTAGAGGAATTAGGAGATAAATCTGGGCCCTCCAGTACCCACCCCAGACTTGCTCTGTGTTTTGGGGGACCCCTGGCTCTTTTCTGGGTGCCAAAGCTGTTCACAGAGGGGGAGTTCTTATTCTAGCCTCTAAGGAAGCTGCTTCTCCAGGGGTGTGCCCATTTATAGAGCCCTAAGAGCGCACCCCTCCCCAGCCAACCTTAATGCAAATAACAAATCCAGGATGCTGTTGACAATTCCACACCCCAGAAATAGGCTAGAGTGGGTGGTTGACCTTGAGACAGGGCCTGAGCTGAAAAGCCTGTTGCTTGGCAACAGACCCTATCAACTACCCTTCAGAAATGCCATGTGAGTTTTGTATCTTCAGGCCCCTAGCAGGAAGGAATCTGCCTATAAGTCCTTCACCTTCCAACTTGCCAGTAAAATTCATTTGTTTCTGTCCATGTGCGTGCGTGTGTGCGTGCACGCACACACACTTACATTTACTTTTAGGTAAATATCAGATAATGTAATTCCCTAGGTTTTCAAGCATCCTGAGTGTTATTTATCTCCCCCCTTCCTTCCTCTGCATTGTCTCTCTCTTCTGTTCCCATTTAAAGTACTCCTCCCACTTTCCCATCCCCCTCATCTGTATCCTGCTCTTCCCTTCTCTAGAGCTCCCCACCTTCTGGTCTCTTTTTACTTTCCTGGTGTTTGTGCTTCCTCCAGATTATATACTCACGTCCAAAGATTTGAAGGTAGGATCCACATATAAGGAAATGTGTGGCATTTGTCTTTCTGGGTCTGTGTTACTGCCCTCAATATCACATGTTCTCATTCCATCCATTGACCAGTAAATGTCATGATTCTTTTTCTCTCTACTGAATAATGCTCTGTGGTGTACACGGACTGCATTCTCATTATTCATTCATCTACTGAAGGACATGTAGATTGTTTTCATTTCCTGCCTATTGTGAATGGAGCAGCAATGGCTGAGCCAGTGCCTGTGGAGTGGGACGTCAGGTCCTTTGGTCTTATTGCCAAGAAGTGGCATAGCGAAGTCGTATGGTAGACTTTATTTTTAGCTTTTTGAGAATTCTCCACACTGATTCCCAGCATGGCTGCACCAGTTGGCAGTCTCATCATCAGTGAATGGGGGTTTCCTTCCTTCAGCACCCTTGCCTGCATTTGCTCTTTGCTGCTTTTTATTTTATTTTTTTTTAAAATCTAGCCATTCTAAGGCAAGATGAATTCTCAAAGTGGTTTTATTTTGCATTCCCCTAATTGCTAAGAATAATGAGCAATTTTTGAGATATTTTATTTTGTCTCTTGAGAACTCTGTTCAAATCCATAGCATACCCCCCAACCCTAACTGGGCCATTTGTTTCCTTGCCTCTGCTTCTGAGTTCTTCTGTGTTCTGATTATTAACGTACAGATGTGGTGGGCTGGGTGTATACCTGGCAGAGATTCTCTTCCACTCTGTGGCCTTCCTCTTCTTTCAGCTGATTGTTTCCTTGGCCATACTGAAGCTTCTGAGTCTTCCCATTTGTTAGTCATTGGCCTTAATTTCTGGGCAAATAGAGTCTTACTCAGCAAGCCCTTTCCCACACATATGTCCTGTAGGTTCTGCCTGTGTAATCTTCTAGGACTCAGGCTTCACAGTGTGGCCTTTCGTCCATTCGGACTCAGTTTGTGTGCTGAGTCACAGGTGTGTGTCCAAGTTCTCTCTTTTACATATGGAGATCCAGTTGTCCCCGGTCCATTGGTTGAAGGTGTTCTCTTCCCCACTGTGTGCTTTTTTGCCATCTTTGTCAAATACCAGATGGCTGTAGTTACATGGACTCAGGTTAGGTCTTCTGTTTTGTCCCACTGATCTACAAGTCTCTTTTTCTGCCAGTACCGTGCTGTTTTTATTACTATAGCTCTGTAATAGATCTAGAATGCCAGTCCCCCCAGCATTGGTCCCCCAGCAAAGCTGAAACCTGCTCTGGCAATGTGGGGTATTCTGTGGTTTCATATGAATTTGGGGATTTTTTTTTCTGTTTTTGCAAAGAATGACATTGGGGATTTTGATTGGGATTGCATTTAATCTGTAAATGGCTTTTGATAGGATGGCCATTTTCACAATATTAATTCTACCAATTCGTGAGCACAGGAGGTCTTTGCATCTTAATGTGTCATCCTCAATCTGTTTCCTCAGAGATGTAAAGTTTTCCCCTGTAGAGATCTCTCACCTTCTTGGTTAGGTTTATTCCAGATACGGTTTGATTTGTATTAGGGGTCGGGGTGTGTAACTCTCCTGGGCTGTGTGCCACAGGTTAGATGCACACTCCTACACAAAGCACTGTTTCTCTCATGTGCACTCATTCATGGGCCCAGATTTTCTTCCACACACTTGCAAGCACACAGGCACACAATCTACAAGGCTTGCCTATGTAGAGACACCTTAGACTGTCTGGCACTCAGAACCAGGGATGCTGCCGCCCTCTCCTGGAAAATTTGGAAATTGCATCGGGGTCTTGCCAGGAAACACTTGGTTGCGAACCTCGTTCTAATCTTAATTCACCTTTATGGGTGTGGATGATTTCTGCTCACTGTGTCCTCCAAGACCCCTCCAAGGGTCCTCTACCATTTCCAAGACTCCTCTTCTGACTGTGATATTTAGTTCTGGCCCTGGACATCAGGGGGTTCTAGCCAGATCTGGAAAAGGAAGGAAGGAAGGAAGAATTGGTAAATTGACTTAGGCAAGTAAGATAATTCGGCTCTTCACCTCTCCAAGACTGGGTTTCAGAGTTATCAGCAAGGTTTGGCAGAATTTCTGTGCGAGTGTTATTCGTATAGCCACAGGTTCTGAATAAGATGTGAAAGTCACTGGCTGTCAGAACGACTGAGCATTTTTTCCCCTCCAGTTCACACAGAGCCACTGAGAATTTCTGAGCAAGACAGGAACAGAAGAACCTTGTTTTGGAAAGATTAACTAGACCGTGCACATTGTTCATTCATTTGTGTAACAAGCAGTGCTTTTTAAAAACATCTTGGACAGGCTGTGGAATGCAGTAGTGACCGGATGGAGGTGCTATTAGCTTCCGTGTAACTCCCAGCCTGGAGCAATGGGGTGGGGAGACCCAGATGGGGCATCACTTCAGCCCTATACTAGGTGAGCCCTTGGTGATGAGGTTTACAAACGAGCCCCAGTTCTTGCCCGGATAAGCCCTATGTGGGGGCAGAAGTGAATCAGCTCAGCTGTGGTTTAAGTATAGGTCTCGGAGCAGCACAGAGCCTGGCACTCCCTGACCTCTCGCTCCATAAAATGAGAAAACAGTCTGGCCCATTTAGGAGCTGCATCTGTTGATTTCCTTTCCCAGACCCAATCAAATAACATGCAAATAAATGCAAGAGGTCCTAAGTCAGGGTACAGTAAATGAGTGCACCATGGACTGCCGGCTGCAATTACAGTCAACAGCTTTTAGGATGTGACCAACATGAATGATGATTTGCTGTCGGAGAGCATAATCACTGTGGGACCAGATTAGGAGACTCAGAAACCGCAACACACTGTCTGGGAGCAACATAAAGATGAGGCTGGACTTCTTCCACAGGCAGGGATTCTACACATCTTCAGAGAAGGAAGATGTGTATAATAGGTTTAATGTTTCTGGTCTTAGTCTTCCTCCAGGCCACTTGGTAGCTGTGCAAGTTTCAACTAGCCACTTCACACTTTTTCCCCCCCTCAGGGTCCAGAGACAAGAAAGGACGGAAACCATGAAAGTGTCCTGGGTTGGGCTCCTCAGAAGTTGACCTTGAGACAAGGATTCCTGTGAAAGTGACTCAAATGGAATCATTCTCTGGAACAGTGGCTTAAGCTGAACCATCCCCGGGAAATGGAGGGTGGGTGATTAGAAGTGAAGGAGGGAACCAAGCATGGTGTGCCACTTCCAAGTCCTACCTTGGGTCAGCTCTGCCAAGGGTCAGGCCTTAAAGCCATCACATTTACAGGGCTGGGAGTTGAGGGAATAAGACCCCTGTTCACCTCAGTGACTGACGGCAATAAACTATCCCCCAGGTTCGCTTCCCACACACGGGCAAAACAGGGGCCATCAGGAGCTGCTGAGATTGGGAGCATTCTGGGAGATGCTGTCTGTGTACTACAGTATGGGACACAAAGGGTCGGCACTCCCGGAAGGGAAGTGCTCTCCAAGCTGGGAAAAGCTGCACTTGTGTTGGGAGACTCACCTCGCTTCCTGAATCTGTTTCTTCCCAAGAAAATCATTGCATCAATGAATGAGAGTTGGTGTGAAGATGGGAGCTACTGAGAGCCGTATGTCTTCTGTAGTTCCTGTCTGTTGTTCAAGTCTGAATCTGTGCCTATCTGAATGTCCCTGTGTGCGTGTGTGTGTGTGTGTGTGTGTGTGTGTGTGTGTGCGTGTGCGTGTGCGTGTGCGCGCGTGTGTGTGTGTGTGTGTGTGTGTGTGTGTGTGTGTGTGTGTGCGTGTCTAACAAGGGGCTTCTGCTCTGTATATACTGACCAGCACAGAGAGCATCACATGGGGGGGAAGGATTGGGATACTTCACACAAATCTTCTACCGAGTTTTACGAAGAGTTAAGTCATTGATTCCAACTGACCCAGATAACAAGTACTACAAACATCATTGCTCATCATGCTGCATTCATGTTGTCTTCAACACTTACAGCTACTCATTTTATTTTATTTTATTAAAGATTTATTTATTTTATGTATATGAGTACACACTGTAGCTGTACAGATAGTTGTGAGCCTTCATCTGGTTGTTGGGAATTGACTTTTAGGACCTCTGCTTGCTCCGGTCGGTCAGCTCTGCTCGCTCTAGTAGACCCTGTTTGCTCAGTCCCTGCTCGCTCTGGCCCAAAGATTTATTTATTATTATAAACAAGTACACTGTAGCTGTCTTCAAAAGTACCAGAAGAGGGCGTCAGATCTCATTACGGGTAGTTGTGAGCCACCATGTGGTTGCTGGGATTTGAATTCAGGACCTTTGGAAGAGCAGTTGGTGCTCTTACCCACTGAGCCATCTCACCAGCCCCACGGCTACTCATTTTAAAAGATTGCTTTGAACCTATGTTTGCTGTTTTCAGCCAATGATTATCATAGTATGCACACAAACACATATGCATTGTTCTCTGGGTCAGGGACATGGAAGAGTACATATCTTAAGATTACAGTTATGCATTATTAGCTTAGGATGAAAATCTCATTATGTGGAAAATCCAAGGCAAGTCAGGTTGGTTGTTACATTGTTGTCTTAAAGTCAATTTTTACTTTGTTCTCTTAAAGGCAGGTTAAACAAGCTGGTTGAGTACACAGTAGAATATCTGTCTTAAGTCTTACATGATCTCAGAGTATATTAACAGACTGTAAGGCCTTAGACTATAAGAAATTATAATAATAATGTGTTACCACATATACTAAGCAGTTTGCATCCTTCTTCCCTCATGCACACACATCTCTTCTCAGCGCTCACTGTAGATCCCATTCTACAAAGGTCAGATACATAATTTGTAAGGCCCAGTGCAAAATGAAAATATACAGTGCTTATCCAAAGAAACACATTAAAAATTTTAAGACAGTCACAACAAGGATTAAGCAAAATGTAGGATCCTTCTAAAGGCAGGCCCATATAGAAGTTTAGATTATATGTGCGTGAAGCCAATCCTGTTCTAGGCTGCTGCCCTAGTGTCTGAACTCTGGGTCTCCTCTAGACCCCAACACCTTCCATGTTTCTGATACAGTACTGATCACATGTAATTAACTGTATTTTTCTTCCTACCCAACTCTAAGCACCAGGGGAAAGGCTCCCATCTGTCTTACTTTATGGATGTCCTGAATGCCTGGCATAGAGCATCATAGCTCACCAGGCATTCTATAAATATTTGTCAAACCGAGATTTGCTTCACAAATAATTTGCTCAACAAATAAATGTTCCAGAGCTTCTGATGTATCAATCAGTATTCTCAAAACCTTGATTCTATCCATAAACCAAAGACTCCCATAGACTTCCCATTCTAGTAAGAGAGACACCAGACATGCCTTCTGGCAGATTTTGGCAGAAGCAGATTCTGAGGCAAGGATTTGAATACAAGTGGATTGTTTGAGAATGATAGCCAACAGAGGGAGTGGAGAACAGGGGCCTGTAATAGAAAGAAGCTATACAAGAATGCGCAAAGGAGAAAGTTACCTCTATTGTCAACAGGACTGAACTCCAAAGAAGGGAGCTAGAGGATTGTGGTGGTTCATTGTACGTACTAACTTGACTGGGTTAATATCCAGGCAGCTGACAGAACCTTGTTTCAGGATGTGTCTGTGAAGGTGTTCCTGGAAATGCTTGCTCTCATCTCTGTTTTAGGGCAGTGTTCCATCCACTACAGAGAAACCAACCAACCAGCTAACCAAAGGAAGAATGGCTCACTCTTAACTTGAGCATTCATCCTCTGCTCCTGGACGCTGATACTCCTGTTTCCCAATAGCCCACTTCCATTTTGTGTTACTTTTTCTTTTTTTAACTGATTTGCTTTAATCTATAGTCTGGGAGTTAGACAGGGACATGAGGAAAGGGATGAGGTAGGAGAATAGGAGGGCAAGATGAGCACCAGAGTGTAAAAAGGTGGCTGCACAAGAGTCTGGAAAAGAGTTTTAGCCCCACATTCTCTTCACTGCAGACACACAGGAGGATGCTGAAGTGTCTGGTAGAAGTTACCTAGGAAACCACCTTTTCTGAAAACCTGGGTCAACTGCTTGGATGCCATATTCATATATATATATACACACACACATATATACACACACACATATATATATATATACATATGTGTATATATATGTATATATGTATAGGTACATGCAGATGTATATATGTGTGTGTGTACATATATAAAACACATATAATTTATTTATTACTTTTATTTTATATGCATTGGTGATTTGCCTGCATGTATGCCTATGTGAAGGTATCAGATCTTGGAGTTACAGACAATTAAGAGCTGCCATGTGGATGCTAGAAATTGAACCAGGTTGTCTGGAAGAGCAGTCAGTGCTCTCAACCCTGAGCCATCTCCCAGCACCCCCCATATTCTTTTTAAATTTTATTATTTTTTTAAAAAGATTTTATTGTTATATGTAAGTACACTGTTGCTGTCTTCAGACACACCAGAAGAGGGAGTCAGATCTCATTATGGGTGGTTGTGAGCCACCATGTGGTTGCTGGGATTTGAACTCAGGACCTTCGGAAGAGCAGTCGGTGTTCTTACCCGCTGAGCCATCTCACCAGCCCCCTAAATTTTATTATTTTATGTTCAGTTTTGAAACAGTATTTATGTAGCCTAGGCTAGCCTACAATTCATTATATACCCATAGTGGGTTGAACTCTTGATCTATCTCTTGAATGCTGAAATTACAAGCATGCACCACTACATCTGTCTTAGTCATAATCTTTGTTTGATTTTTGATTTTTGAAGAGTTTCCTTGTGTAGCCCTGGCTTGTTGGAGATTGGTTCTAATCCATTTGATTCAATTGGGAATCTGTGCATCCAGACATTGAAGGTCCTTATCCCCGTTTGGTTTTTGATTGATCAATAAGGAAGCCAATGGTTGGGCACAATGCAGGACACTGAGTTGCGTGATTAGGATGAGGAGAGGACTGGGCAGAATCTCCATGACTGGGGAGGAAGGATGGGACTCAGCAGCAACAGGAGATAAAACCAACCAGCCATGTGAGATTTTGGGTAAGTGGACACTGGCCACTTCCCTGCTTGGGCCTGGGTAGCAGGGGAAGGTTTAGGAGTGCCCAGCCTTTGAGGTGGGTAAGGCATTTAAAGATAAGCTAATATGTGTGTCACTTCATTCAAGGATCCAAAAATAGTTCCTGGACGATGAGTGTGTGGGTGCAATTCACCAGTAGCAAAACTTAACTGCAACACTGGCTGTTCTGGAACTAGCTTTGTAGAACAGGCTGACCTTAAAATCACAGAGATCTGCCTGTCTCTGCCTCCTAAATGCTGGGATTAAATGCATGCACCACCACTGCCTAGCTAGTTGTATTATTTGTAATAAAGATTCATGTCTTTAATAGAAAGAATGTTATGCAGATTTTTTGTTTCTTGCATCAGGCTTTTAAAAAAATGTGTATGTATGTTTTACCTGCATGTGTGTCTATAAATCGTGTGCTTTCTGGCAATGGAAGTCAGAAGAGGACATCAGATATCCTGGGATTGGAGTTATAGACAGCTGTGATCAGACATGTGGGTACTGGGAATAAAATCCAGGTATCCAGGAAGAGCAGCCAGCTCTGAACTGCTGAGCTGTCTGTTACTCCAGCCCCTCTTGTGTCAATTTTGGAAAACTGTATTTTCCAGAGAACTGATCTATTCTGTCTGTTCAGCTTTCAGTTATTCAAGATTATACTTGAGCTACTCAGCCATGGCCACAGTACATCAGCAAACGGTTTTTAGTTTGTTTGTTTGATTGTTTGTTTGGTTTTTTCCTGTCAGGGATGGGAGCTGTGAGCTTAGTTTCTACTTCTTTATAGCAAGGCTAGCCAGATGTCTGCATGATGACAGGGTATAGAAGATAATTAAGATACGAGTGGCGTCTCTGTGCTCAAGCTGACAGCAGCTCCTTAGAACAGGAACAAAAACCTCCTGTTTATTCACCTGTGATTGCAGATGTCAATATGTCCTGGTATGTGGCTGAGTGGAGTGTCGATGTTCCTTGACAACTGTTTAGTAGACAATTTTAGAGATACCTTGACACTCTTGAAAAATGGGTTAGTGGGCTGGCGAGATGGCTCAGCCAGTAAGAGCAGTGTTTGCTTTTCTGAAGATCTTGAGTTCAAATCCCAGCAACCACATGGTGGCTCACAGACCATCTGTAATGAGATCTAATGCCCTCTTCTGGTGCATCTGAAGACAGCTACAGTGTACTTATGTATAATAATAAATCTTTGAAAAAAATACTTTAAAAAAGGAAAAACAAATTAGTTACTTTGTGCTCTCTTATTTAAGCACTATGACCTTATCGAAACCAATAGAGCTCATTGAGTCAATGGTAAGCTTATGTAGCTTCACAAATCTCTTTCCTGGAAATATCCATTTGAGACTAAGAGCTGTATGGACTGGACTCTTGAATGGGCTCAGTATAAAAAGCAGTGCGGCTCTTGGTGACCAAGGCAGAGAAGCAGAGAAAAGCATGAAGAAAGCAGATAGCAGAATGCAGCATTCTGTTTATTAACAAAGCATGCCTGTTCGTTCATTCATTCATTCACTCATTCATTCACTTTACATCCCAGTATCAGCCCCCTTGTCCTCCCAGTACCTCTTCACACAGATCCTCCCTTATTCCTCCCTCTCCTTCTCCTTTGAGAAGGGTACCACTTTGGGTACCACTCCCCACCCCCCACATCAAATTACTACAAGACTAGGTGCATCCTCTCCCAATGAGGGCAGACCCGGCAGCCCAGTTAGGGGAACAGGATCCACAGGCAGGCAGACAGGCAGCAGAGTCAGGGAAAACCCATTGCCTCAGTTGTTGGGGGACCCGCATGAAGACCACGCTCAAGTTCTGCTATATATGTGCAGGGGGCCTAGGTCCAGCCCATGCTCACTATTTGATTGGTGGTTAAGTCTCTGAGAGATCCCAAGGGTCCAGGATAGTTGACTCTCTTGGTCTTTTTGTGGGGTCCCTATCCCTTCCAGGTCCCTCAATCCTTCCCCCAATTCTTCCTTCCATAAGACTCGTCAAGTTCTGCCTAATGTTTGGCTGTGGTCTATGCATTTGTTTAAATTGCTGGGTGGAGCCTCTCAGACGACAGTTATACTAGGCTTCTGTCAGCAAGTAATATCATTAACAGAGTAATATCATTAACAGTGTCAGGGACTGGTTCTTGCCCATGGGATGGGTCTCAAGTTGGGCCAGTCATTGGTTGGTCATTTCTTCAGTCTCTGCTCCATCTTTGTCCCTGGGCATCTTGTAGGCAGGACACATTTTGGGTGGAAGTTTTGTGGGTGGGTTGCTGTTCTTATACCTCCACTCGGAGTCCTGCCTGGCTACAGGAAGTGGACACTTCAGGATCCATATCCCTATTGCTAGGAGTCTCAGGTAAAGACACCCTGGGGCCTCTCCCATCCCAGTTCTCTGGCAAGTCCTAGAGCTTGCCTCCCCCATTTCAGTTCCCCGCCCCTGCTCTCCCTACACCCACTCCCAGTTCCACCCCCCCCCACTCCCCGCCCTGCTCCCCTCCCCGTGCCTTTTGAAGGTCACCTCATCTTTGCATTTCTCCTTGGAGGGGCAAGAGAAACCTCTGCATGCGTTTCTCGTCAGCTACCCCTAGGTGGTGCTCTGTTTGTATCTGTTAGAGGACTACTATCACAGTAGGATTCTGAGTGTTGGACCCACAGGCAGGCAGGGGCACATGCAGGAGTGTTTTCTCATTTCCATCTCAGGGCAGGATATTATAGGTCAGATCTGGTGTATCCCTGAACTAATGAAAAGGGTTGGGACTTGAAGGCCCTAGCTTTCTCTCGCTGTCTGGTTGCCATGAAATAAACAGCTTTGTTCCACCTCATTCCCTGTCACCCTGTGTGCCTTGTGGCAAGTCCAAGGATAATGAAACCCCTAAAATGGTAAACCCAATCCACCTTTCTTCCTTTGAATTTTTTTTTTCCTCAGATACTTTATCACAGTGGTGGGGAACTGGCTAACACAGATGGCAAGCATGGCAGCCTTTGAGAGATCATGTGACCCTCATCCCTGTTCACGCATGCGCATTGCAGCTAGCAAGAAGCCAGCCAGAGCAGCGGAGTAAAGAAAGTAACGATGACTCACGGTTGCCTAAATACTACTGCAGAGACTTGAACAAGTAATGTGGGACCCTAAGGAGTCCCTCCTCTCTCAAAAGAAGCCAGGACTGGACTGAGTAGCGTGAAGCTGGTGTGTGTTGCTCTGTCCCTCTCCACTCCTCATCAAATGCCCAAACTACCGCATTGATACTGTGCGGGTGGTAAGGTAAAATCACTGTGTCAACATTTGACGCGGAAATTTCTATGATTTGGTGTCTAAAAAAGAACAGAAAGAGACAGGGTGGACAGTGCAGTTCTATGTTGCCCACGAAGTGGTGCACAGAGCAAGTCTGCGTAGGACTCTCACACTTTATTAATCCCTGACATTTTTGTGGTTTGGAAGTGTGGATCTTTCTTTTTCTTTTTTTTTCTTTTTGGCCAGGGTTAGTGGTGATAGTGGATATCAGGGAACAAAGTGGGGGCTTTAGAAGGAATTCTGGGTAATGATAGAGACGATACTTGGAGTCTGAGGCCAAAATTGGCAATAGAGCACCATTTGTTTGCACCCACCTAACAGATAACCAAGATGTTTAGACCAGGAGTGTTTTAAATTCTTGATACTCAAGATCACCCCACTGGGCTAAGGTATTTGCTGCCAAGCCCCGATAGCCCAAGTTCAATATTCAGGATCCTCATGGTGGAAGGAGAGAACTGACTCCCTTGGGTGTCCTGTGACTTCCACTCGAGTTTATTTGACTCTGTGTAGGTTCTGGAAAAAAAAAAACCGAAATCCTCTGCAAGAGCAGCCAGTGCCCCTAACTGCTGAGCCATTTTTCCAGCCGCTAGAACTAATTTTAAATTAAGTCTTTACTATACATACATTTTTGCCATCATCACAGAGTTAAGTGTGTTCAGAGCCAAGGCTTTGCTACAATTGTGTGTTGTAACTCCAACAGAAACACTGGTACTTTCTTTACATGTCTGGTTTTCAAGTTAGTTTTGGATGGCATACATTCAGAAGGTTCTTACTATTGCCCAAATCTCCAAGATCCCTACACCCATTTGTATAAACCACAGTTAAAGAGGTTGAATTTTAAACAGTCTTATTTACATCTCAAAGCCTGGAAGGCCCCACCCACTCACAAAACCTTTGACTCAAAATTTGTCCTGCCTACAAGTACAGGGACAAAGACAGAGCAGAGACTGAGGGAATGGCCAAACAATGACTGGCCCAACTTGAGACCCATCCCTTGGGTAAGAACCAATCCCTGACACTATTTAATGGTACTGTTATGCTTGCAGACAGGAGCCTAGCATAACAGCCCTCTGAGAGGCTCCACCCAGTAGCTGACCAAAACAGATGCGTAGACCACAGCCAAACATTAGGAAAAGCTTGAGGGGTCTTATGGAAGGAAAAGTTGTGAGGAGGATTGAGGGACGGCGGGGGGGGGTGATAATGACCCCACAAAAAGACCAAGAGAGTCAACTAATCTGGAGCTTTGGGGTCTTCCAGAGACTGAACCACCAACCAAAGAGTGAGCACAGGCTGGACCTCAGCCCCCTGTTCATATGTAGCAGTGCAGCTTGGTCTTCATGTGGGTCCTCTAACTGGAGCAGGGCTGTCCCTCACTCAGTTACCTGCCCGTGGATCCTGTTCCCCTAATTGTACTGCCTTGTCTGGCCTCAGTGCTGATATGGAACTTAGGTTGTGATGCTTGCAACCTCAAGCAGTAGCCCAGGAGCAAGAGCAACAGCTTCTGCCACCAAAGAAAACTCCAGAAGACAATGTCCACAACATGACATGAGCCACTCAGTCCGACACTATCTCCACAGCTCTCTCTGCATCCTTTGCATCTAAACGTAGCACAGGGACTCATTTCTAGCTAAGCCAATCTGCCGAGTTGAGTGCTAGGTAAGGATGATGATTCTGGACACTTGTTTAGCCTTTCTGCCTTGAGCGCAGATGTATTGGATAGCATAGTGGCAGCCATCTTATAACTATGAGGGAAAGGTCAAGAAAACAGATTTATTTCCTAACGTAGTTGAGCTGCTGAATAAGAACCATTTACCTTTGACCGTGTTATATCATCTAATAAATCCCTGCTGGTTTATACTAGGTTGGTTTTTTAAAAGATTTTATTTTAATTATGTGTTACGTGTGTACATGTCTGTGAACATAGGTGCACATGCATGAGAGAATGTTGGCCCCTGCTGAGGTCAGAGGCACTGATCCCCATGGAACAGAAGTTACAGGGCCTTGTGCATCTAGGCAAGCACGCTGCCAACCTAGCCACATCCCCAGATGCACACTGACTTAGTGTGATCTGGCTGCAGTTAGACCACTTCCCGCATAGCACATCATTGGTGTCATAATTTTTTTGTATGTCATGACTGTCAAATAACACATTATTGTTATTTCAATTGACCAATTTTTAAAGTTAGCAAAATGATAGGTTTCATTAAGCTATGTTCACACATACACGTCCTCATACTTTCGTTTCACCCACCCTCCACTTCCCTCCCCTCTTTGCTCATACCTTCATTTTGCCCTCCCTTCCCCTCTGTACTGCTCTTCGTGGCCCTGTCAGTCATTAGAAGGGCAGGTCTTGAAGAGCCTGTTTATTGCAATACCACACTCTTCTCTTCCAAAGGCAATACTTCCTGGAATACTGGTTTCAAATGCAAAGGTGTTCCCATGGAGATCAACTGGCACATCCTCCTGGAGCACTCCCACCACTCTGGGATTCTGAGACTCTCCCGCAAAGCAGCTCCAGCTAGCCCCTCTGGGGGCTGGGGGAGGAGGGAATGAGGCTGGCCATAACCTACCACTAATTTGGTAGGTACGGTGGACACTGTTTCATAGCTCCCTGACACCAAGCATCTGAGCAGCACAGAGCTGGTGACTGTCCCACAGTGGTCACTGTGCCCACCAAGCCATCCTGGAGCCACAAATACTCCTCCTCCTCCTCCTCCTCCTCCTCCTCCTCCTTCCTCCTCCTCCTCCTCCTTTTCTTCTTCTTCTTCTTCTTCTTCTTCTTCTTCTTCTTCTTCTTCTTCTTCTTCTTCTTTTTCCTCTTCTTCTTCTTCTTCATCATCATCATCATCATCGTGTGTGAGTTTTTCAAAGAATATTTCCTAATTAATTTATTAGGTTCCATACAGTGTAATAGATTTCCCTATTGTGTTTCCATACATCTGTGTCTGGGAACTAAAGTTTTCAGAAAAAAAGTTGGGGCTTGCACTGAACCCTCTGCAAAGGTGATTGATTGATGATTGATTAGAATGTCATTCACTGAGGAGGCTTTGGAATGTTGCAAGTCTAGAGCCTAATCATCCTGGGCATCTTTAGTTCCCTTAATAGCCATTTATTGCCCTCCCTTCCGTACCTGACATAGCAGTTTTGTGACATTAGGCAAATCCTCTGGAATGTACCGAGCACCAGTTTCTAACCAACCCCAAAGCTAAAACTGTCATCAGAGAAGGCCCGAGGCCAGAGCAGAGCTTCTCATGCTTTACCTTAGCCTATCTGCTTAGTGTTCCCACCTGTGCATTTGGCAAGCTCCTTGATTTATGACTTTCTTTGTTCTGTTGCTATAAGAAGTTCATGAAACTGCTGACATGCTGGAACATGGAATTTTGTGTCTAGTGGTTTGAATCGGAATGTTCTCTATAGGGTCAGATGCTTGAACACTTGGTTCCCAGTTGGTAGTGATGTTCAAGGGGAGTTTGGGACGTGCAGCCTAGTGGGAGGAAGTATGTCCCTGGAGGGGACTTATGGGATGGTAAAGACTCCCCCCCCCCTATTTCCAGTTCCATATCTGTCCTTTATGCTTGTGGTAAAGAACACATCCTCTCAGGTTCTTGCTCTGCCCGCCACATTGCTTCCTCATATCATAGACTCTCACGCCTTGGCAACCATAGCCAAAATAAACTCTTCCTTAAGGTGCCTGGTTGTAGTGTTTTATCATGGCAACAGCAAAGTAACTGACAAATGATAGAGGGGATGTGGGCAAAGCGAAACCTCAGTCACCATTGGTGGAGCTGCAAATGGGCCCAGCTGCTCTAGAAGTCAGTGTGGAGAACTCTACAGTGTGGCCCAGCTACGCCCTTCCTGAGCTTGCACCCAAAGCCCTCAACACCCGACTGCACAGACCTTTTCTCTTTTTCACTGCTGCTCTGTTTTACGATAGCTAGGAAATATAAACGTGAATTCTCTCCAACTGATAAGTGGATAATGAAAATGTACAAGCACACTGTGTAAGAAAAATCAACTGTAAAGAAAAACTAATCGTGAAACTTTGTAGGTAAATGAATGGAACTAGAAAAGATAAGGTTGAGTTGGGTAACCCAGACCCCGAGGGTCAAAGGTTGCATGTTCTTTCTCCTCTGAGCTTCTTAGCTCTCTATCTTTAAATGTGAGGATAGAACTTGGAGTAACTGCAGAAATTACCAAAGGGGAACCATGGGGGAGGGGGAGGGAGGCAATAGAAAGGGGAATAATGATACATGTGATTTGTGATGTGCAGCGAGTCTTAGGGTTCCCATTGCTGTGATAAACATCATCATCAAAAACAAGTTGGGGAGGAAAGGGTTTATTCATATTATACTTCAATAATAGTCCATCACTAAGGAAAAGCATTTGTTTACAGGTTCCTCTGGGGCGAGGAGGAGTCTGGGCTTGCAGTCCTGCCCCAGCATGGGGCTTGGGAGGAAGCCAGATTTCTCCCGGGCTCAAAGTTAGGTCTTAAATCTGCAGGCCCCATATCTAACAGCCCAAGGACAACTTTCTCAAGCAAGTTTTCTCCTTCCACTGGGGTAACCAGGCTTGCACAAGTACTTTTAACGTGCTGTACCATCTCACCAACTCTACGATATGAGTCATACACAGAAAGCTTTTTTCTTAAAAACTTTTATTGCATTATGATGAGAAAAGTTACATGATTTCAAATTATCTGAATTTGTTAACATTTAAAAACATATTTTAAGTAAATAGAATTAAATCACATTCTTGTTTCCCTTTTGTACCCCGACTCCTCCCAAAGACCCCCTCTTCAATACCTACAATATCTTTTTTGTCATATTACTTAAAATTTATAAAATATTATAACAATAAAAATGAGTATTATAAAAGTTGTTTGATATAAAACAGCAATCAGTTTAGCAGTGCTATGTAGATGCTTGTCTACAGAAATACTGAAAATACATACATGGTTATTCTATGGTATACTTCAGTGAATTTTGGTAGATGATGTAAATTGGAGGCTCAGTTTACTCTTCTGCACGGGGATTCATTTCCTTCCCGAGCGTTTGTTATAAAGATGATTCTTTCCTTCCCTGAATTGTCTTATATCCAGTGTTAGAGGGTAAAGGATTATTTCTGGATTCTGAATTCTGACTCACTGAGTAGCCTGCTCACCCTTATGCAGGTACTACTAGAAGCTGTCCTGGTGTTAGTAAGGTGGAGAGGTCCTGCCTCTCTCTTTGGCTGTCAGATGACTGAAGCACCGATTTACCGAGGGATTGGGGATTTCTCAGAAATCTCACCCTGGGAGGAGGAAAAGGCTAAAACTTGGTGCCAGTTAAGGGTGAAGTAGGGTTAGGGAGGAGGGGGATGGTAGCTGGTGGGTGGAGACTTGTTCCCTGGACAAGAGATTCCACACAGCTCTGACCTTTTGTCAGACTGCCTTGCAACAACAAGGGACCACACCTTGATCAGCACTGCTTAGTCACGGCAAAACAGACTTCACTAACTTATCAGAACCTCAGTTTCCCCCCAGTGTTGTCAGAGCATCAGCAGCAGACTTCTCTCCATCTTGCCATGATCCTCTTACCACTGGTGTATTTGAAAAGTGTCTCCGTATATGGCTTTCTTTGTTCTGTTGCTATAAAGAGCTCATGAAATTGCTACTCCACTGGAACATGGTATTTGGGGAGACCTGAATCTCTGTTCTTGGGTCATGGTCTAATTTTAGCACTAGAATAAGTCATGTCCTGTTTCTGCTCTCACCCCCAATCCCCCAGGGTAGTTCAGTCCATTGTGCACCAAGCTGGACTGGAGGAAGGGAAGCTTAACTGGGCACTGGCGGGTGGTGTGCAGGATATCAGTTGGCAATAATTTCACAGGCAGTAAATATACACAGGAACAGCTCCAGAGAACTGGTTCATTTGTTGGGGGGAAAGGAAGGGAGTATTTATGCCCCTGGAGGGGTGTATAGGGTCCCTGGGGCAAAGTTTGGGTGGCCATGACAGTGGTGTTGGAAAATACTTCATCTGTATACTCAGGAGCTGTAATGTTGGGGAGGGGAGGTCCTTATGAGACCAAGTGAGGCCTAATAACTGTCAGGGTAATAAAGCCTTTCTAAGGTTTGATGGGCAGTCGGCTTCATGGCACCAAGTTGGGAGGGGGGAGGGAGTCAACTCTGACAGTCCTCATCTGAGATATCTCTGGCTCTAATTCCCTTGACCCTTCCTTTATATTCTTGGGCCATTACAGTCCCATAAGAGGTGTTTCTTGTGTTAACAATAGTGCTCATGTGGGATTTATAGCTCAACCTGGAGAATGTCATCAGAAAATTTTAAAGCCTTTTACTTTAGCATTACAGAGTTTTGTTCTAGTTGTTCAGGAGTTCAGATTTATTTCTAAGCATGAGGTGGTAATAAGTAACCATTTTAGCCAGAATTGTTATATGCTGGGTTTGGGCCAGTGTGGTGGCATCTGGCTTAGTGACAGAAATACCTCTGCTTCAAAGGCATACATGTTACAGGCACAGATTTGACTCCACCCATGTTCTTGTGTCCCAGAGTAAAGAATTGGACCATGGTTAGAAACAGAAAGAGACAGTTTATTAAGAAAGAGGAAGGGATCCCTATAATGGGAGCAGGTTCATGAAGATAGGGCTAAGCATGTGCTAGACCATGAGCCCTTACAGGCCGCCTGCACAGTACCCATCTGTCACACGTTTGTGTTTTATGAACTGTCCTTGAACATGCTTCACTTGTTTTATGAAGCCCAGTTACGAAGGAACTTCCAGTCTTATCTGTCAACTAGCTTCTTTTACCTATCAACCCTGATGTGGCCTTTTTTCAGTCTACTTGCCAGCCACTGGTACCCAGGCCCACTAAGGGGCCAGTTCCACCTCTTGTTAGGGAGTTAGAAGCCCCCTCCCCCAAGAGAGAGGCTAGAATAGTTCAGCCAAGGTGTGAGGGAGAGCAGGGAGGGTTATCCTAGGGCCCTGGGGAGCTAGAAACTGGACAGCTACTCACCTCTGATGCTATGCTTGAAATGGTGTGGAAGCATCTCTCTGAAGTCCTCCGGGAAGCTTGAGTTCAGACAATGAGGTAGAAATGAGTGACTTTAGAAGTTACTTAAGCCCATTCTCCAACTCTTCATGTGGATCAAGCAGGCCTGTGCTTAGGATGTGTTTGGAGGAGGTTCTCTTGCTGTTTTGAGACACTTTTTGAGAATCTGGTCTTCTGTTCCCTCCGTTCTTCTATGCTAACCCATTGATTAGGTACAGAATAAGTCAGAGAGGTAGGGGAGATTAAGAGTTATCTCTAGGGGGCTGGAGAGATGGGTCAGCATTTCTAGAAAACTCAAGGTGAGGAGGGTGTGCTAAGATTACTCTGGGGATTGTAGGGCACCCACACCCATCCACGCTTTAGATGCTCCATCCAGGGGTTCTCCATACACAGGAGTGATGGTCTGTGGTGGGGCTTGAGAACATGTATGTCTTACATGTTCCAGGCTAGGGTGATGCTGGCCTGTGACCATGCTTTAAGAATGACTGACTGATAGAGCTTTAAAATCTCTCTTCCAACAAGGTTTCTCAAACTCACTGGAGTGAGGCATCGTTCTCACTTTGTTTAGACAGATATTGAGGCCTTTCTCACGTTCTTCCTGGTTACACCACAGATGCAACAAGAGCATAGGCACCAACTGTGTGGCTCAAGGCTTACCTCAGTCATGGCTAATTCTCGTCCCTCTCGTTTCCTGAGTAGAAAGAGCTCATGTGTAAGAAGCAGGACAGGTCTTCTCTGCTTCTAAGCAACAGTATAAGCTTAAATGAATCCCTTTTCTCCATACCTCAGAATTCTCATAGAAAACAACCATGATGAACAGGCTTGATTTCTAGTCAGTACCCTCCCTTCCTAACACGGCCACCAAAAGAATCTGTTCAGAAACTACATGTAGTTATCATTCTAGTTGGGCCATAGCCTAGTCTAGAACATGCATTCTAGAGTCCACCTTGGCCACCTCTCTCTCACACATAAGCATGTGTTCATGCTGCTGTGGTGTGACTTAGGAATGACTGGATCATGAGGATTCTGCTCATGTGAATGGATTCTTGTCACTGAGGAAAGAACAGATCAGTTATTGCTGAGTGGGTGTGTCATAAAGATGAGTGCCTTCTTCTCTCATTCTTGCCACCTCTTGCCCTCCTACCATCTACTGTGGGATGGTCAGTATGAATACTGTCTAGCATGTTCTTGAATTTCCCAGCCTCCAGACGTACAAGCCAATTAAGTTCTTAATGAATTATTCTTTTCTTAATAGGTTACTCAGTCTCAGGTATTCTCTTATAACATCGGGGTGGACACACACACACACACACACACACAGCCTACAGACTACACACCTGCTGTTCTCCTTGTCCAGTCTTTGTAAGAACTACTAGAGTGATTTTTTTTCCTGTAATACCTTTTCCCACCTTCTTCATGGAATGGGTTCTGCTTTGGGAGTTCTAGTCTTCCCCAAGATCTCTTTAACCATTTCCCCGCTTCCAAGCCGGGCAGCATCTGTTTCTTTATCCCTGACTCCAGTACTAATTTTGTTGTTGTTGTTCTATTTCTTTAAACAATATAAAGGATTGAAGAATTGAATTGAACTCTTTAGTGTTTTGAGAGACCATTTAGCACTGAATCCCAGATGTTCTGAATCACACCTGGCCATTAAAAGTTTTATGGTGTTGACTCTGGATGTTTGGAAAAGCCACATGGAAACCTATTCTATATACACACATACCCTTTCATAAAAAGATTTAATTGGAGTTACCCTCTATAAGCTCCTCCCACAAACCAGATGTTGTCAAATAAAAAGTCCAGTACCAGGTGTGAAACACCTTCCCTTTAGTTGTTGGTAGGAGTCGGGGCCTCCTTTGAGATCCCCAAAACAATTCAGGGAATTGCTGCTGCTGTTGGTAAGAGCTGGATAGTGAGACCCATACACTTTGGTTGTAAGTCATAGAAAAATCAAGCTGGTACTGGCCTGGAAGCTTCTTCCCTAATGGCTAGCCGTGCCAGTGCTGGAAGAGGATACATAGGCTCCTAGTGAGAAAAGCCATACCACTCGTTTGCAGCTGTGAACCCTTTGAGCTATAATAATGCCTGGTATGTAGGCTTAGATTTTTAAAAACTTACTTTTAATAAGGATTCTCAAATGTTTTGACTCCCCTTTCTAGTCCACTGTCCAAAGGAAGGGGAGAAAAGATGGTAAATAGGACAAGGGATGTGGACCTGTTTAGAAGTAGTTCCTTGGGGACAATTCCAATGTTCATTTGTCAGGATACCAATAGTACAGTTCAGTAGTGTCAGAACACCAAATACTAATTAGCAGCCACGGCAACACAATCCAGCAGAAACTGCCAGGCCTCTGCAGAATTGGCATGACTCAGTCGGAGAGTGACCAGGGCCAGCGGGAATGCCAGAAGAAGTTCTCTGCTGTACCTCTCTCAACAAAGCGAAGATCAACGAAGATGAAGACTTGAGACCAATGAAGTGTTAAAGCTAGCTATGTAATCACACAGTCACTGTCTGTTGAGTCCTATTTATACTCTCCAAACATCATGTGTCCTCCCATGGGTCTTGCTTCAGCATCAGCAAAATACCACATGAATCTGTCTTAGCAAAACACTGTGTGAGTTTGCATCACATGACATATCCAGAAACTTCCACTTCAGTGGTGCGGGCAAGACATGCCTGTGGATGGCATAGAGGCATGAGGATGTTATGGGGAGTGACCAATCACTTTCTGCTTGTGTTTAAGGTCTGCTCCACAAGAGGAAATGCATGCTTGGTACTGTAAATCTGGCCAAAAATCCATGCTAGGAGAGCTCACAAGGCCCCAGAGGTCAGCTTACTACTATGATTCTGAGAGCTCACAGGCCCCAGAGGTCAGCTTGCTACTATGATTCTGAGAGCTCACAGGCCCCGGAGGTCAGCTTGCTACTATGATTCTGAGAGCTCACAAGGCCCCAGAGGTCAGTTTGCTACTATGATTCTGAGAGCTCACAGGCCCCAGAGGGCAGCTTGCTACTATGATTCTGAGAGCTCACAAGGCCCCAGAGGTCAGCTTACTACTATGATTCTGAGAGCTCACAAGGCCCCAGAGGTCAGCTTACTACTATGATTCTGAGAGCTCATAAGCCCCAGAGGTCAGTCTACTAATATTACTCTATCAGAGAACTTTTTCTACACTTCAGCTTACGTTGCTCCCTTTCCCTGACTTGTGATATGTATCTCTAATATAGTAGATAGATTATAAGATGAGTTGGAAGATAATGATGGCTCCTCTTCCTGGATCCAAGAGGAAGATTCAGCGACTCTGGCTTCCTTCAGAAGACTACCTGATGAGCAGGATATGATCAATTAATCTTAGCTCTGATTACTCTGGGGTCATGATGAGTTTTCAGAGGTGTTAAACTCTTCATTCGTACTTGATGTAGAATGGGCAACTTTTTCAGAATCATCTGGGTACTTGTTAAAAATGAGGATTTCTTGTGCAAATGTGGATTTTCCCCTCACTTAAGACCTCTCAGATCATACTAGGAAGGAGCCGGTGAGGCTTCACGTTCTGCATGGGCTGCTCTTGCTTCTGGGTGACATGCAAAGTAGAGTAAAGGAGTAAAGCTGTGTGGTTGGCTGGGTGGGGTCTGAGCTCGAGTCTGCACATGGCATTCAACTGGGTTCAGGACAATCTGAGCAAAGTATTCCCAAGGAGTCTGGTGAGCCTTCCAGAGTAGAATGGGATAACGGGTACAAAGAGAGGCCTTTGCCCATTCCTCGTAGGCTGCAAGTACTCTGATATAGCCTGGCCCATGCCTGCCCGCTGTTCTGAATCCTCTAGGGTATTGGCACCTGCTCAGCACAGTCAGAATCGCTCTCAGACCTCATACACACTCCCTCTGAGCTTCCTCCCCTGGGTCTCCACCGGTAACAAGTGCTTTGTTTCCTCTTCTCCATCCTTCAGCCCTAGTTATTATAAGCATGCGCATCAGGCCCCGTGAGAAGAGAGAAAATGAATGGACAGAGGTGGTGTAGTTGAGGAAACAGAATTATAGAAAGCACTTTATACACACAGTTTATTCCCCCTGTTATATCCATGCCTGTACACTGATTTGTTTTTTTAGGCTATTTTAATGTACACTGCTAATGTCAAGTGCCATGTATAAGACAAATGACATGAATGAATGAATGAATGAATAAATGAATGAAATTATCTATGGATGATAACCAGTGAATGGACAGGCAAAGGACAAATCCTTTGCCTGAGAAAGGAAAGAAGTCCTACCAATCAGGGACAACAAGGATCTTCTTTCCAAGCCTGGATCTGAACCACCAGAAGGAAAAATTGCCCTCCCTGACCCATTGCCTGCTCAGCTATCTGCAGGCTTCAAGGCTTTGAAAGTATGGGACCCTCCATTTGGCCTTTGTCAAAGTCTCTTATTACTATGCATTTCGGAAGGTCTATTTTTCTTTAGTTTTCTCTTTGAAAAATTCCAATCTAAAGAGACAGAGGCAAGCAGATATTTGTGAGTTCAAGACCAGTCTGGTCTATCTACTGAATTCCAAGACATTCAGGGATACTTAAACAAACAAACAAAAAACAAAATTAAAAATGTAGAAGAGGAGGGGGTGATGGTGGAAGGGAGGAGGGGGAAGGAAGAGAGAGAGGAAGAAGAAAGGAATAGAATTTTCACCTACTCTCAGGCTGCTCTTAGAAAAGAACCCATTTTTACATTTCAATGGAGTGAACTGTTCACTTCATATTGCTTACTTCCGGATGGATGGCACTTATAGATTACAAACCACCTGTACCTATCAGCCTCCAAGGACAAGTACAAGGCTCTGCTCTCTCAATTCCCGGCAGTGAAGCTGAACCCAAAGCTGCCATTCTCCTTCAAAACTGAGAGCCAGAGCACTGACAGGGGTGGGCAACTGTGAGTGAGCCTAGACAGTGCTCTACACCAGAGCACTGACGGGGTGGGCAACCGTGAACCTGGACAGTGCTCTACACCAGAGCACTGATGGGTTGGGCAACCGTGAACCTAGATGGTGCTCTACACCAGAGCACTGACAGGGGTGGGCAACTGTGAGTGAGCCTAGACAGTGCTCTACACCAGAGCACTGACGGGGTGGGCAACTGTGAACCTGAACGGTGCTCTACGCCAGAGCACTGACGGGGTGGGCAATTGTGAGTGAGCCTAGACGGTGCTCTACACCAGAGCACTGACGGGGTGGGCACCCGTGAACCTGGACGGTGCTCTACGCCAGAGCACTGACGGGGTGGGCAACTGTGAACCTGGATGGTGCTCTACGCCAGAGCACTGACGGGGTGGGCAACCGTGAACCTGGATGGTGCTCTACGCCAGAGCACTGACAGGGTAGGCAACTGTGAGTGAGCCTAGATGGTACTCTACGCCAGAGCACTGACGGGTTGGGCAACTGTGAACCTGGCCGGTGCTCTACCCAAAGAAGGATGGGGAAGAGGGGGTCTGGGAATTCAGAAGTGTAAATGAAATTGTCAGAGAAACCCGACATGGGTCTTGGCTAAAATGTGTAGTTTGAATCTCTTTATTTAATTAAATTTATTCATTTATTCATGATCACTGCGTTTCTGGGCTCTGGTTTATTTTAATTGAAAATAGATTTTTTTCATCTCCTATACCTCACCTTGAGGCTATAGCTATTTAGCAGACCTGTGTAGATTAGATGAAACTATGTGCAAATCCATAGACAGAACTAGTCCTCCATCCTTAAAAGTCAGTGGCAGCAGTTGGCATACGTTTCTCTAGCCCCATCCTCCACAAGCCCACAGGAGCTTCCTCTACTCATAGAAGACAGGTTGCAAGTCAGAAAAGGCGCGGCACAGCTTTATTTCCAGGTTCGGTAAGAAACAGAACTCTCTAGTTCTCAGTTTCAATCTTGGCACAGTCTGGCCGGTTTCCTGAAGAACAAACGACAAAGCTGATTGCTGCTTCACAGCCGGAAGATGGAAGATGAAATGGGATGCACAATTTGTCAAAGTAAAAGCTTTTCAAATGTCAGCGGCTGAGCATCACTGGGGAGTTGCTTGTTCAGGGCCTGTTGGGATTCACTGGCTTAGATGCTGCATTTCAGTGCCCCTGTCTATCACATCAGCCTTACGCAGTATGCGCTCTAGCTCCAGCTCTAACTGGCTCAGAAGCAATAAGAGGAGGACCGTTCAGGGGACTATTTATAGTAACACTGGACCTTACCCAAGGGTAACATGAATAGAGCCCAACTTTAGGACAGACAAGGGGTCACTCTTGGTATGACTTCAGGCAGTTTGGGGCCACTTTCATCCTTATTTTCCCTGTGGTTTATGGCTGTGACATCCTAAAGCCAATACAGAGCTAAGTGAGATCAAATGTGGTGTAACAACTGGTGCAAGAATTAGAAGTCTTGTTTTTAACTATCTTCAAAAAACTGTATTCTGCTAAAGATGTAGGTGCCCTGAGATGGTCAAGAGTGCTGATAGCCTTGCGAGCGACAGTGAGATCTGCTGTCAAATTTTCTCTGGATCGTTACAAATCCAGCCGCTGTCCCTGCAGGCTGCAGTCTAAATGGAGAAAATAAAACATCAACAAGATGTCTAGAAAATGGCTTTGTACTTAAGTGCTGAGAATGCAGATTCAATTCTGGCTGGAAATGTTAGTGTTTTTTTTTTTTTTAATCAGTTCTAACAAATAAATGGGCAGAGGCAAAAACTAATCAACCATTTCATTCCTTCTAAGAAACAGAGATGAGCAGCGGCCCTGAGTCAGTGTGGCATGGCATTTAATGTGATGGTATTGTTTGGAACTCGCTGCACCGTTTTCTCAGCTAAAATGTATCACCCACTTACAAAAGATAAAATCCAAAGGTAAAGTACCAATCCCCAGGAAGGAGGGAACCCATTAGGTGGTTAAGGAGGGAACCCATTAGGTGGTTGATCATAAAGTATAGACTCTTATGCCTTGGGTGTGTGTGTGGGGGAGGACTCTTGTCCAGTTAGAAAGCAAAAAAGAGAAAAAGCTGGCCATTCTTTGTGCACTTGAATGGAGAGAGAACCCTGAAAATGTAGACCTCTGCTTCTCAGGAGATGTGACATCAGGCTGGCCACCTCTTCTGACTGGCCTGGCTTCTCAGTCTTAATTATACACTGCACTTTTGTCTAGTGCTCAAACCTAGGGAGGTCTGCCAGAACCGGGCACTTTCTACCTCAAATTTCACTTGATTTTCATCAAACCTACAGCACTCTCCCACTTACCCAAAGTCACAGAGCTAGCTAAAAAAAGAAAGGAAGAAAGAGAGAGAGAGAGAGAGAAAGAAAGAAAAAGAGAGAAAGAAAAAAAGAAAGCCAGAATCCAACCTACCCTCTCTGTATGTGGCTACTGTGAACCATAAATAAAAACAATTTTAGCTAGGACTACAAGGACCACCACTGAGGTGTCCATAATGCACTTGTCGTTAACACATGTTTGCTGTGTAACGTGAGCTGGGCACGGGGACAGCATAGACATACGAATAGCAGATAAAAGGCATAATTTCAGACGGAGCAATCGCAGTGAAGAAAGGAGGCTGTGGTTTTTCAGTGGTGGGAATGAGGGGCAGCATTAAACTAAGTTCTGGGAAGAGTTCCTGGAGGAAATGACTTCCAAGCAGATCTTGTAGCAGAACCATTATCTGCTACCTAGGTCCATCAGGGTACCAGCACTGGCAGGAGAAGCAGATCTCAGTTCACCATGTGGAGGGCTAAGAGGCGGTCAGAGGGGCTGGAGAGAGGGCTGAGCTTGCAAGATTGGTTTCTGCTCTTTCAGAGGACCTGAGTTCTCTGCCTAGCACCCACACAAGGTGGCTCACAGCTGCCCGGAGCTCTAGCTCCAGGAACTCTGATGGTGTTCTCCGAGACTCCCTGGGCACCTATGCTCATGTGGCATAAACCCACCACAGACTGACACCCACACAGAATCAAAACTAAAGGAAAACCTTCCTTTTTAAAAAAGAGGAAATCAGGATAGCTCAATTGAAGAGGGGTGGTGCAAGAAGATAAAGCACAGGTAGTTGGCTGGGCTGTGGGGCCTGGAGGGAGAAAGACTAAATTTTCTGTCGGGTGAGGAGGGAAGTGACATAAGAGTTAATTACCGTGTTCATGTGCAAAACTTAGTTGAGTGCTTAACAGTCATGGTACTGAAAATTCAGAAACTGCCAAGCACTGATAGCACATGCCTTTAATTCCAGTGGCTCTCAGAGGCAGTGAGGCAGGTAGATCTCAGAGTTCAAGGCCAGCCTGGTCTATAGAGCGAGTTCCAGAACAGCCAGCGCTATACAAAGAAGCCCTGTCTCAGAAAACAAAACAAAAAGACAAACAAGAAGAGCAAATTCAGAAACTGAGTGCCTTTTGGATAGCTTCTGGGGATTTTTACAATGCCTCATGCGCCTGTTCCAGCTCTTCTCTTTTATAAATGGTGACACAATAGTCACACTCGCCTAATTTTATTTCGTGCCATAGAGACCAATTATATCAGAATTGGAGTATTTGCACCAATTTTTTTTCTTGCTGCCTGTTGAGCACTTTAATACCTGGGTGTATTGCTATTTACTTAACCTGTTGGTGGTCACTTAGGCCATTTCCTGGGAGAGTTTTAAGGCTACATTCATGTGTGTGAGTGTGTGTGTGTGTGTGCGCGCGCGCGCGCGTTCCTCTAGATTTTGCTTAAGAAAGAGAAGGTAATAGTTTGGGGTCAGGGTGATAGCAGTGAGAGAAGTGGATAGAAGTTGATGTTTAGAAGGTAGGACCAGCTGCTGGAGGCTGGTGAGTCTTGTGGAAAAGTCAGGGGAAGGATTGAGGGAGTGGGAAGTGTCAAGGACACCACCAGAAGACATACAGAGTCAACTAAACTGGATCCTTGGGGGCTCAGAGACTGAACCACCAACCAAAGAGCACAAGGGGCTGGACCTAAGCCCCCTAGACATATGTAGAAGATGTGCAACTTCATCTTCACGTGGGCCCCGGACAATTGAAGCAGGGGCTGTCTCTGACTCTGTTGCCTGCCTCTGGATCCTCTTCTTCAAGATGGCCTGCCTTGTTTGGCCTCAGTGTGAGAGAATGTGCTTAGTCCTGCTGTGACTGGATGTCCCCCCCACTCCCCCGTGTGGTGGTACCCAATGGGAGGGCTTCCTTTTCTCTGAGAACGGGTAGGGGAAAGGAGGAAGGGGATGTGATGGTAAGACTGGGAGGAGAGGAGGGAGGGAAGCTGTGATCAGGATGTGGAGTGAATAAACAAATTAATGGAAAAAGAAAAAGAAGGTAGATCCAGCTAGCAGTGCAGACTGAACGTGCGCAATAAACAAAAGAGCAGGCTTGAGGACTCAGCTTGCTTAGTAAAGTGCTTGCCTTACAAGCGCCAGACTCTGAGTTTGATCCCCAGAAACAAAGTAAATATGCTGGGCATGGTATATGTGCTTGTAATCTCAGGGCGCATTGCATTTTTTTTTAGAAACATGCATTTTTTTTAGAAAAAAAAATGGAAGAGGCAAATGCATGTGGCCCACAGATACAAAGTGTCAGGGTATTTATTCCTGCACAAACATCATGACCAAGAAGCAAGTTGGGGAGGAAAGGGTTTATTCAGCTTACACTTCCACATTGCTGTTGATCACCAAAGGAAGTCAGGACTGGAACTCAAGCAGGACTGGAATCAGGAGCTGACGCAGCGGCCACGGAGGGATGTTACTTACTGGCTTGCTTCTTCGGGCTTGTTCAGCTTGCTCTCTTATAGAACCCAAGACTACCAGCCCAGGGATGGCACCACCCACAATGGGCCCTCCCCAATTTATCACTAATTGAGGAAATGCCGTACAGATGGATCTCATAGAGGCATTTCCCCACCTGAAGTTCCTTTCTCTGTGATAACTCTAGCTTGTGTCAAGTTGACACAAAACCAGCCAGTATACAAAGATACACAGAAATGAAAAAAAAAATCTTTTAAAAAATATGTAAAGTGAGTGTAAAAAGAGTGAGTGTATGTAAAAAAAAGTGTAAAGTGAGATTAAAAGCCCCCCTGAGGCTTTGGCACTGGACGGTATGCAAGGCCTCCTTTCCTACGTTTTCTCAGTCAGCAGCATTTCATACCTGGTTCCTATAGACAAAGTGCATAAGACTCCTCTTTTAGCCAAAGGAGAAAGAAATGTATTTTGTCCCCTAAAGGTACTAGAACATTTGGAGTTTTCTACCACACCATGCTTGAATGTAATCTGTCTCTAGAAATTTCCTCCAATCTCCCTAGCTGCTTTTTCTTGATCTTCTTTGCAGGACTTCCTCTAGGTGGTGCCTAAGCATTGGCCTTCCTCAGGGTCATCACTGAACCTCAGCAGGAGTGGCTTCCCTTACCTGACTCCATTTTTCCCCTTCTTGGAGCCATTCGCCACAGGTCAGTTAAAAGATCTTTCCAAAGGTGAGACAGTCCATGCTGCTTCTTTGTTGAGAACCTCATTGTCCCTCTTTTGCACCTCAAGTGACATTAATGCTTTCCCTGTGACTCCTGACCACCTCCTGATGTTGCCAGCCCATCTCTCCCTGCTTCTGTGTGTGCCAGGCTCTACTGACTAGGAGTCAGGCCATTTATACCCACTGTCCATCAGCCTGGAATGTGCTTGTCTTCCCTCTCAAAGTGGCTAACTCCATTCTCAACTGGATCTAAAGTCCTCCTTCCATCCCATCCTTATTCTCTGTCATGTCTCTGGATTGTGCTGTGTGAGAACAGGGCCACTTGACTTGGTGTCTCTCATGGAATCCTGTGTGAAAATCTCAAGTAACTGGCAAGTAATTGCTACATGTTGCCCTGTTTCAGATGCTGACAGATGAGTGCTTCAGGCAGCTGTGGCTGGCACACAGCATAGTAAGTGCCATAGCAAATACAGTGAGTGTCATGATAAAGGCCACCCAGAATTACAGTGTTCCCTCATCATCCACAGCAAGGGGGCCTCTGTGGAAACGCGGCAATCCACTCTTTCTAAGTCAATGCTTGTTGGCCATGTTTTTACTTGAAGAGTGTCATGAATTTTATTTTGATAAATGAAATCATTTTCTAAGCTGCACACAATCACTTTGGCAATGCTCCATCTTCATTTCAGCATAGCTTGTTTCCAGAAAGTCTACACTAATGAGAGTTAGTCAAAAGTCTGGCAAACAATATCTTGATGTATTGTGGAGAGATCATTATTAAATCCTTTAATTAAATTCAAGTTTCTATAGGCAAACCACCTTAAATGTGTCTCAATTACACAGAATCATGCTGAATACCTTTAAATGCTTTCCTTCCAAAGACTGTTGGGGGTCATACTGTTGTTGAAGAGCCACTCTGGGTACAATCTCTCTCTCTCTCTCTCT
>NW_022196897.1:115438006-115489981 GCF_008632895.1 Mastomys coucha
TCTCTCTCTCTCTCTCTCTCTCTCTCTCTCCCCTAGTTTTTTGAGACAGGGTTTCTCTGTGTATCCCTGGCTGTCATGGAACTTGAAGACCAGGCTGGCCTCGAACTCAGAGACCTGCCTGGCTGTGCCTTCTGAGTGCTGAGATTAAATGCATGTGCCACTACCTCCTGGCTGGGCAGTTTCTTTAAGGACATCACTTCCTTCAGACTGGCAACTTCATCTACTTCATTAATGGCTGGGAGATGTACAGAAGTTCTAGAAAGCCATCTGGGAGATCACTATAGTCCCCATTCTTCTTTCTCAAACTAGAAAACAAATAACGGACTTTGTTGGGACATTTAGAATAGTCATATTCACTAGATCGGATACAATGACTACTTTGTGCAAAACTGGATTCTGATTAGACAAATACTGATAAGTCACTGACAAATGCTGACAAATCACTCAGCACTCTACCGGACAACTCATATCATATCAAACATCATATTCCATGCTGAGTAGATTACATATTAAGCTCTGTATTTATGATTAGGTCTAATTTAAAATGAGGAAGACACTAGGTTTCACCATAAATCTGAAGGTCCCTGCCTCAGTTTGCTTCCCATTGTTATGATAAATATCATGACCAAAAGCAACTTGAGGGAATGTCTTGGGGCAAAGTCTTGAGGGACCACTGAATAAAACCAGAGTACAAATTTGAGAGTCTTTATTAAGCTGACTGGCTACTACTACCTGGAGAGAAACAGTTCTCTCAGAGAAGCCCCAATTGCTTTCTACAGGGAGCTTTTAAAGGCAAAAGTCATATTCTAGTTGCCAGTTGCAGAGCAAGCAAGCAGTTTAATAGAAGCAAAATGCAGCAGTTAGCTGGGGCATCTTGACTGAAAGACCCTGGGACAGGGTTGGATAATTTTCTAAGGAACTTTCCCATGGGAAGGATATGGGGGGGAATCAGCAGCTCTTAGTCAGACTTCAGATGACTGAAGCAGGGACAAGATGGAGGAACCTTGGCCCAATCACAGGAGAAACAGGTTTATTTGGCTTACATGCTCTGATCACACACAATTGTTGAGGGAAGTCAGGGAAAGAATCTGAAAAAGGATTCTTTGCGTACTGATTTGTTCCCCATGATTAGCTCAGCTTTTAAAAACATAACTCAGGACCATTGCCCAGAGTTAGCACCACACACGGTGGGCTAGATCCTTCAATAAATCAAGACCCACAGACTTTCTTATAGGCAATACTATGGAGGCATTTTCTTAATTGAGGTTCCAGCTTCTCAGATGACTCTAGCCTCTGTCAAGTTGACAAAAAGTAGCCAGCACAGTCCCCCTAAGCCCTGTGTAATGGTTAGTAAACATGGGGCTACTGGAGTAGTAGACTATGATTCTCTTATCCCTTCACTGGGCTTCAGTATATCACCATGTAGTGGTGAAGGAAACCAAAAGAGGAGACACCTGAGGCTGAAAGCCAGGGTGGGCAAGGATAAGAGTGATCTTCAAAATTGTTCCTCTCACCATTTAACAACTTATAGGACTAATAAAGGGCATGTCTTCTGGGCCTTCCTATTGTGTAGGATCAGGTTTTAAACATATTGCACAGCGTAGTCACTCTTGCATTGTAATTTTATATCCCTTAAATTTATAGCTCTTAAAATATCCCGTCACCAACACTAAGCCAGGGAATATCAGGCACTTCCAGTTCCTTTTTAGTATGCCATCTTATGACAAATGAGTCAACCGACTCACCAAACAAACTCTTAATGCTTGTTTTTAACTTTGTGAGCTTCCATATTAAACCTAGGATCTCCACTTGGTGGCTATATTTTGTCAAACTCAGCCAGAGACAGTTTATATCCCTTCCACGGTTATCCCACACCCTTAATATCCATTCCCACATATATTCCTCAGAGTTCTGCTTTAGTGAATTAGCAAACTCATTAAGCTGTTTAATGCTATAGCATTTGTACTCCTCCTCATGGACTACACTTTCTCTCTCCTCGCTAGGAGCCTGCCTAAACTTGAATCTCTTTGTAGGTCTAAAGGTGCCTTGAGGGACAGCAACGTTGTCCTGCCTGGGATTTCCTTCAGGTGAAGGCACATTGAGTTTGTCAGATAACAAAGGATTAATTCCACCAAGAAAAGTTGGAGATGTCACTATGGCAGGGTGTGGGGACGACATTTTCTGCTAAGGGTGAAGTGACTGCTCTTTTAGATAACACAAAACCCTTAGACTCTGAGGGTTCAAAGTCTTCCACCTCATTAGTGTGCTCATATATCTCCATCCCAAGTTACAGGAGCTCACTCCTTACCAATCAGTAATCAGTGCCCTTATGTCAAACACACACTCAAATACACACACACTCAAACACACACACACACTCTCTCTCTCTCACACACACACACACACATACACACAAGCATGACCCCTAGGCAGGGACTGTAGGTTAGCCAATCTTCTAATGAGGAATTGGGTTTGATTCTTTGCAATTTGAGCTCTTTGGCTGCCAGAGAGAAAATTCTCTTCCAGGGTGCACTTAGAAACCTTTAGACTTTTTACATGAATCTGGAACTAGTCAATTATATAACTGAGTTTATTCTTCTCCTTTGCCACTGTATCCTGAGATTAGAAGTTGGTTGTTTTATTATGGTGCTCATTCTTTTTCTTAGTCAGTTTATCCAAAGATGCTAGAGGTAATCAGCCAGCACCATTATTTTTCACAAGTTGTCAAAGGTTTTATGTAAAAAGTTGCTAAATTACTTGCTCTTTACAATAGGTGGACCAGTACAATCAAATGAATTTATCTTGGTACATTCCCTAAATAGCTTATACCATGGAGCTTTAGGGCTCTCCATGCTACCAGGAGAGCCTTCTGGAACCACAGGTGTGGTCTAATTAGAAAACCTGTTTCAGGTACTTAAGCAACTCAACTGTACAATTCTGTTTCTCTAGAACCACTCCTGGAACTGCAATCTATATTAGTCAGGTCTCTCTGAAGAAAGAGAACGGATGTGATATATCTGTGGATTTATTAGATCGATTTACAGACTGAGGTCCGGGTAGTCCAACGATGGCTGTCTCCCAACAAAAAAGCCCCCAATTTTGTAGTTTCAGTTCATGAGACTGGATGTTCCCTAACCTGTGGCTTGGGGGCTATTATGGTTGGAAAGGCTAAGTGGAAGCCATTGGAGTTGGCTCTTTTTAGATCTGGATTAGTATAGGCACGTGGAGATAGATAAAAGAATGAGAAGATGGAGCTCTACTGAAGCAGAGCTGCCCTTTCAGCAAAACAACAAATAGCTACAATCTCTCCATGGGAGCAGAGACTATGCCAGGACACTGGGCCTCAGGACTCCAGAGGGCAGAAAGGGGAAGTTAAGGGTGGGAAGACCTAATTGTTTGCCTTCTCAAGGCCATAAATTTTGATGGATATCCTTATCACTTTGGCATCCTTACCAGGAGTCAGAAGAGGCTTGCATTAGGGCTGTGAGTTCTGCTTTAAGGTGGTGTGAAGGGGAAGGGGGTCTAGTCTCTATAACAGTGTGTGTGGATAGTGAGGGTGGACCTGGATGAGGGCATAGCCAGCTTCAAAAGGGGCAATCTTGAGCATCTATGAACCAATCTGGACTTTGGGGAGAACTCTCATTATTAATGTGGACCAAATCCAGATTCTCTTAAATGCTACTGAACTTCCTGTGACGGCCTCTATCATCCATTATTGTGGCCACCAAAGAGATATGCAGCGCTCAGCTATTAAAAACGATGAATTCATGAACAAATGGATGGAACTAGAAAATATCATCCTGAGTGAGGTAACCCAATCACAAAAGACCACACATGGTATGCACTCATTGATAAGTGGATATTAGACCAAAAGCTTGGAATTCCCAAGATACAATTCACAGACCACATGAAACTCAAAAAGAAGGAACACCATAGTGTGGATACTTCGGTCCTTCTTAGAAGGAGGATCAAAATACCCATGGGAGGAGATACAGAGACAAAGTTTGGAGCAGAAACTGAAGGAAAGATCATCCAGTGACTCTCCCACCTGGGAATCCATCCAATACAGTTACCAAATACAGTTACCAAACCCAGACACTATTGTAGATGCCAACAAGTGATTGCTGACAGGAGCCTGATATAGCTGCCTCCTGAGAGGCTCTGCCAGTGCCCGACTAATACAGAAGGGGATGCACACAGCCATCCATTGGACTGAGCACAGGGTCCCTAATGAAGGAGCTAGAGAAAGGACCCAAGGAGCTGAAGGGTTTGCAGCCCCATAGGAGGAACAACAATATGAACCAACTAGTACCACCAGAGCTCTCAGGGACAAAACCACCAACCAAAGAGTACACAAGGAGGGACTCAAGGCTTCAGCTGCATATGTAGCAGAGGATGGCCTGGTGGGACATTAATGAGAGGAGAGGCCCTTGGCCTTGTGAAGGCTAGATGCCCCAGTGTAGGGGAATGCCAGGACAGGGAAGCAGGAGTGGGTGGGTTAGTGAACAGGGGGTGGGAGTGGGGTTGGAGGGGAAATGAGGAAAGGGGATAAAATTTGAAATGTAAATAAAGGAAATATCTAATAAAATAAATAATTTTTAAAAAGATATAAAGTGCTTTTCCCTCTCCAACAATCAGATTGATAAGCCCACCAAGGAAGTTGCCGTCATTCATCGGAACCTTACTGAGCCCACATCTGGCCCCAGAACCTCCCCACTCATGGCCTGTCAAGTATCCATCCCTAATCCCAATGTAACAGCCTCTACCAGGGAAAATAGTGAAGCAAAACCAATATCACATCCTTGGAGGAAATACAGAAATTGGCCACCATCAAGGGCTTGAAAGACAGGGGCAGTAGTTCTTATCACATCTCCCTTTAGCCCTCCTAAGTGGCCTATGAAGAAGACCAATGGATCATGGAGGATGACCGTTGACTACTTCAAACGTAATTGAGAAGTGACTCCTATTGTAGCTGCTGTAGCCGATGTAGTGTCCTAACTTACCAGATTAACACATCTTCTGGTACATGGAATGGAGCTACTGTTCTCATAAATGCCCTTTTCTGTCCATAAGGACTTCCAGAAACAATCTGCTTTCACCTGGCAATGAAATATTGTATACCCAGTATACCTTTACAGTTTTACCTCAGGAGTTTATTAACTCTGCAGCCCTGTGTCATACCTTAAGCTCAAAGGGATCCTGATCATCTGTCTCTTCCACAAAATATCACACCAGTACACTATATTGATGACATTATGCTGATTGGGCTAAGTGAGCAGGAGGCAGCAACCACTTTGAACTCGTTGGTAATGAATATGTACACCAGAAAAAGGAAAATAAATCTAACCAAAATTAAAGGACCTTTGGCCTAAAGTAAAATTTCTCTAAGCATAGTGTGAGACGTGCAGAGATACTACTTCCAATGTAAAGCGTAAGTCAGTGCACCTGGCCCTTTTATTAAGAAAGAAGCACAATGATTTGTGGGCCTGTCTGAATTTTGGAAACAGCACATTGCCATCTTGGGTGTGTTACTCTGGCCCATATACCAAGTGACTCCTAGAAAGCTGCTATCTTTGAATTGGGTCTGGAACAGGAGAAGGCACTTCCAGGCTGCTGGTAGGCTCCTCTTCTGCTCTGGCCTTAGGATCCATCAGACCCTGGTGTTGGTGATAGATAGGGATACTGTTTGGAGCTGTTGGCAGTCCCCTAGTGATAAATCACAAAGAGGACCATTGGGATATTGGAGCAAGGATCTACCACCATCTGCAAACAAATTATTCTCCCTTTGAGAGACAGCTCTTGGCCAGCTATTGGGCTTTAGTGGAAACTGAATTATGACAATGGGCCACCAAGTTGCCATGTGACCTGAGCTACCCATCATGACCTGAGTATTATCTGACCCATCAAGCCAGAAAGTAGTATGTGAACATCAGAAATCCATTATCAAATGGAAGTTGTGTATATGTGATCAGACCTGAGCAGGTCCTAAAGGCACAAGGAAGTTAAAGAAGCTGCCCAAATGCCTTTGTTTTCAACTCCTGTTAAAATGCCATCTGCTCCTAAGCACGTACCTATAGCCTCATGCCCTGTGATACCAAAGAAGAGAAGACTAGACCCTGCTTTCCTGGTGGTTCACACCATGCAGGCACTACCCAGAAGTAGACAGCTAAACATTACAATCCCTTTCTCAGATGACTCTGAAGGTATACTGGTAAAGGGAAAGTACCTTTCATAGTGGGTAGAACTTCAGGCAGTATATATGGTCATATAATTTTGCTTGGAAGCCTGTCTTTGTCATTGTCCTATTGCTGTGACACCATGACCAAGGTAATTCTTATGAAAGAAAATATTTAATTGAGGGCTTGCTTACTGTTTCAGAGGTTTAGTTCATTGCCATCAGCCATTATGGCAGGGAGTATGGCAGCATGAGGCAGATGCTGACCCAACAGGGAGAATTACATCCAGATCCTTAGGCAGAGAGAAAGAGAGAGAGAGAGAGAGAGAAAGAGAGAGAGAGAGAGAGAGAGAGAGAGCGAGAGAGAGAGCCAGCCTAGGCCTGGCATAGAGTTTTGAAACCTTAAAGCTGAACCCTATTGACACATGGTCCCCGTCAAGGCCATACCTCACAATCCTTTTAATACTTTCAAATAGTGTCACTTCCTGGTAACTAAGCATTCAAATATATGAGCATATGGTAGCCACTCTTATTCAAACCATCATAAAGGGGAAATGACTAGATATTCATTTGTTTGCTGATTAATGAGCTTATAGCTGATGGAGTGGGTGAATAGTCAAGAACCTGGAAAAAGAATGATTGGAAAATTGGTGAGAAAGACATTCGGACACATTTCTTCAAATGGGCGAAGAATTTAAAGACATGTTTGTCCCATATAAATGCTCATTAAAAGGTGACTTCAACAAAGGAGTTCAATAATCAAGTGGATAGGATGACTCATTCTCTGAGCAGTCAGCTTCTTTCCCCAGCCATTCCTGTCATTGCCCAAAGGTTCGAAGAACAAAGTGGCCATGATGGCAGAGATAGAGATTAAGTATGGGCTTGACAACACAGACTGCCTCTCACTAAACCTGACTTGGCTATAGTTTCTGCTAAGTGCTAGATCTACGAGCAGCAGAGATCAACACTGTGCCCCAAGTATGGTATCATTCCCAGGAATGACTACCCAGTGACCCAGTGGCAGTTTACTATGTTGAACCACTTTATTTATGGAAGAAAAATGTGTCGCTTTTCTGGAATAGGTGTTTGCTATGGTTATGGATTTACCTTTCTTGATCATAGTGCTTTTGCCAGACTTCTATCTGTGGGCTTTTATTCATCACCATGGTATCCCATACATCATTGCTTCTGATCAGGGAACTCACTCCAGAGTCATTGAAGTGCAATGGTGGAGCCATGCCCATGGAATCTGCAGGGTTTACCATGTTCTCTATAATGAAGCAGCTGACTTGATAAAATAATGGTATGGCCTTTTGAGGACAGTTACAGTGCCAGTTAGGTGGCAGTAGCCTGGAGGGACTGGGCTGGGGTTCTCCAGAATGCAGTATAAGGCCAGGTTTAATGGGAGCAGGAATCAAGGGGTGGAAATGGGAATTATCCCACTCACAGTCATCCCTAATGACCCCCCAGGAAAAGTTTTGCTTTTTGTTCCAATGATCTTAAATTCTGCTGGCCTAGAAATTTTGGTTCTGGATTGGGGAGTTCTCCTGCCCGGAAATACTACAAACATTCCATTGAATTGGAATCTCAGACTTCCTTCTGGCCACCTTGGGCTCCTGATGCCCTTAAACCAACAGAAAGAAGTCACACTGTTAGGAGGAGTGATTGATCCAGACTGTCAAGAAGAAATTGAGTTGCTTCTTCACAACAGAGGTAAGGAAGAGTGTCCTTTAGGTCATTTCTTGGTGTTAAGGTGTCCTGCCACTAAAGTCAATGGTAAACTACCACAGCCTAATCCAGGCTGGATGACAAAGGGCCCAGAGTCTTCAAGAATGAAGGTATGTATCATTCCTTCAGGAGAACCAAGAACTGCTGATGTGCTTGCTGAAGATGAAGGAAATACGTGCAGATGAAGGGTAATAGAGGATGGTGGTTATAAATACCAGCTAAGGCCATATGACCAGTTTGTAATGGGCATTATTTCTGTCCTACTTTGTTAAGAATGTGTTTGTGCATATATACATATATTAAGGAAATACTATGTTTTATTTACTCATTTTTCTCATGTCATGTAACATCAATTGAAATAATATCAGTGACTATTATCATGCTTAAATTATAGGACACTAAAATACTAACTATTCCTTGAAGAACATTATATATTCCTTGAAGAAATATATAATGCATTTATGATTGTGTGAGGGGAGAAGGTGGAAGTCCCGAGTGAATGTGTGTTGTTGATATGAACATGTCTCTGTCAAGTACCCCAATGCCTCAGATCCATGGGAATGGCATAAAACCTTGCCTGGATCAAGTTCAGAGGAATCCTATTGTGGATGCTGACAAATGGTTAACCATTAGCTAAACCAGGGTGTACAGAAATGATCAACTGCAGCTTCCTCCTCCTCAAGACTGCAACTTGAGACTGCTTCTCTATAGAGGCGTCCTAACCAGATTAGCTAACCCACCTCTATACAACATCCCGGTGTTCAGTGTACAGTGTTGTATATAATCTGTACTGAGTTTTAGGGCTGCTGCTGGTGCATCTGCATCAGGGAAAATGCCCCCTCAACCCCAGCCTTTTCTGTATGTATATATGTTGTCTTTTCATTCGCTGTCAACTCAGTCAGACCAATTCCTAAGCCATGCATGCTGTGGCATGTGTGGAAGTTATATCATACTCCATGAAATTATGATCTAGTTATTGTCTTCATTTATAAATTAAGTCTGACATAAAGAAGTGAGTGTGTGTCAAGTTGAAATGGGTTTGTGATTGATTTGTGATGGCTAATCTTGGTTGTCAACTTGACTACATCTGGAATCAACTAAAATCCAAACAGCTTGGCACCAGTGAGGGATTTTCTTGATTGGACCATTTGGAGATGGGAAGATCCATTATAAATCTGGGCCACATCTTATGGAAGAAGGAAGCTTTTACTTCTTGCCTGCTTGCCCTTATTCCCGTTGGCAGGTTCAGCTGTCCTATTGCTCAGGAATTCTTTTACTGGTATTAGAACCTACTTCTTCAGGATTCCAATGTAGATCGAAGACCAGCAGCTCTTAGGAATCCTTTGGTACTCTAGCACCAGGTTGGGACTGACCATGTGTGTGCATGCATGTGTCTAATATATGGGGATATTGTGGGAAGTCAAGAAGTGTAAAAGTTTCAGCCAAACACATTTTCCAGAGCTGTCCAGGCTGATGTGAGTGCCTGATAGGACTGTTTATCAAGTGCAAAGGCCGTGGCCACAGAGATGGCTATCTTTTCATCTTTAAAGGCCAAATAGTTCGTTCCCATTTTCAACCTTCAGCCAAATCATTTCCTGTTGTGACTAACTGGGGTCCCATTTACTTAACAGCTTGGGAGTTAATGCAGCTTGTCATATTGGCAGTTCCATCCCCCCTACCTACTTTTTAAAGTTGCTATTTTTGTTTCTCTGTCTGCTCTGTGGTTACCCTTGGCAGTAACAGCATTTTCCCTTTTGTAACTTGCAGGGAGATAGATAATTTTAGCCACATTATCAGCAGTAGCAGCAGGGAGTGGAGATACCTCTGTCTATCCAAAGACTTGGTCCAGGACCATCAGTATATATTTTAGGTTTTAAAAATGTTTAATTTCCCCTTTTCTCATTGTGAGTCACATATTCCTCTCATACCTGCTTAGAAATGGTGTAGATCCATCCCCCCCCCCCAAATATAATCATCTTAAGTATTGTATCACACATAGCCTGAGGTCCCTAGTGACTTCCCTTATCTTAGGATGCACATTGGTTAGAATCTAATCTCTGGAGACTACAGGACCTTTTTGATGAAAAGGACGGGCAATTTATCAGAGGTGTCTCATTGTCCTCTGAGTCCTGGTTCCCCATGAATCTCAAGGACAGAGGTATTGGATGTCCTCTCAGACCCTCTCTCTTATCCCCTTCCAAGCTTTGCTGAGTACCCAGAAGAGACAGCCTTACCAGCCTTATGCTTTAGACTCCGTATAACATTTAGTGAATACTAAACAAAATGATCCAAAGAGTTTTAAAGAAATCTGGGGTTCGTTTTGGATCAGTTTTCCCAAGCGGCCAAAGTTTAACAAAGTTAGTATCTGTTACCATGACGAGATCATTATAACCTTAGGAATTTTAATAAACCTTAAATATTAAACATATATCATCCTTAAATCCTGTACTCTATAAACCTTTATAATTTATTTAAACCTTTTATGACTTAATTTAAGCTTTTTTTTTGGTTTTGTTCTCATCTTTATCTTTTTGTTGTTGTTGTTGTTCTTTTGCACACTAAAGGCATTTAAGGAAGGCATTGCCTAGGCCAGTATAACTTTAAAGCTCCTTTTAAAGAGGCTTTCAGGAGAGAGAGAAAGAGAGAGGTACGGTGAGAGAGAGACAGACACAGAGAGACAGAAACAGAGAGACAGACACAGAGACAGACAGAAGGATAGACAGAGACAGAGGGATAGACAGGCAGAGACAGAGAGAGACAGACACACACACAGAGAGATAGGGAGAGAGAGCACTCGAGAAAGTTGTATTTTGTCATTAGTCTATGTAGTCTATCAGGATGGCCTGCACCCACTGTGACAACTTTGGACATTTCTGTTGGCTCTTTCCTTTTCTAAGGGCTCCTCATTAGTCATCCCACCCCAGATGGTGGGCGATCTATTTTACAGAAGGCCCAGAATGTTGTGTGAGACAGTTTGACTTGACCTTACATTTGACCAATGTCTTTTCTTGAAATTTGTCTAAGGGAGCAGGGTTATTCTGTTGTCCTCTCCTTTGGTCCCAGTAGGTGGCGCTCACACACAAGAGGGAAGAGTGAAGGGTCGGGAAGGTTTTTTTGGGTTGGCTTCCTTTGCTTCATCCGGGAGCCTTTTGGCATATGGCACGTTCATATGAATCCAAACTTAGATCTGAATTCTCAGGGAGGGAAAGAGCTCCCCCCAGAGTCAGATACTGCCATTCATTTTGTTCAGACACACATATCCATATGACTACAATCCCTTGCCTACTGCCTAGAAGCCACAGTAGAGCTGTGTTTCCCACATAATTTACATAGCTCAAGGACTCTTAGAAGCTAATCAATCAGTCGTCCTTTACAGCCATAGAAATGTTACCCAGATATCCAAAACCAATTGAACCCAGGTTCTTCTAGTAGTCTAATGGGAGAGGTTCCCTGACCTGCTTCCTGGAACTGGGTTCTGTTACACTTTTAGAGAGGTCCCTGGATCCCAGAATGGCCAATCTCCTACATATTGGTGTCAGGCAAGTACCTGTTCTTGTGTCTAGGGAAGCCAGCACCCCAGTGCCGGGGGAGATGAAGCCAGCACCCCAGTGCCGGGGGAGATGAAGGCAGCACCCCAGTGCCGGGGGAGATGAAGGCAGCACCCCAGTGCCGGGGGAGATGAAGGCACTGTTGCATTTCTTAGCCAATGCACCAGAAAGGTTGAGATCAAGGAGAGAAAGCCAGGAAGCAGTTTATTGTATCCATATAACAGGCTCAAGGGACATCAGTTCAAAAAACTAAGCCCCAAGTCCAGTTATACAGAGCATTTTGCCCTCCCCTCCCATCTCGCCACCTTGTCTTCTGAGCAACCCAAAGTGACAAACATTTTGGTTGACGATGCTCAGCTTTGTCTTAGTCACTTTCCTCCACCGCCGTGGACTCTATTCCTCTGGAATCATAAACCAAATAAACCCTTCTATAAGTTGCTTTTTATTACAGTAATTTAAAAATTAACTTGGCAGCAAGGTTAAGTTGTCCTCTAAAATGCAAAATTGTATGTGAAGACAGTCACCATTTTAAGTGACGGTACACAGTTACTACAAGAACTCAAAAATCACTGATATGAATCCTGAAGTTGTGAAATTGAAAGAATTTAAAATAAGAGAGACAAATAAACAACAGAAACAACACTTGGTGTAGTTGCTGCTCCACCTCAGGCTTGCCTCCAGCATACCCCGAATCTCTGCCTCCAGTCTACCTCCAGCATACCCCAAATCTCTGCCTCCAGTCTACCTCCAGCATACCCCATATCTCTGCCTCCAGTCTACCTCCAGCATACCCCGAATCTCTGCCTCCAGTCTACCTCCAGCATACCCCATATCTCTGCCTCCAGTCTACCTCCAGCACCTCTACTGTGAAGGTGATACCCTGGCAGCCTCCCAAAGCTCAGTGTCAGGACTTGGAAACACAATGGAACTCCCACAAATCAAGAAGAGACTATTAAATGAAGCTCTCCAAGATGTCAACGTTTTGAATTTGTATGGGCATATCTTGGAGTGGCACTGTTTTCTGTAGGATGGCCGTGCTATAAACTATGTCCCAAGTATCCTATTGTTTGGACATTGGCTTTGACTACTTCTGTATATCCCTGTGTGGATTATCCCATCCTCCACCAACAGAATCCTCATACTGGATTATGTTGCAGTATTTGTTACTTTTCTTCTTCTTGTGAAGAAAAACTTAAACAACTTCACTGGGGTGGGGGTGGGGGAACTTGTACCAGTATCCCTTAACCAAAGCCCACCAGGAACATCACACATGTAGCTGAAGGCAGCTTTGCTAACCACGATACCACTAAACCTCTTTACCCGTGATTGAAGAAGTTGTTTGTTGTATTGGAAAAAAGTGAACGCCGGGAGAGAGCTGTGTGGTGCCTTCACTTACTGGTGTTTGAGTTTGTTTGGGTAGTCTATGGAAGTTAGGCTTGCTGTAGATTGGATGTCCATGACACCCTTGATAAATCTAAATCTATAGCAAATTGGAACAGAGATAACATTGAAACTTGTAACAGAAGTAGCAGTCATTCATTCTCCCAGAGAGGGGAGATACTTGGTATTTTGTGAGTGACAAGATTCTGTCCATCTGTCTGTCCCTTAGCCAAAGCTACAAATAGGCTTGTTCTGTTTCTTTGTCTGTCTCCAAAGCAGGCTTTCTCACGGATGGAATTCTGTGATGCTTTTTGTGCAAGATGAGAGCAGCATGGCCCAGCCGTGGCAGGCCAGCTTCAATGTGGCAGGAGCACCCCTTTGTCTGTTAGTTTCCAATAACATGGTAGTCAGAAACTTAATGATAGAAACCAAAGTAACTCAGCCTACAAAACCTTTACTACGAAATAAGTAGAATTGGATAGTGTAATGTAGCATAACAACTGTTCAAAGAAAGCATTAAATGTATTAATAACATTGGCTCTAGAAAAGTCTTCAAATAGTTCATCACTATATAATTCTAACTAAAAGTATTGGATTCTAGGTTGGGAGAATATGTAATTTGCTAATGTCATTGGAGAGCAATTCAGCCATATCCACAAATATTAAAACTGCATTTATCGTCTGGTGTGGTGGCTCACTCCTTTAATCCCTTCATTGTGGAGGCAGAGGCAGGCAGATCTCTCTGAGTCCAAAGCCAGCGGATTGTACATAGCACATTCCAGGCTAGCCAGGGCTACACAGTAAGATCTTGTCTCAAAACAACAAACCCCCTGCATCTATCTTTTGACAACATAATTTTAGTTTTGGATAATTATTCTAAAGAGAAAATTGCATATGCACACCCCCCAAACACCCACAAAATGGTACAACATATAATAGTAGTACTCGGTCCGCGTGTAATAACAAGAGTTGGGAGACATTAAATACTTTGTAGGATATCTATAAAACTAAGCGGCCTTAAGGGTCAGCATTTCTGGAGTGTCAGGGTTCGATCCACCTATTACATACACTATTGCATATCCACTGACAGAGTAAAGTCGTGAGTGGTCCCGGAAGCAGCAGCCTGTCTTCTTCAAGCCCCTGTAACTGATTTCCTGGGCTTCTCCCTTCTAGGATCCCACATCACTATGGCAACAGGAGGCTTCCAGGCACTGACAAGAGATATGTGACCTAGGACTGTGCAGCTTCGGGTCGATCCAACTTGGAATTGGCAGAGCCCAGGAAGAGTCGCTGCCCCATCAAGACTCTTTTTGTCGTTGGTGGGGGTCGTGACCAAGCCGGGAGCCTTCCCAGGAGCAGTAAACGGAATATCAAACCCGGCGCGTGCGCGACCCTGCGGGCCCCGGACCCCGCCTCTTTCCCCGCTGCTCTGGCATCACCATGGCAACCCCAGGGCCAAGCCAAGTTTCTCTGCCTCTTTAAGAGAACAGCCTGCTACCCAAGAGCGCCTTCCCGCGCCTGTAGGGGCTTGAATCACCATGGCAACTCAAAGTCCTCTCAGTTGGCTTTACAGACCCTTCGAGGGTCCTCGGTCATGGCCCCGCCTCTTCCGGCTCCCCGCGCATCCTTCACCATGGCAACTGAATACGGGTTGCTAGGGCTAGGCTTGGGTTCACCACAGAGAAGGGAGGGAAGTGCGAAAGGCTGCGGGTGTGGGGAAATACTTGCGTCCAGAAGAGGGGTGCCGGAGGTGCTAGTGGCTGGCTGCATTTCCTCCCCTGGTTAGGGTGGCTCACGCAGGTGGCGATGGCTCCAGTGTGAGGCCGGCACAGAGCATGGGTGCACTTCGCGAACGGCAGAGGGCAGTAGCTCGAAGGCACAGCATCCTGCCCAGGGTTCTGGGCTGCAGTCCTGGCGCCTTCACCGAGGTCTCCTCCAGTAGATCTTTATGCAATTCCGAGTCCACTCACTCTCAGTCTGTATTTGTTCCCCTGCTCTTGGCGACCTAATGTGTGCTTAAGGGTATGGGCTCTGGGCTCAGGCTTTTATCCGAAAGAAATGACAATGATAGTAATATCTTAAGGCTACTTTGAGTATTAAACACGGTAATGGGTCAGAGTATATATTTCCTGGACTTAGTTTCTGGCGCATGACAAGTACTCAGTAAAGTTTGTTGCTTCTAGATAGCCATGAACAAGTCACTTTGCTCCTTTGCACTTAAAGTTAACCTTGCCTCTTTGAAAAATAAGGCTAATAGTACCCTCTAACACAATTAGGACAGTATTATAAAGTCCCTAGAACAACACTAGGCACGCAGTAAATGCTATTTAAGTACTGCATTATTACACTTTGTGCTGGCTAGTTTTACGTCAAGTTGATGCAATCTAGAGTCATTGGAAAGGGGGGGAACTTCAATTAAGAAAATGCCTTCCTAAGATTCCACTGTAAGGCATTTTCTTGGTGGTTGTTGGAGGAGGCTCCAGCCCGTGGTGGGTAGGTAGTGCCCATCCCTGGCCAGGTGGTCCTGGGTTCTATAAGAAAGCAGACGGAGCGCTCCACGAAAAGTCAGTCAGTCAACAGCCTTGCTCCACATCCTCTGCACCAGCTCCTGCCTGTTTTAATTCCTGGCTTAACTTCCTTCGGTGATAGACCATGGATGTGGAAACAGAAGCCAAAGGAACCCTTGCCTCCTCGACTTGCTTTTGGTCACGGTGTCTCATCACAGCAACAGGAAGTCTAACCAGGCCATCCAGCAAATTGTTATCACTGTTGCTTGCCTCATAAAGCTGGAAAGAATTGCTTTTATTTCCCTGCCACCACCAGACCTTTCAGCCCCTTCCTGGATTGCAGGAATGTTTGCTTACATTTCTCCTCAGAATTTTAGACTTTTACACTGCTGAAAGAGGTCATATAATGTCCTTTTAAATGTCTGGGCTGTGAGTCAGATGGACTGGTTCTCTGTGTGAAGTTGAATAGGTCCTGCTGGTTCCTCACCCATCCTTAGGGTTCTTTATTCGAAGGGTATTAGCTGTCTTTTGCCTCTACTGGCAAGGCAGTGTATTCAGTTAAAAAAATGATCTCTTCATTAGGAACATCGGGAGCAAGTGGCAGCTGCTGCGACCGTGATACATGCTGGTGCTGTGCAATTCTGAGACTCGAGAGGAAGTTTCCTAACGTGTACTTTAATCTCTAGTAAATAAAACGCCAGTGTGCTTAAGGGTACAGTGAAACTGTTTTCACCACAAATAAAAACCAAGGAACATGGCTTTATCCTTTAAAGCCTTCTTCTAGCCCAGATGGCAGCTAATCTAAAACTCACTGTTGCTGCAATCTGACCCGGGTGGGATTACCCAGGCACGGACTTCCTGAATTTTCATCTTCCCTTAACTGAATCAAGAGCATTTGGTTTTGTTCTTCAAAAGCCCTTCACTCACTAGAGAGCAAAGTCTCTATTTATCCTAGGATTAACCTACTAGGTTAAAGGCTTAGTAATAGTCCCTGGAGGTGTTTGACATTGTGGCATTTGACTTGTGGTGTAACCTGAGAAAAATATCTGAGTTAGATCTTCTTTATCTCTAAAAATGAATGAACGAACGAACAAACAAACAAAGCCCATAAGCCTGTTGTAATAATACTGTGAGATACTGCTCTTGAAGGATTCATAATTACCTGTTACATAACAAGTACCCGCAAAACAAAACTCTTTTTGTTTTGACTATGGATGTAGAAACATAAGCCAAATAAGCCACAGCCTTAAAAAGCAAAGCAAAGCAACAACCTACTGTCATCATGACTATTGGACTGATAGTCTTTTTCATGATCTTTTTCATGCCTGCCATATGATACAGGCTTAGGAAATGTTGAAGGAAAGAGAAAATCCAGCCAAGAAGGCCTGATGATAATAGTGAATTTCCCGTGGCAGCTAACAGTTATTGAACATTGTGTCAGAAACTGTGTTACCTCTCCTTTCCTCGAGTTTGATGACCTTGTCTAGCCCTCCTCTTCCTGCCCTTCCTCCCACTTTCTGAACTAAGGATTACACCTACCGCTTTATACATGCCAAAGAAGTGTTCTACCAGTAACCTACACTTCAGGACTCATTTACTTTGTGTTTTGGGACCGTGTTTTACTAAGTTGCCCTGGCAGCCCTTAAACTTGCAATTCTGTTTCAGCCTACTGGGTAGCTAGAACTGCAGTTCTATGCTACCAGGTGTGGCTTGTGTCTGGCTTTCTGATTTGATGCTTCTGGAAGCGTCATTGATTCAAATAATCTTAAAGCGTCCAGAAGCTGAAATTCGTGCCTCCTGCAGCTTTCCAGATGGTGTATTTACCATGTGCCTAGTGAAATGAAAAGCATCTTGATTGCTTCCAAGTTTTGGCAATTATGGGTAAATTGTGCTAGAAACATCTATGTGCTTTCTTTTTTTTTTTTTAAACAGTCTTAATGTGGAGCTAAGGGTGATCTCAGGCTCATAACACCCCCACCCCGCCCCACTTCAGCCTCCTTAGTACTAACATTGCAGGCATTACAGGCACCAGGAGCAGTTCAATGTACAGAGTTTTGTGTGGACATGTTTCAAATCCTTTCAGTGTTGCTAAGGAATACAATTTTATGATTATATAACTTAGTTTTGTTTGAAATTGCCAAACTCTTCAACTCTATCAGTGGATTATCTTCAGGTGTTAGAAATGGGTCTGGTGTCCCAAGAAAATGACTACATAATCTAAACATTTAGGTAAGGCAAAAAATTTCACTTCTTCAGGAAAGTCCATGGCCATGCTAAATCAATGCCAGACTAAGAAGGGGGGCACACACATTTGGGGGGGGGGACTGGCTTTTTTGTTTTGTTTTGTTTTGTTTTGTTTTTTTATTCCCAAGTGACTTTGCTTCATTCTGAGTGGTCCAAACCTCAGCCTTACATTCTTACAAGACTGGATAAGAAGCAACCCGTAAGCAGAATGTAATCTTTAGAACCTTGTGCAATCTTGAGCATGCATTTTGATTTCAAGAAGGGCTATGTTAAACCCACTAGTCAAGAGTTAGGCCACTACCACAATTTTGAAGCAAGCTTTAATTAAATACTGGCTAGGATGACAGGCTCTAGCCAGATCCACTCTGGGGTTCCCATAAAATGTCCACAAGTCACATTTTTCAGGAGCTTATAAAGGCAAACACGTAAGGCTGCCGTATTTTCCATTATGTCCAATCAGGGGCAAGCATATATACTGACATGTTTCCTGCCTACGCACTTCCCACCTGTATGTGGCCAACACATCCCTGAGGTTGGGTCAAGCAAACATGTGGCTTGTTACATAAACATTAGCCTCCAGCATTTCAGGATGTCTCAGTGTTTGGGCAAGGGGCTTCCAGGTTACAGGCATTTTTGTTTCATGGATCTCTGAAGCGCATTAATTACAACTAAAACACTTGAAACATAACTTTGGCTCTTACAGCTGACCCTGAAGCAAGTTGAATTTCTTCCAAGTGGCTTCTCTACAATTTTTTTTTTTAAAAAATGAAAAATTCTTTTTTGTCTTATTGAAGCCTTTGATAGAAAATACAGTACATCTCTTACATTTCCAATGCAGTGTGTGGTATTACTAGCGTTTCAGATTTTGTCATTTTGAGAGATGTGTTGAGTCTTTCTCATTTCATCAGGAAAATAAAAGCTTTCTCGGAACTTGCTATCAAACTCCACCCAGTCAGCTACCACATGACCAAGGCTATGGTACATGACCATCCCTAGACAAAGTAGAGCCAGGAAAATAAGATCTGTATTTAGGTTTATGGTTTTTCTGGTAGAGGACAACAAGAAGTCCTAGTTTTGTTTCTATGATGTCATGATACAAATATCCTCACCAAGAGGAGGGTTTATTTGCCTGACAACTCTAGGTTATTACCTGTTCTAGTTTCCTCTGTTGTTGCGATAAAAACACCATGACTAAAATGAACTTGTGGGAACTTCCAAGTGAAAGCAGGAACTCAAGCAGAAGCCTGCAAGCAGAAACTGAAGCTGAGGCTGCGGAGTGCTGTTTACTGGCCTGCTGTCTGGCTCACTTCCATTTGCTTTTCTGATCCAGCCCAGCCCACCTTCCTGGAGATGGCAACACCCACAGTGGGGTGAGCCCCACTCTATCAGTTAGCAATAAAGACATGCCCACAGGCCAATCTGATGGAAGCAGTCCTTCAGATGACGCCCTCAGATAACTCAGGGCTGTGTCAAGTTGACAGCTGAAGCTAACCAGGAGACCCCACCCTTTGTCAACCGGACTCACAAATATATCTCACATCACTATGGTTTTTTTTGTTTTTAAAGTACGGCTTTTAGAAGTTTCATGGTTTTTTAAAATACTCGTACTTTAATTTTCAGTGTCTATTTAAACATTCAAAGTCTCTTAGCCATGGGCTCCTATAAAATAAAAACCAAGTTTTATGTTTTCTATTCCAAAAGGAAAGAATTTGGGCATAGGAAAGAGTAAAGCCCAAAAGAGTTACTCAGTGTCCAACACCTGAGACTCATGAACTTCTAGGTCCAAAAGCTTGGTCAGCTAGCTCACTTCTCAAACTTGGCCATCACAGCACACAAAGTTCTTACAGGCTCAGGCCAGCTCTGCCGTGGTGCCCGACACTGTTTTTGGTGGGCATCCTCAGTACTAGGATCTCCAATATCCTGGGGTCTACGATGCAACCAAGGCCGTACCTCCACTAATGACCTCTTTTTTGGAACTCTGACACCTTGTGCTAAGCCTCAGCTTCTCTCTATGACCTGTTTGGTCCTAAAAGCTTTCATGCAGTTAGTCAACATTTCGTGGTGGGCTTGCACATTACCAAGTTCAGCTGCCAACTTGAAGAGCAGCCTTGGCTGGCCCCTTCTGGACCACAGCATTTGTGACCTTGAGGAAATACGTGCCAGAAGACTTTTCCGCAGTGATACTGGTCTCTTCCTGTTCACAGCTGATTTTTGTGCTCCAGCTAAGTAGCACTCATGATCTCAGTAGAGGACAGGCTTTACAAATTATACAGCTTCTTAATGGAAAATAGCATACAAACAGCCTAGTAGACTCTTTGCTCCCCTCTGAAAATACACAAACCAGTCCTCTATCGCCTGCGTCTCTTTCATCATTCTTAGCTTATATGCCCATTACATATACATTACATTCTTATAATTCAATAGTTTTTCCAACTCAAAGTTCCAAACTTTTCTACAATCACTCCCAAAACAACATGGTCAGGTCTATCACAGCAATAGCCTACCCCACTTACATGCCAATTTTGGTTCTAGTTTGCTTTCTGTGGCTGTGATAAATAGCATTATCCAAAGCAACTCATGGAAGGAAAGGATTTATCAAGATTCCAAATCTCCATCCGTCATAAAGGGACATCAGGGGAGGCACTCAAGCAGAAACCTGGAGGTGGGACCTGAAGCAGGGCCCATGGAGGAGTGCTGCTTTCTGACTTGTGGGAAAATAATATCTTCACATACAGAGTACCTCAATTCAAATATGAAATAGGTACATGTGAAATTTGAATATATATACATATAATTAGCTTATTATATTAGTTACTCTTCTGTTGGTATGACAGGTTACTATGACCAGGGAGCTCAGAGAAGAGTTTGTTTGAGCTTGTGGCTCCAGAGGGTCAGAGTACATAAAAGGCCTGGCAGCAGGCAGCCTGAGCAGGAAGATAAGAGAAATATTTTCAACCTCTTGAGACCAGCAGACTGCGAGTGGGACAACACTACAACTCCCCAAAGCCACCAGCACCTAGTGAAACATTTCCTTCAGCAAGACTCCGCCTCCTAAAGGTTCCAGAACCTCCCCACACAGTGCCACCATTAGGGAACCGAGTCTTCAAGTACCTGAGTCTATGGGGGACACCCCCATTCAAACCGCAGCTCTTAAAAAGCAGAGATTTCCATAAGGTTTTCCATACATCCATAGCTTTGGTTATTCAGTAGTGTGAATTTTAAAGAATTTTCTTTATTATTACATTAGTCATTTATTTGGGGGTATACACATGTGCCATTGAACTCTTGTGGCTGTCAGAAGACAACTCAAGGGAGTCCGTTTTCTCCTTTTACTGTACGAGTCCTAGGGACTGAACTCTGGTCATCCTGCTTGGCAGCCTTTCCTTACTGAGTCATCTCATTGGTGTGTGTGTGTGTGTGTGTGTGTGTGTGTGTGTATGTGTGTGTGCGTGTGTGTGCTTTGAGGCAAGATCTCCTGTGTCCCAGATGGCCCTTGGGCTTGCTGTGTAGCCAAAGAATGACTCATCCATCCAGTCCATGAGCATGGAAGGACTTGACATCTTCTGGTGTCTCTGACTTCTTCAGTTTCTTAAAGGTGTTGTAGAGGCCCTTCACTTCATGATTGGGTACAGCCTAAGAGTTTGTCTAGATCTTCTTGTTCTTTTTTTTAAGCTATTGTGAATGGGATTTTTTTTCCTCTAATGTATTTCTCAGCAAGCTTGTCATTAGCATATTCAAAAGTGATTTTTGTCTTCTCTTATTTTGCTGAAAGTCTATAACAAATCTGAATGTTTTCTGGTGGGGGTTCTTAGGACCTTTTCTTTTTACTATAGGAACATGCCATTTATAAATGGATAATTTGACTTTGTCCTTTTTTCTGTCTTGTTTTTTTGTTTGTTTTGTGAGAGACTTTTCATTATTGCCATCAATTTCACTGATTGTCATAGGTCTGCCTAAGTTCTTTATATATTCTTGATTTAATTTTGGTAGGTTGTATATATCTTGGAATTGATTAATCTAAGCTTTCCAGTTTTCAAGCTAGTCCCCAAGGATTCTGTTCATTAAATGTATCTCTAGTAACTTCCCCCTTCATCTCTGTTTTATCAATTGGGGTCTTTTGTCTCTCATTTTGGTTATTAAGTTGAGTGTTAATATTGTTCATCTTTTTTTTTTTCAAAGAAACAATTGCCTTATTGGGTCAGTTTTAAAATATTTTTGTTTTGGTTTTCACTCTATGAACTTCTACTGTGGTTTTTATTATTTGTGACCGTCGATCAGTTACTTCTGTGTTTGGATTGTTCTTCATTTCTCTAGGACCTAGAGGTTTATTATCAAGTTGTTTGAGATCTCTTTCATCCCCTTTTCATGTTAGTGCTGAAAGCTATAAACGTTCCTCCTGGAACTGCCTTTGCTGTATGCTGTCAGTTTCACTGGATTATTGGATTTTTCAATTTTCTTGTCTCATTTCTTTAACTATCCACTGTTCATTAAAGAATATGTTGTCCATGGGGCTGGAGAAATGGCTCAGTGATTAGGAGCTCTGGCTGCTCATCTAGAGGCTCTGGAATCAACTCCTAGCACCTCCATGGCAGCTCACAGCTGTCTGTGACTCCAGTTAGAGGGATCTGAAGCCCTCTTTTGGCTTCCTCAGGAATCAGACACATATGCATTTCCCAGACATACATGTAGACAAACCATCCATTAAAAATAATAGCTTATTGTCCCACTTCCATGTATCTATGGTTTCCGTGGTTTTTCTTCCTTTTGATTTCTATGTTCGATGTACTGTGGTCTCAAAAGATAGTTATTGTTGTTATTATTATTATTATTATTATTATTATTATTATTATTATTATATGTAGAAAGACAATTTGTGGCTGTTCAGAACATTAGTGAAACCATTTTGTATAACTTGAAAACCATTTTGTGTGATTTAGAATAATGTAGAACATTCAAGACAGGAACCTGCCACCTGGCAGCTCAGAGTGGCACCAGGCTCCAGGGCAAGCTCTGATAAACATGTCAGATAGTGATCTAGCCAAGACAACTCAGATATGAGCCAAACCCAAGACAGGCTTTCATTGATATGCTACTGAACCAGCTCTAAGCTGTGTGCCCCAACACCACAAAGCTACTGCTAAACAAAATGATACAAATAGTTGAACTTTAGAAGTGACTCGGAGCGCCACACTGCCATGTTCCCGAGATATGGCATCTCCAGCTTCTTCACACACATCTGTTGCTGAGCTCACACATGCCTGCCTGTGCCTGTCGGCGCTGCAGCTCTCAAGAACCTTCTGGATCTCTGCCAGAATCATCCTCCTGGCCTGTCCCATATGAAGGATTTCACAGAGGATGTGGGTTGGGCCTGTTCCCAAAGCATTCTCACTAGAGAAGATTGATCCAGTAGGATCCTGCATCAGCCAACTGTTAGCTGCTTGGTGACATGTCTGTTAAACCTTTATGACAGCATGGGATTATAAGAAGTATTTGTGTGAATTAACCGAGACTACTCACAAGACAAATGTTCTGTGGACATCCTAGTTGCTGAGCCCACTGATGGCGCTCTCCATAGTGGCCTAGAACACAATCCATTTTAGAGACGGGTTACCTGAGGAAAGATGGAGAGGTCTGAATAAGTCAAATTAAATGGAGCTTTTATTCTCTGCTTTGGATTGTCCCAGGAAGAGCAGAAGTAAGACACAGCCCAGACTTCCAATTTGTTCAAATTTTTAAAGACAAAAACAAACTTGTGTGACATACACAGAAAGGTAGCTGTAGACAGTTTGCAGGAAGCAAGCAAAGTATTTACAGAAGTAGAAAGATAGTAGTTACTTCTCATAACCTTGAACTCGGGGACACATTATATAGAAATTTATGGCTGGTTTACATGACCAGTGAATTTTATGGCTGGTCTACGAGACCAATACAATTTATGACTAGTCTACACAATGAGAGACAAGTTTACTCAAGATAATTTTGACACTTAAAAGTATTCCTGAGTACTTTCACAGACGGTGTAACTATAGTTCAGTAGCTCACTACACTGAAAAAAAGCTGTGTATTCTGTTTCTGCTAAATGTAATATTCTGTAGCTATCTGTCATATCCATTTGATCTATGATGTAATTTAATTCATAGGGTTTTTGTTGACTTTTGGTTTGGATGACCTATCTAGAGATGAGAACAGGTAATTGAAATCATCTACTATTGTGCCAGGACCAACATGACAGTCAGGGTCCATTAGTGTTTATTGTATGAAATTGGGAGTCCTAGTAATTTTCTTTTGAGCCACAAATACTCATTTCTTTTTATTTTGTGTTTCCACATTCTGATACTTATCAAAGGCATATATTGTTTTGAAAAAAGGCAACATAGTGTACTGAAATAGCACATCCCGATGATGAGCACCATGCCGCACAGTTATCTTGCTTCTTTTATTGTTATTGTTGTTGTTGTTATCATTACTATTATTATTTAATCTTTTTTTACAGTCCAGTTATTATCCCCCTCCTAGCCCACCTTCTGACAGTTCCTCATCCCATTCCTCCATCCCCCATCTCTGTCTCCAAGAGTGTCCGCACCTCCCCTCAACCCCATCAGACCTCCCCCTTCCCTGGGGCCTTAAGTCTCTTAAGGGTTAGGTGCTTCTTCTCTCACTGAGGCCAGATCAGGGAGTCCTCTGCTGCATATGTATTGGGGGCCTCATATCAGCTAGTGTATGCTGCCTAGTTGTTAACTCAGTGGCTGAGAGATCTCAGGGGTCTAGGTTAGTTGAGACTGACTTTCCCTAATTCAACCACAGGGGCCCCCAGCTTCTGTCTATTGGTTGGGTATAAGTATCTGCATCTGGCTCTTTCAGCTGCTTGTTGGGCCTCTTAGAGGACAGCCATGTTAGGCTATTGTCTATAAGCACACCATAGCATCAGTAATAGTGTTAGGCCTTGGAGTCTCCCCTTGAGCTGGATCCCAGTTTGGGCCAGTCACTGGACATCCTTTCCATCAGTCTCTTCTCCATTTTTGTCCCTGTGGTTCTTTTAGACAGGAAAAATTATGGATCAGAGTCTTTGACTGTGGGATGGCAACCCCATCCCTCCACTTGATGCCCTGCTGGAGGTTCCCTCTCTCACTGTTTGGCATTTCACTTAAGTCTCTCCCTCTGAGTCTTGAGCATCTCTCACCTCCCAGGTCTCTGGTATGAGAGTCCTAGTATTTAGGGCACATATATCTACAATTTATTTCTTCTTGGTAGATTATTCTTTCGTTAATATCTAGCAGCCAACTTTACCTCTTCTATTCGGTTCAGTTTGAAGACACTTCTTATCAGTTATCTAAAGAGCTGTATTAGATTTTTTTCATCTTTCCTTCATTCGATCAGTTGACTCTTAATCTATGGATGTCTTTAACACTGGAAAGTGTTTCTTAGATACAACAGATCATTTAATATACTCTTAATTCTATCACTCATTCTGCATCTCTTTATTGGTTAGTTGCAGCTGTTTGAGGTAATTATTGAAAGATATTTAATGTTAGAACAATTATAGCAAAAAAAGTCTGCTAAAATGAAAAAAAAAAGAAACTTTGAGGTTTCTGCACTAAAGTACATTGTAAATAAAGAAACTGCCTGCTGTAAAACAAACAAACAAAAAAAGATATTTAACACTTCCTGTAATTTTGTCGGTTGTCCTCTGGTTGATTAGCATTGAGGTTCTGCTGGGGTTAGACATATGAGGGATTCCTTCTGAGCACTCCTTATTAAGTTATTTATTTAAGTTATTTATTATCAACTTGACACAAACTGCAGGTAACTGAGAAGAGGGAACCTCAGTTGAGGAGCCAACATCAGACTGTCCTGTGGGCATGTCTGTGGTACAGTTTCTTGGTTGATGACAAATGTAGGAGGGCTCAGATGACTATGGGTAGTGCCATCCCCTAGGCTGGTGGTCTCAGGGTATGTAAGAAAGCAGGCTGAGCAAGCCATGAGGAGCAAGCCAGTGAGCAGCACCCATCCATGAGGAGCAAGCCAGTAAGCAACACCGCCTATGGCTTCTGCATCAGCTCCTGTTCCTGTTCCTGTTCCTGCCCTGGCTTTGCCTAGTGATGGACCTATATCTGTAATGCAAAATAAACCCTTTCCTCCCTAACTTGCCTTTGGTCATGGAGTTTTATCACAGCAATAGAAAACCTATTTAAACTCTCTAAATTATATCTCCAGAACCCTCATGATGGAAGGAGAGAACTGACTCCTAAAAGTGACCTTGCAACTGCCACACACGTCATAGCAGATATGCACACATAAAATAAATGGAAAAAATGAAAATGGTCACATCCTACATCTGCTTTCTGTTCATGTTTTCTGTAACCTTTTTAAATCCTCATTTAATTTTGAAAATGCTACCTTGTCTCAGTCTGCTGAAGAGCTAGAAGAAAGGAAAACTTTTTGTTTGAAAGAATTTAGTGTCACAGGCTTTGCCTTTTCACTATTCTTAGTATTCAAGATAAAATAGATTGGAAAATAGACGCAGAAGGAAACTTGAGAACAATTTTATTGGATTTTGAGAGGATTAAAAACAAAGTAGGCAAGCTGGAGATCTTGGTATGTGGTGAGAGGAGGAAGCTGGATCAGAGGAAGAGAGGGAATCAAGGTTTTCTGAGTTAGAGGTCAGGAAGCCAGGCAGGTCGAACAGCAGAGGTCTACAGGCATCTGTGAATGTGTGAGCCAGAGTTGACTTCAGAGAGGGATGTGAGAACATGCAGAATACCAGAACAGTCGTAGGATTTTGGCTAATATCCAGAAATAAAAAGGAGATTAAAAGAAAGAGGAAATGAAAACGTGTTATGATTTGGGAAAACCCAAAAAGCTCACAAAGTAGGTAGTTTTGGCAGTGAAGGTTTGTAAGTATTTGTCACTGAGAGAGGGGCCTCTGGGACAGGCACTTAAATACACACCTCATTAAGGGGATAGTTATTTTTCTCCTTAACACTGTCTTCAAGTGTGTCACTTCTGGAACCAGTGGCTTGGAGTGTGTGTGTGTGTGTTATTTTTCTGTTCAGGTGATCAACAGTCCAATTTTGATTAACACTTAACAGAGAGATTAGTAGTATGTCTTTGTAATCTTATAATGTTTTGGCCAACCCAGGGCCAGAGGAGATTTAGATCCCATTTTTCTGACCAAAAATTATATAACAGAGCATACTCAAGAGAATTAAAAAATAACAACAAAAATTACATCTCTGAAATAGTTATACTTTACCAAGAGGAACTATTCTTCCCTTCATGGGGTTCAACAAAACTCCACCACTGCCGCCTTCCTCCATGACATGTAGTTTTTCCAGTTCTAAGAAGTTCCTGTGGTGGAATGGTCTTCTTCCTTTGAATTAGCATCTTACCAGGGACACAGGAGGTGGGGTCTAAAGCTGATTATGAGGTCCAGGCCATCTCAATGGCTTCCAAGCCTACTGTCTGACTACTCACATAACAGGGCTAATGTAACAAAGAGGAGACAAGAACACCATAGAGCCAGGCGAGAGGTCACCAGCAACTGGAATGCAAACGGAGCACCTCAGAGGATAATGAGATCAATGGAGAGAAGAGAAGCAAAAGAAAGAGGTAGGTTTATTATGGCAGTGGACAGTAACATTTGTGAGTTAAATCCAAATAAGATTATATTGTCTTCTTTTTAGAGGAAAATAGAGGGTGGTGGAAAACAGAAGGACTAGATAAAGTTCTATAATGCTAGAGATAGTAGCATATGTGTTTTTAAGGCAAAAGCAAAGCTCAGACTCTAGCAGCCTCCACAGGTTAGACTGGGCCACCAACCCCATACGTCAATTAAAGGGCTGAGCAATTCCATAAAGCACAAAGAAGGCATTGATTCAATATGGCTACATTTGGAGGAGGGGCAGATAAAGGAGTCTATGTGCTCCAGAAGTGTTCATGTGAGGTACTCACATGAGGTTCTAGTTTGAATAGAAGATGGAAGATGTGTAATTAAGCAGTCTGGTTGAGGTGAGGTGCTGCCCTTCGATCCATCATTGTCCCAACTCTGGTTGAGTTGTTGAGATGTCCTGCAAGGTTTTGATCCTGGGATCCAAAGTGACTTGAGAGATGTTAAAGACACTAACTCATCTCTTAGACTTTAGCCCAAATAACATATGCAAGGTAAAGGTAGATATGTCAGTTTTTATCTTGCTGTTATTTTTATGGGTCAGTGATGGTTTGAATGAGAATGGCCCCCAAAGGCTTGTATATTTGAATGCTTTGTCCCAAGTTGGTGGAACTGTTTGAGAAGGATTAAGAGGTGTGGCCTTCTTGGAGGAGATGTGCCACTGGGGGTAGGTTTGAGATTCACCAAACCCACCGATTCCCAGTTAGCCCCCTCTCTCTGCTTCTTGGTTGTTGTACCAATTTATAAGCTTTCTGCTACTGCCTTGGCACCATGCCTGCCTACCTGGCTGCCAGCTGCCATGGTCCCTGCCATGATGGTCATGGACTCACTCTCTGAAATTGTAAACAAGCCCCCAATAAACTCTTTGTTTTGTAAATTGCTTTGGTCATGGTATCTTTTAACAGCAACAGAAAAGTAACTAAGACAGGGCCCAAGGGAGGAGCCAATGCTTTTTAAGCAAAAGTAGCTTTTATGCATCTGTTGAAATAGTCCCTGTTAGTGGTATATTTTAACTTTTGTAAACCCATACATGTGTACTGCATGAGAATTATTGGAACGTAGGCTAAAGCTGGGTTCTCTATTCTTTTCTCTTATCGTAGCACCAGTCATGGTGTTCTGTAAAAGGAGCAAGTTGCTCTCTCCTTCCCTCCCATGCCCTCTAGTTTGACATAGCATACAAGGTAGTTTTGGTGCAGCAAATACTGGAGGAAAAATGTATATTAGACCAGAACTTGGGAAAAATGATCTTTGAGGCCTCTTCCTACCTCAGAGACCTATTGTGATACTTTTTTTTTTCTGACTAATTATGCACATAAGGTTTCTGTGTTGATTCTGAAGTGTAATCTGTGTTCTGTTTGTCCATACTTAGGTGGCAGGGCACAGTGACTTCCTCAGCAGCCCTTTTCTCCAGGACTACAGTCCCCAGATGCTCTGGTGGATTTGTCTTTTCTTCCTTTTAGCAATATCATCTTACTTCTTGGATTCTGAGGTGTTATTGTTTCACACACACACACACACACACACACACACACACACACACACACAACTGTTGTTTCCCCAGGAGACTGATAGTTGTATCATTAGGTCTTCATATGTTAGGACGTATGTCTGCGATTTCACTATTTGCTGTCTTTTAGCTTTACTCCTCCCTTTCCTCAGACACCTTTCTGTAGATTTAAAAAAAAAAAAAACACTCTGCTCTGATAAAGGCCACAACCAAAATAACTCTGGGAGAAAAGAATTTAGTTCATCTTACACTTTCAGGTCACAGTTCATCTCTGAGGGAAGTGAGGGCAGCAGCTCAAGGAAGGAACTGGAGGCAGCTGAGGCAGAGGCCATGGGCGAGTGAGTGATGCTTACTGGCTTGTTCCTCATGGCTTGCTCAGCCTGCTTTCTTTTTCACTCCTGGACCACTTTCCAGAGGTAGATTTACCTGTAATAAAATAAACCCATCCATATCAATTATTAATCATCAAGAAAATGCCCTCATGGGCTTGCCTACAAGCCAGGCTTGTGAAAGCATTTTCTCAGTTGTGGTTCTCTTCTCTCAGACAACTCTAGCCTCTAGTTTGTGCTGTGCTCTCTCTCTCTCTCTCTCTCTCTCTCTCTCTCTCTTTCTCTCTGTGTGTGTTTATAACAAAGTTATAACAAAGGTATTTCTATGTGTCCACACTGTGAAGAGGAACAAAGAGATTCACTGTCCCCTACCTCTTATCCCCAAGTTCATTTTCAGGGTTTTAACATGAGGCTTAGGTTGAAATAAAGAAAAGAGATATACATGGCTAAGCATCCCCATCAAGGTGTGGTCCTGCTCATCACCACTGTCGGGGGATGCAGTCTCTCCTGGAAGGTAATCTGATCATTTGTCAGAACTGTATGAAATCTCCTTGCAGTACACAAGCTGCCCTTCTGACAAGCAGCAGGCCCCTGGCCTTTTCCATCTTCAAGCATGAGATTCTTGGGAAATTCCAGTTTTTGGAGTGCATTGCATCAGTGTGATGACAGCCACAGAGAAGAGTGTGAGTGTCTTGTTAGAGCATCTTCATTCTTACCATGATTCTTGCTTTGTTTTCACCCCTCATTCTTGAGATGAAATGTGCATGGCATAAGCATGTATCATAAACAGAAGACAAATAGGGGAGATGCTAGTTCAGTTAGTGTCAGGCAACCACACGCAAGAACCATTTCTCCATAACCTCTAAGCCTCAGTCACTTTTGGAAGGGCTGCCAGAAGTGACTTCGCTGTTGTTTTTTGCTTTGAGACCATCTTCACCATGAAACCTAGGCTCATCTCAAACTTACAGTCTTCCCACTTCAGCCTTCCAAATTCTGGCTTTATAAACATGTTACCATCCTCAGCATGACTTCATTTTTATTTTGATAATTTAATCCTTGTCTCTGAACAATATTCTCTTATGACACTGATGATTAGCCATCTGGTAGTTTGGTTTCAGTTATTTCTCATTGCTAATGTTCTTTCCAGAGAATGATCCAAAATAGCTGTACGTTTAGTTTTGAGTGAGTGAGTTTGTTAAGCATGCAGTGAACAAAAATAAAACAAAAAAGCAAGTTGTAGATAGATAGCAAAACATCACTAAATTAGTTGCTTACAGCATCTACCAGAAATGACTGGGGAAGCCCCATGAGACAGTCAGCTCAAGTTCAGATTACAGGATTTCAGTTGAGACACAGTGTGTCCACGGACCCCCATGTTTCCAAGTAAAAGAACATATAGAAAGCAACAGAAAGATACATTGTGCCATCCAATGGGCGAGGACCCCAGAGCTCATCTGCTTGCATATTTGGTCTCCAGTCAATGGAATTGTTTGGGAAAGATTAGGAGGTGTGGCCTTATTGGAGGAGGTATGTCATTGAGGATTGGCTTTCAGGTTTCAAAAGCCCACACATTCCCAATTAGCTCTCTCTGCCTCATCGTTTTTATGGATTTCAGGATGTAATCTCTCAGCTACTGCTCCAGCACTAGCTTACCTGCCTGATGTCATGCTCCGCCCCATGATGGTCTTGGACTTTAACCCTCTGAAACTGTGAGCATCCCAAGTAAACTTTTTCTTCCATAGCCATGATGTCTTATCACAGCAATTGGAAAGTAACTTAAGACCAGGGAGTGGAGGTATTTTTGTGACAGACTTGATGATGCTGGTTTGGGGGATGTCTGGAAGACTTGGAGCTAGAAATACACTTAAATATTGTAAACAGAGATTAATGGACCATCCTAGTAGGAAGATAGTAGTACTAATAGCAGGTGGAAGCCCAGCTTGAGAGATTTCAAAGGGGAACAATATTAGCAACTGGATTAGAGAGCATATTTATGATATTTTGGCAAATAATATGGCTACTCTCTACCCTTGTAATAAATTGAAAGGTATTGCATTAAGTTCTTTGGTGGAAGGACGTTCAAGAAAGTCAAATATTGGTTTTGCCACATGGTTATTAGTAATTCATCTTATGCAGGTCTCTAATGGCAAAAAGCAAGTGTGTAGGTGGGGGTAAATACAAAATATAGAGTTTAAAGAGAAAAGCACCAGGAAATTTAATGTTAGAAGCAGGATGGATGCCGAAAGAGGTGAGAAGAGTGAGGATCCAAAATGGAATAAAGGAGTGACCTCAAGGCCCCACCCAGCTCAACTTCCCCATTGCACAGAGAAAGGCCTGGGCAATGTTCTGCTCCAAAGAAGCAACAACAGAGAGAGATTTCTGCAAAAGTAATTCAAAGGATCAGAATTCCATCCTAAGGAGGCAGTTAGGCCTTGCTTCTTCGTTCACACAGTTCTGGCCTTAGAGTCTTGAAGGATACAAAGGAGAAGAATTGTGGAATTAAGGGAAGCTGCTACAGCCAGGCAATAGATAGCAGGGCAAGCTTTGCATGAAGTCCCTGAAAGGCCATTGTGCGAAGCTGTGAAAATGAAGCCTGGTTTACATTGGAGACCCCAAGATGTTGGAGATGTCATAACTGTGAGTCATCTGCCAAAGATGTCTTTAGACAGGGAGTGGAACTAGGCCAAGAAAGAAAAACGTGCTGTGGGCAGTAAAGCTAGAGGGTTAGAACCAGCTAAGCTTGTTGACATCAGACAAAGCTGCAGGATTTGGAGTTTTGTCTGCTGGGTTTTTGCCATGAGCACTTTGCGTGATGGCGGTATCTGAGGCGTAAACTTCAAGGAAAGTCAGTCTCCTGCCTCCGCATTGTCACCTGGCACCCCAAACTCAGAGGTAGCCCAGATATGTCCTCGTACTAGTGTGCTAGGAACTCTCCAAGATATCATTTCTTCACACCTAGCAAGAGAAAATTCGGACATTGCTTTCTGACCTTCACCAATGTTTCCAACTATCCTAGTTTAATGTTTTAAGTACTAGAGAGTAATTGAAAGGTTTCTCTCACTCTAAGACATTAGCTGAAAGAGTTAGGTCGAGTTTCCCCTCTGCCTGCCTCCAACAAGAACCAGAGAATTAGCATAAGAATACCTCAACAGGGAGGGCTCCACCCCTCTTCCTCCTGTTTCACACCTAGCTACCAGACCCTATTGACCTGGGTGTGGGGGTCGCTTGCCTATGTGACTTCAGTCTAGCACTAGGACTGGGGGAAGAAGGACTTGGACTCACATGCAAGACTAGCACTACAACTTAGATGGGCTAGGACTCAGATTCATGTATCTCTCGCAGTCCCCCGGGCCCAGAGCACTTGGGCCCGGGGGATGCAACACCAGTTCAGAGAAGATAGCTGCTGTTTTAGACCCAGTATGTTTCAGATAGCCTCAGAGGTACCTTAACTGTTGAGCTGCCAGATTTTTATTTCTCTTTTACAATGATTGTAAAAGCCTCATGTCATTTTTAAAGAAATACACACAGACCTTACACCACTCATGTCTAGTCTGTTTGTCAAAAGCCGAATCCCATACCCACCTGGCCAGAATCCCTCGTCCCGCGGAACAAGGGACCCCACAAGAAATCCCGGTCAGCAGCAGGTATTGTTCTTTCTTTGGTTAGTATGTCCCATGTCCCCATTCCTTCCTTTTTGGAGTGGCAATATATATTCTTCGCCTTTGCGTGTTGGATGTATGTGATTTGCCTTTTATTTTCCAGGGAATTGCAACTAAGAGACTGGATTGGATTGTCTCAGAAGAGACTTTGGACTTTTAAATTGTGTTGAGATTGTAAAATACTATGGGGACTTTTGGAGTCAACTAAATGTGTTTTGCAATATTTTGCATAGGGTATGGAGGTCAGGGGGTGTGATGTGGTGATCTGAATAATAATAGCCCTCATATTCTCAAATACTTGAATACTTAGTCCCCACTTGATAGAACTTTTTTGTCTGGGGATGAGCTTTGAGGTTTTGAAAGCCTTGTGTGATTCTTGGTGTTTCTCTCTCTCTCTCTCTCTCTCTCTCTCTCTCTCTCTCTCTCTCTCTCTCTCTCTCTCTCTCTCTCTCTCTCTCTCTCTCTCTCTCTCTCTCTCTCTCTCTCTGCCTCCCTGCCTCCTACTTGCAGATCAAAACATGAGCTCTCAGCTGTTTCTGCTGCCATGCCTTTGCTCTGGCATCATGAACTCTGACCTTCTGAAATCATAAGCCCAAACGCTCTGTTTTGTAAGTCACTTTGGCCATGGTATTTTATTCCAGCAACAGAAAATAAATCAAGACAAGAGATTCCCAGGAAAAGCAGAGCTGTCTCTTCACAACTGAGCTTTTGGCTTCTTGTTGACTTCTTTTCCAGACAGAATGAATGAACTTGTGCCATAAACTTCACCAATCCCTTTGACCTGAGGACAACTCCCCTCCAGGGAGGAACACTAAACCCACACCAGTCACTCCACCCACCCCTGAGACCCACCTATGCCACAAGGTCCACATGTCTTACACCTGCCTTCTTCTCCAGGTGGAGAAACTCCCCACATCATATAATAATAGAAACTATAAATGTACAAAACACACAAAGGATAGTAAAAGCTGCAGGAAAAAAAGAACAAGTCTCATACAAAGGCAGACCCATCAGAATAATAGCCGACTTTTCAATGGAGACTGTGAAAGACAAAAGGGTTGGACTAGTGTTCTATGAGTTATGAACAATCACAGATACCAGCCCAGACTACAATACTCACCAAAACTATGAGTCATAATCAACAGATAAAGGAAAGCTTTCCTTTACAAAATAGATTAAAGGGATGTCTAGCTACTAAGCTAGTTGTACAGAGAATACTAGAAGGGATATTCAGATCTGAAGAGAAGGTTAAACATTCCCAAGGCACAAAGAAAAATCACCAACTTAAAAATGTCAAGTAGAACACTGCCAAAAGAACAAAATGACAGGAATTAATATATACTATTCAGTAATTACTCTTAATATTAATGGTTTTGGCTCTTCATTGAAGAGCCACAGGCTAATAAGTTGTATCAGGAAACAATATTCATCTTTTTTCTGCTTCCAAAGAAACATATGTCATGACCAATAGAAGACATCACTTTAGGGTATTCCAAGCCTATGGAACAAGGAAATAGCCAAGCATACATATTCTACTTTCTGGTAAAACAAACTTCAAGACAAATCTAATCTGAAGAGATGGGAGGGCATTTTATAGTCATTAAAGGGAAAAAAATCACCAAGTAAGATATTACAATCTTAAGCATATGTACACCAAACTTAGGAGTACCTAATTTCATAAAAGAAACACCTTTACACTTAATATCACAGATTAATACCAAGAGAGAGATATTGGGTGATTTTAGAATACTGTTTTTCACAAATAAGCTATCTAGAAAAATCTAAGATAGAAAAATTGTGGAGTTAAATGATATCATAAATTAAGTGGACTTAATAGATATCTCTAGAACATTTCACTCAAACACTAAAGGATACACATTTTTTTCAGCAGCGCATGAGACTTTCTCCAGATACAGAGCACATATTAGAATACAAAGCAAGTCTCAACAAATGCAGGAACACTGATTCACATCCAGCATTCCATCTGAGCACTGTGAATTAACATTGGGTACCGCCAACTAAAGAGAAGACAGAAAACCACACAATTTTATGAAAATTAAACAACATACTACTGAATTAAATTGATTACAGGACTAAATCAAGAAGAGAAAATGTAAAATTCCCAATATTAAAGGAAAATGGCGACAAGCCAAAGCCCCTGGGACACAAGAAGGCATCTCTAAGTGTAATATTCATAGCTCTAACTGCCTATATCAAAAGACTTGAGAGATCTCAAATCAATAGCTGAATAATGCCTTACACAAAGGCCTTAAAAAGGAAGAATGGTGAACACCCCAAAAAAGTAGACAGGAAGAGCTAAGCCCTAGTAATCAGGGCTAAAATTAATAAAATAGAAACGAACAAACAAATACAAAGATTCAGTGAAACAAAGAGCTGACCTGTTCTTCTGAAGTTTGCTTGTTTGTATTGTTGTCCTTGCTTTTGTTGTCAGCTTGACACAAACTAGGGTCATCTGGGAAGAGGATCTTGGACTGAGAAAACACCTCCATCATATTGTCTGTGGGCAAGTCTGTTTGGCATGTTATTGATTATGATTTATGTGAGCTGTAAAATATGAGTTGGTTTTGATCATATGTCTTAAGACAGTGACTGAAACCCTAAGACATAGTTCTTTGAAAAGATTAACAAGATTGACAAACTTTTAGCCAAGTTTTCCTGGCTAGTCTTATGACAACTTGATACAAACTAGAGTTATCTGAACGGAGGGAAGCTCAACTGAGAAAATGCCTCCATAGGAATGGGCTGTAGGACATTTTCTTAAATCTGTGATTGGTGAGGGAGAGCCCAGCCCATTGTAGGTGGTGCCACCCTTGGGCAGGTGGTTCTGAGTGCTATAAGAAAGCAGGCTGAGCAAACCATGAAGAGCAAGCCAGTGAGCAGCACTCCTCATGGCCTCTGAATTAGCTTCTGCCTCCAGACTTTCTTCCATGATAAACACTGATGTGGAAGTGTAAGCCAAATAAATCCTTTCCTCCCCAGCTTGCTTTGAGCATGGTGTTCATTGCAGCAATAGAAACCCTAACTAAGACACAAATTAATACCCACCCCAAAAGAGAAAGGCCATTCAAGTTAGTAAAATTAAAGAGGCAAAAGGAGATATTACAATAGATGTTGAGGAAATTAGAAAATCAAAAAGACATATTTTAATAATCAATATACTACCAAAATAGAAAATTTATAAGAAATTGATATATTTATAGATATACACAACCTACTAAAGTTAAATCAATATAAAGTTAATAATTTAAATAGACTCATAACATACTGTGAGTTAGAAGCAATAATTTAAAAATCTTCCAAGTTAAAAAAAAGAAAGCACAGGGCCAGATGGGTTCAGTACAGAATTCTACTAGACCGTCATAGAATATCTAATGCTAATATCCCTTAAATTATTCCACATAATGGAAAAAGAAAGAATATTTCCAAATTCCTTTTACAAAGCCAGTATTAGCCTGATAACCGAACCAGGCAAAGGCCTAACAAAAATGAAGTTATAGGACAATATCGTCAGTGAACACAGCTATAAAATGAAATACTGGCAAACCAAGTCAAGAACACATAAAAAAAATATCCATAATAATAGGGGACTGCATTTGCACTCTCCCCTGAAAAAAAAAATAAAGTAGCTTTATTTTAGAAATACAGGAGTTGTTAAGCATATGTAGATCAATATATGTCATCCACCACAAAGGCTAAGGGACAGAAAACATTTGATCATCTCATTAGATGAAGAAAAAGCCTTTGACAAAATCCAACACCCATTCATGACAAAAGCCTGGAAAAGCTGGGATACAGGGGGCATGTCTGAGCATCTAAAGGTAATATACGAGACACCTAAGGCCAGCATCATTCCCACTGGAGAAAACTCAAAGCATTCCCACTAAAATCAAGAACAAGGCAAGGATGAGCACTCTCCCTGCATTTTCAACACAGTACAAGAAGCGTTAGCTAGAGCAATAAGCTAAGCAAAGAACACACAGAGAATAGGAAGTAGAAGAAGTCACAGGGTCTTTATCTGCAGATGGCATGATTCTATGTGTAAAAGTCCTTAAAGAATCCACCAGAAATCAGAAATCTACTACTGACAAGTACATTTAGCCAAGTAGCAGGATATTTAGCATATAACAATCATATGTTCAAATGATGAACGTGTGAGAAGGAAAAGGCAACACTACCCACCACAATCATCTCAAACACATCTTGGAGTAAATCTAACTGCGGAAGTGAGAGACATGGACAATGAAAACTTTAAGATACCAAGACCAAAAGAAGCTGAAAAAGATATCAGACAATGGAAATAGTTCCACGCTCATGGACTGGTATGATCAATATTGTGAAAATGTCCGATGTATCACAAAAGCAGCCCAGAGATTCAGTGCAATCCCTATCAAAATTCCAACACAATTCCTTATAGGAAAAAGAAACAACAAAGCAAAACAAAAAAACACCAAAAAAACCTGCCAGACATGTAATGAAAAAACCAAACACTTAATCTGTACCACTTCAATAATCATTAATCTGTAATTGGTCTTTGTTCTGTGAAACCTGTATAAATAAAGAAGCCGTTGGTTTCTAGTCTGTCAGAGCTGCAGAAGCAGTCTGAGGTCTGATTGTTAGTCAGCCAGAGTTGCCTGAACACCTGAACACCACCGCCTAATGCACTCCTCCCTCCATCACTGATTCCTTATCTCCTGTGAGGACTGCTTGCTGATATGTCCAGTGTTATAAGTTCAGTCACAATTAGAAAATAAAGACAGAACAGATTTAATTTTATTATCAGCCCTATAACTCCAACTTAGAGAATCTAAAGGATGTCTCCTCAAAAGCAAACACATCTGTTATATGACAGCCTGCTTTCGGGCTGGCGGTGTTTGCAGCTTTAAAGCACTCCATACAAACAGAAACTATCTGAGCCAGTCTTTTTATGAATAACAAATAGTAATACCTAACTAATTTTACTATATTGTTTTATCATCTGCTATATAAAGTAGGAAAAATTTATTTTAGTCAACCTATTTTATTTACTGAGTTCTATTTCTCCAGGGATGTGCCCTATATGACCCTATCTTTAAACTACATTTTCAGAGAGTTCTAAACTTACTGTGAAGGGAGACCTTAAATCTGTAACCTGTCTTCCTTCCCAGTCAGAGTTTGACAGATGTCTATGTTTACCTTGCACCAATTATGCTGTTTGAGTTTGCTCAGGGGCAGAGATCCCAAGAAGATTCCTCATCTAGTTATATGCACATCTGTGCTTAATGATCTCCAGGGCATAAGGATGACTTCCCAATAGGGCCAAATAAACTTAATTTTATGATTTTCCTAAAAAGACTCAGAAATAATTTTCTCAGTAGGAGAAATAAAATGAATTATAAGGCAGAAAGGCCCCAGGAATGCAACACACAGAGACCAAAACCCAAACGTGGGAGATAGAACAACCATAGCAGTATTTAGCTGAACTTTGCTGGGTCTGTGTCAGACAGCTGTGCTGGCTCCATGTTTCTTGCTATTTCCAGTGGATATGGCTGTGACAAAAACAAACAAACAAACAAAACCAAAAAACAACCCTTAAACCCCATATGGAAACACAAAAGACCCAGGATAGGCAAAACAATATTGAACAACAACAAAATCACTGGAGGTATCACCATCTGAGAATGTAAGTTATACTGCAGAGCTATAGGAACAGAACAGTATGGTATAGGCATGAGACAGATCGACCAATGGAATAGAAATGAGGATCCACATATGAATCTGCACTCCTATGGTCACCAGAGAAACCAACCATTCTCAATGGGAAAGAAACATCATCTTAAATGAATAATGCTGATGGAACTGGATCGCTACATATAGAAATATTAAACTTGAGTCTTATCTCTCGCCCTGCACAAAACTCAACTCCAATGGATCAAGGACCTCAGCATAAGACCCTGATACAGGAGAAAGTAGGAGATACACTTGAACTCACTGTACAAGAATGGACTTTCTGAGCAGACGCTGATAGCGCAGGAACACAGATCAAGAATAAGTGAAACCTTATGAAAACAAAACAGGTCCTGTACAGCAAAGGATACTATTACCCAAGTAAAGAGGAAGCCTGCAGAATGGGGAAAAATCTTTTCCAAGTATACATTTGACAGAAGGTTAATATCTAGAATATATAAAGAACCAAGGAAAATAACAATCCTGAAAATAATCCAATTAAACAACGAGAGATGGAACAATACAAAGAGTTCTCGAAAGATAGAATACAAATGACTGAGAAACGTTTTTAGAAATGTTCAACATTCTTAGCCATTAGGGAAATGCAAATTAAAACCATTTTCAGACTTTGGCTTATACTAATCAGAATGGCTAAGATAAATAAAACAAACCCTGACAACACCAAATGTAACGTGTACTGGAGAAGAGGGACATAGTCCCTGCTGACAGGAGTGCACACTGGTCATCCCCTATGGATGTCAGTGTGGAGGTTCATTAAAAGGCTGCAAGCAGAGGTAACACATGATCAGCTATTAGACACATTCACTGAGACTCTAAATTCCATCACAGAGATACCTGCCCACTATTGCCACAGGTCCATGTTCACTGCAGCTCTATTCTCGGCAGCCAGGAAACAGAAATGACCTAGATGTTCATCCACTGATGAATAGATAATGAAAATGTGGTGTGCCTACACAATGGAATATTGCTCAGCTATCAATAAAAATGATGACATTTGCAGGTGTGGTGGTTTGAATGAGAACAATACATCTATTTGAATACTCGGTCCCTAGTTGTTGTTGTTCCTGTTCTTACTGTTTTGAGAAAGAGTCTATCTTTGTACCTTCAGTGTCTCTGAAATCATTAGGTTCAAACTTTGAATTCTGGCAACTATAAAAATCTAGACTTTGAGGCCACCAGTCCTAGATAGGCCAATTAGAGAAACGAATAGTAGTAAAAAGCAGGAAAATGAGATTTACTTAATATGGTTGCATTAAAATGGGGAATAAAATGGTCCAGGGCGACCTCCCCTCCCCAATCTATCTTAATGTTCCTAAGGTTTAATGAGGTTTAAGTTTAAATACAGGGAAGAGATATGCATAGCCCTGTAGCCCTTGGCCATCACTGTCTAGACTTCAGTCTCTCCTGCAAGGGTTAGACAAATTACCAGAATGGTGAAATTTCTTCCTGGAAGACAAGTTCCTTCTCTGACTAGTACAACATTCAGTCTTTGCTTTCCCCTGCAGAAGAGGCCTGGGGGCATTTCAATTACGTTAGACCGTTATCTCAGTAGTCTGATAGACAAGGAAAGGATGATGAGTGTCAGTTTCTGGCCTCTTTGCTCATGCCAGTAAGGTTACACAGGTTGGCCTGGAACTCACTCTGGAAAATGATGTTGGCCTTAGAGCAATCCTTCTGCATCAGCTGCTTGCATTTTGGGGTTACAGACATTAATTACTACAGTCAACTTTTTTTAAAATTTAAAAGCAAGGCTCTTAATCCATCCCTTGCTGACATCTCCAGAATCGCCCACAATATTGGATTGGTGGAGTTCAATGTGGGGAGGAACAAACCTACCAGGACTGCATGCTGTTGAGGCTGCAGGTCAATAATTCTGAACCTATGCTGCCCAGAGATGGGGCATCATGACTTTGGCTTGACTTTGTCATCTCAGTGTTTACATAGGACCTACAACTGAGAGAGGCATGTTCACTATTGCTTTAACCTAAAAAATCAAATAGTTAAATTCCTTCTTGATCTCCAGAAACCATCTGGGAGGGAGCTGTGATCATAACCACCAAACAGCTATCAAATTGCCTAAAATATCCCGAGTTCATCCCTCTCCAGTCAAGCTTTGGAAACCAAGGTAAAAACCCACAAGGAGGAGACTAGTAGATGCTCTTATGAACCTATCAAGGGATTCTAAAGGACTTTAATATAGGTGTTTTAAAATATCCTTGGCTCTGGCTTCCTCTGGTTCTGCCTTGGGTGTGTAATGCCAATAACTCTTGCCTTTATGTCTCCTTCATGTTTCTATCTAGGGACTTTTTTTCCCTCTGTACACCTGGCTGTATTATGGCCTTACAGATACAATCTTAGCATTCTCTAGATAGTTCCCTAGATGCACTGGAGAGGTACTATGACTGCCACACACAATGATCTTCACTTGCCAGAAGAAGCCAGATTTGGCCATTGCTCTAATTCTTAGAAAGGTAGTTAACTTTACCTCTTCAAAGGCAGAAATTATGAAGACAGGAGACAGACATGGGACAAGGAGTTTAGGAACAAGGCCTTGATTCATGCCCTTGGGCAGCAGCTGAAAATGACCTTGGTCCTGTCCTAGCAGGAAGACAGAAGCACCAGTCATGTTTTGGGCTCTCATCCCGAGTCTAAGTTTCTTTAGGCGTGTCTTCAATGCACAAGGGATGATGAGAACTGGAGTTAGAAGCTGGTCAAGAAGAGCAAGGACCCTAAAGCAGCAATCCCAAGATATCAGAAGAGAGTCTGGCTCCTGCTTTTTGGTTATGCCCTACAGATGAGCACTTCTGAATACCCACATATGTGAATGAGACTGAGAAGACATTCCCAGACACCTGGCTGGGCAGCTGGGCTGGACAGGTCACCTGCTACCCATACTTCACCCCAGTGCAACAGCTCAAGCTTATTTCCTGGAACCCTTCTTGCTCTCTCTTTCTCTTTTAAACTACCACCTATGAATCAATGATAAACATCTCTCTGGAACTCACCCTCTCAGTGGTCTGTTCATTTCACTTTCAAAGACAACCCAGCAAGGTGTAGAAGTTCATGCCTTTACTCCCAACACTGGAGAGGCAAGAGAAGGAAGACCATTCCAATATCTATAAAAGTTCCAGGCTACTATGGGGTACTTGAAGAGAAACACTCCAGAGATGCCTGAGTAAGTTAAATGGTGTCTTCTATTTCACCTCCAGAAGGACTGTCTCTTCTGGAGGGAGAGCAGCGGGAAGCACTCTTGACCTCTAGTTTGTTGTTAAAGTCAAGGACCACAATTGTGACATATACAGAAAGGCAGGTGTGGACATCTGCCTCAAGCAAGTGTTGTTTACATAAGCAAAGAGATAGCAAGCAGTTAAGTGGTCTGTTAGATAAGAGTCCAATTTACCTTAGGAATTTATGAAAAAATTTACGGCTGGTCTAAGTGATGAGAGACCAGTTTTACTCAAGATAGTTTTAGCACTTAAAGTACTTTTAGGAATTCTGTCATGAGATAGCATAACTGTGGTTCAGTAGCCCACTACATGCCTACACAGTTAAGTCCCTGCCTTTAAAAAAAAAAAGACACACCAATAGTTATAGTGGAAGCCATATAGTTATGAACTTTCTTGCTGTTTTTTCTGTAAAAGTATTTCTCAGTGTTTTATATAATCCCACTTAAAATAGTATCCATAATCTTTTCATGCTTAATAGAGCCTACATGATTCTAACTTGGGTCTCCACTCTCTCTCGTCTGAGCCTATGGTCCTTCCTGCATCTTGACACAATCATTGTTGAGCACTCCAGTGCCTAGAACTGCCTGGGGAATAGTGTTCTATAAATAGCAACTGACATCATGAGCTAATGAGTTAAGGCTGAGTTTATTATCTCGCCAACTCAAATGTAGTCTATAATTATTTTAAAACTTTGCAAAATATAAAAAAAAAGTAGAAGAAAACCTCAAAGAATTGAATACTTAAATTACACTTATAATATGTCTTTCTATCCCTTTTTACCATCTGTGAAACTTTGGTTGATCTTACGTGGTTATTTTTGTAACATTTGACAGAGAATTTGACCTTTCAATAGCCATACACTTTCTTGTCTTGTTATGTTACACTTGTTTATATGCACTGCCCCTTATTCTAAAAAGGCATTCAGTCTATCCGAGATACACAAGGCCAGGATGTCTTTGCACCTACTCAGAGCTCACAGAGTGAATGAGCAAGTAAGTCTGGGAAACTTGCTTTCTAGTGGCTGGAAACAGAACTTGTGTCTAACTCTGAGAGATAGCCAGACCCTGTACCTTTCTGTCCATACCTTGGCATAGTACCTTAGAAATCTGCTTGACAGAGATGAAGGTATTCTAAAGAGACATTTTTGTCCTCCACTTTTGCTGTCATACAATTGTCTACTCAAGCTGAGAGAAGACAAACCCTACATCCTGAACCAGCCAATGGGGGACTTTTCTTCTGGAAGGAGATTTACAACCAGTTACATCTCTTTTACAGGAGAGGCAATGATGGGTTAGTGGTTTGTGGGACCACACCTTGACCAGGACTACTCAGATATGTGTAACTCTGGCCCTCTGTTAAACCTCAACCTCACTTCAGGACCCTCGAAGATGGACCTGAAGCAGGGAGAGCTGTTTCTCTTCCCAGTGTGGTCACATTGAGTACATTTCCCCTTTCTATTTCTCACTATTAATGTGGCTGTTTTAATCTGCTTATTGTGGGTGAGTAGATTGCCCTTGTTGATGTTGGGGAATAGGCTGAAACCCTAAGTTAGGTAAAATCTTTCTTTGTACTCATCTGCCTTGGCCTCCCCTTTCTGGAACAGTGTGTTTGAAGGTTTGTTCACAGGAGTGGCCTCCCTGGAGACCAAATGAGATTCACTCTATTCTGCAGGTATTTGCATCCAACTTTGTTGTTTGCAGAGAGAGAGTGTTAACTAAGCCCCACCCCAGTAACTGGTATGTGCATGCTCTTCCTTTCCTACAATTCCCCAGAGGCTTGGACTTCTGGTTAGCCCAACCCTCCACCCTCCCAAGTTCCAGGATCCTCTGGCTAGCAGGTTGCAAAAGGGATGGGTGTATAGGTTTCTCTGAAGCCAGTGTTACCAGGGAAACTGAATTCCTGTGGGGAATTCTTAGTCTCCATAATAAAATAACATAGAAACAGACTCAGAAGAAAACTCAAGGACAATTTCATCGGCGTTTAAGAGAAAAACTTAGTACAGGTTAATTGAAAATCCCAGCAGCCACCAGAAGGAGGGGTGGAGGGAGAAAAAAAAAATCATGCCTTTTAAAATTAGTCATGGGATGGAAATAGATAGCTTATTAAGAAAGGAAAAAGCACCCCCAGGAATGGGAGCAGGCTAGGGAGCTAAGGAGAGAGTCCGAAGAGCATGTGCCATGCTGTGTATGCATTTTTACACAGACCTCCCTCTCCTTGCTGCATTTTGCTAGCTTGTTTCATGCATGTTGTCAACTTTAAAAAAAAAAAACCAGAAACAAAACAAACCCCCTCCTCTCCAGCTTATCTTAAAGGGAATAAGAGACGGTTTATCCTGAAGCCATTATGAATGACATGGCCAGAGAACTCAGATGTTGGTGACCCCAAATTCTATGTTCCAATGTGGAAGCAGTTTCACTGGGTTTCTATAATTTTAAAGTATAACTAACATCATAAGTCAAGGCAAGTTTAAAATACATTGGTGGGGACACCAGGGAGACAGATACATTAAGATGGGGAAGCTTTATTCTGTAGGCCCACGGTATCATCTGATGGCATTCTTATCTTTTGGATTCATGGAAGCTAGTGTGCTGCTAAATTAATAGCTTTGTGCATTTATGTATTTATTTATTATCATGACGTGTCAGTTCAGATAGAGTGAGGCAAGGAATGGCTGGTCCAGAAGGCTAAAACTAGCCCAAGATACCTACAAAATTAGTCTCTCCACAGCACTGAAATTCTAATCAGTCAGTGTCTGCAGACATAGACTCCTTCTAGGAGTTTTTGTTGTTGTTCACAGCCAGACACAGCTTCTTTTTCAGAATTTTCATTCACTATTCACATTCTGTTAGGTGATGCCAGGGTAAGGAAGAGCTTCAGTCCTCCTCTGCAGAAGTTTTTCTAAGTGCACGCTGGTCAGTGCTCCTGTGTGGATATGGGGACTGTGAGTGCACTGGTCAGCGCTCCTGTGTGGATATGGGGACTGTGAGTGCACTGGTCAGTGCTCCTGTGTGGATACATGAACTGACCATGCTTCTTTCCAGCAACTCTCTCCCCTCCTCTTCCTTCTCATTCTACCACTACTGCCTAGTAGTTTAAAAGATCAGACTAGAATTTCTGTAGCCATATATAGAAGCCAAAGAAGCCAAACCTGTATAAAGGCTCTCTAGTTTAAGGATAATAATTCAAGAGAAGCTGATAAAATAAATTGCTTCTCGGTAAAAGTAGCCTTGGGGTCCTGGTTCCTGGACTAGAAAGGATGCAACATTTTAGTGCCTACTCTCCTCTCAGAGCAACTCCTCTCAGGTTGTAAAATGGTGCTTGCGGGGACTGCAGTGATTTTACAACCATATTCTTACTGCAGCAGGTTCATTGCACAAGTGGCTCCCTTCCCTATTTTACACGCATGTGTACACACAGGCACATACACAGGGCGAGGGGCTTCTACTTAAACTAATTCCTCCATAAGATCTGTGTTGATCCTTCCTTCAACCCTGGATTTCATCAAGTGAGCTATTCTATGAAATTACAGGTGAGAGTCTTGTCTTGTTTCATAAAGGCCAGGGTTTGCTTGTGTTTGTTTGTTTGTTTTTTATTTTATTTGCTTGTTTGCTTTGTATCTTTAAGAAAGAACTGAGCAAGACACAGAATGGTAATAGTGAAAAGATGGAATTATTATAAGTGAAAAACATATAATGCCCACGAAAGACAGAGAGTGGTTCCAGTAAATCCAAGAGCCCTCTGCTTTCTAGCCCCTGGAGGTTTTCCTTATAGAAAGGAAAGGAAGAGGACTCTGAAAAAAAATCTATTTCTGGCTGCCTGTGTTTTCTTTGTTTATTAGAAGAGATTTGTATCATTGATAGGTTATTTCTCTGCTGATGAAAAGAGTCAATTCAAACCAGATCAGATTATATTAAATGCAGGTTTATTGGGAAACTGTTCTCAGGTGGGCAAGTACACTGGCCCCCAGGAAGGAGGTCAGGGAAGTTGCCATCAGGAAGGAGGGAGGGGAGGAAGAAGAGAAAAAGAAGAGAAAGCAGAGAGCAGGAAAAGGAGGAGAAGAAGGAAACAAAATGTCTGGATTATATAGCAACGATCCTCTGGGGAAAGTTCAGAGTTGGGGGTGGGGGTATGCAGGTAAGGCCTGGGGGATTCTGGGAGAAACGGGAGCCCATGTCTGCTCTGCACCTCAGCTCTTTGTACAGCTGTCTGAAACCAAACAACCATTCTTGGATGGTCTTGGTTGCTGGTCCTTGAGCTGGTTTTCTTACAGCTCACAGTCTGACCTTAACTTTCTGCCTCACTAGAAAAGCACAGTGTGACTTTCTTATTGCACTCAGTATGCTTTGCATTCTGCATTTTCATATGTCTTCTGCTAGGCTGTAATGTCAATGAGGGTAGGAACCCTGTCTATTTTTGTTCATTGTGTCTCTGGTGTTTAGTAGAATGGCACCCCAGAGCATGATTACTCTCAGTAGATATTGGTTGAGTCAGAGAATGGATAACAGACATGAGTACTAAAGCCGTAAGAGTGCCAGTTAGCTTGTTTGTCAGATGTCCAAAGTTGAAACCCAAGTACGAAACCTTGCCTAGTAATCTCTCCATGTCACTGTTTCCCTGTCTGTGAAGTGAAGCAATGCTCATCCCATAGGATTGATGTCACAACAAATGACAAGCTTCAAGAGGAGCTAGACACACACGTCATCAACCCATTAATGACTATGCCCACAATCGCCATTTTCTACTCTTGGTCAATCGTCCTGTGGTAAGGACTATTATTTTATATGTCTCTTGAGACCATTTTGTGACTATTTCAACAGGTGCAACTTCTAGAAGGCAAGTTGTTTGGGATTATTTTGGCACATTGTTTTAGGGAGATAGAATTTTATGTTTTTCCAAATGAAGAGTGGTGAGAAGCCAACACCCCTGTTAGGTTCTAGATCAGCAGAACTGAGACACTCGGTGCTTAGTCAGTGATGATAAGCACTTACTCAAATAGGGTATCCCTTGATGGCAACTCCGCGCAGCTCATCATGGCCTCGCTTGTCCCTTGGGGGCTTACTTGGAAGTGTAGCTTACACAGCCAGGATTGGATCATGGAAATCTAGTGCATCCTTTGCTTGAGATTCCAAACCAAAGTGAGAAGTCAGCAATGCAGAAGCTTCCCAGACCGGCCTTCCCTGAAACTGCTGTGTCATCTGCTGTGTCATCCAGACTCGACACCCAGCTGTGATGCTTTGAAGCTCTGACTGTGGTTACCATATTCTTAGCTGTGTGTAGCCCAGGGCTTTTCTTTCTTTGGCTGTTTGAGGCTTTTGCTGTGTAGCCCAGGCTGGCTTTTAGCTCACTGAGAAGTTTCTGTTTTGAAGTTCAAGAGAGACACAAAGATAGATTATCCTTTCGGATAAGAGATCATTAGAAGAGTAATTAATGCCATGAACAGACAGACACCTGTGTGGCTGGAACTTTAATGAGAGCTTAGGAGCATCAGACAGGGTGTAGGTCCCTTTTCATATAACTTAGAGGAAGGGAGCATTTCATGCCATAAGGCTCAGGAATAGTCTACAGGACAGGCCTGCAGCCGGGTAGTCCCCAATTCCTGAGGGGAGGAGGAAATAGAGAAGAATTCTAAGGAAGGAATGTGACGAAAAGGAGGGGGCAGGGGTGGGGGAAAGGCTCCTTTAAGGTGTACCCATTATACAGGTGGGAGGTGTACCACCAGCAGTTCTGATGTTCCAGAATCTCACTGCCTGAGCCTGTAATTGTCCTTGAGGAATTGAGGATGTAATGGTGGCCCCTGCATCTAGGAAGTCTAATATGGGCTTAGAGACACACAGACAGGCTTGTCGTTTCCTTTACAGGGGCTGTAAGAAAGAGGCTGTAGTGAGTGGGTGTGATCTGAGCAACATTCCCTGTGTAGCCCAGGTTGGCTCCAAATAGCTATACTCCTCTAACCCCTGCCTCATGAGTATTGAGAGCACAGACATGAGCCCCCTTGGCATCTGGCCTAGGATTTTCAGTTTAACTTAAGGGCTTTCTGTGAAATGGAGAACTTTCCCAAGCTTGTGCCTCTTCAGCAGTAAGCCTGGCCTCGAATACTATACATTGGTCCCAACACTATATACACATTTCTTATAAATTTAGGGAGCCATTTCTGCAGAAAATGTTCTTTCCTTCTGAGGCCAGAGACAAAAACAGGAAAACAGTAAGGACATGGGGAAAAGGGGGGTAGGAGTGGGGCTCACACCAGGGTATGGCTGAAACCTCTTGCCAGCTGAAAAATCAAGGATTCTAAAAGAATTAGCGTTTGCTGTGTTGGTTGCTGACATAGGAACAATATAGGCCTGACAAGATGGCCACTATGCTTAAAAGGCCTGAGTTGGATCTCCAGAAGTCACAGTATGGAAAGAGAGGACCAATTCCTACAAGTGATCCTCTGTCACATGTACCCCCTCCCCCCCCACACACATACAAATAGATAGATAATAGATAGATGATAGTAGATAGATAGATAGATGACATAGATATAATTTTAAAAGAATAACAATAAATCAGGCACAAGACCTGAATGTTTAAGATATCATGTGGGGCCTCCCTCCTCTCCACATATTTTCTCACAAACAAGATTATTAATTCTGCCTAATTGATTGAAGGCACCCAAACTTCCTTCACCCCTGTTATCTAAAGTCATACCTTGTCAGCTGCAATCTTGTCAGGTATGCCTCAGAACACACTTACCATCTTACTTAAATGCCTTAGCAACTCTTTGAAATCACCGGGCTGGTGAGATGGCTCAGTGGGTAAGAGGACTGACGGCTCTTCTGAAGGTCTTGAGTTCAATTCCCAGCAACCACATGGTGGCTCACAACCACCCATAATGAGACCCTCTTCTGGTGCGTCTGAAGACAGCTACAGTGTACTTATGTATAATGAAGTATTTAAGAAAAAAAAAAAAAAGAAATGACCAAGACCTTCTATACGACTTTTGTAAAGACAACAAATTAAAACTTCTTTAAGAAGCCACTACCCATGGTCTCATTCATGTCTCACTTTCTCCCTCAAAACCTTTCTATTTACCCCAGCTTTTAAATCTGTTGGAAATGCCCCTTACACATACCCCAAAGGCAAGCAGAGCAAATACACCAGCTCCCCCATGCTTTGTCACCACTGCCTGTGCCGTGGTGGCCAGTGAGGAGATTTCTGGTATTCTTGTCTCTACCTGATTTGGGGGATTACAGGAGTGCATTTTTATGACTGGTTTATGCAGTGCTGGGAATAAAACCCAGTGTTTTTGCACATGCTGAGCAAATACTCTATAGTAACTGAACTATAGTCCCAGAGAAAATATCAATAAAACAATAGAGAGCTGAACAACAACAACAAAATCTTTTTAGATGATCCACATTGTCTGTAACTGAAGGTTTTGGCTTTCCTAGAATGTCCTCTTTGCCTTATACATAATTCCACATGGGTGTCAGGGGATCACCCCAGAGGGCTGTCAGTTATTCACATTATTATTTTTTTTTAGTCTTGGTCTTTGTTATTATTAGTTTTAAATGTCACCTTGCTACAACCTAAAATTACCTGAGAGCCCAAATGAGGGATTGTCTAGTTCAGGTTGGCCTGTGGACACGTCTGTAGATTGATTGTTAACATATGGAAAGACGGAGTCTACTGTGGGTGGTACCACTTCCTAGGCAGCACAAAGCCAGAGGAGAGAGGGCGAACAGACCGCCTGGGTGCATTTCATTTTTTTTTGCTCCCGACTGTGGACACGATACGACTAGCTGCGTAAGTTCTTTTCCTCGACCTTCTCCTCATTAATGGACTCTTACTTGTAATTATAAACAGAAATTATAATTTCTAAATTGTAATTGTCACCAAAAGAGAAATGAAACCAGAACTGTCTTATTCTGCAGATGAGATCCTGTTGTGTGGAGATATAATTCGTATACCAGTAAGTTCACTCAAAATATGTAATTAAATGCTTTTTAGGTCTCCCAGAGGCTAATGACCTTAGGATGTTTTCATGCCTCTACGAAGGTCCCAAGCCCTCCTCAGCAGTTACCTCTATTTCTCCCCAACACTCCTCAGCCCAGAGCAACCACTGTTTTCTTTTGGGTCTCTATAAATTTGTCTAGTCTGAACCTTTCGTATGAAAAGAGCAGTAGAGTCCACCGTCCTTTGTAGTTGGCTTTTTTGTTTAGTGTGGTTTTACTGCCCCATTTTCTTTTCTCCTTTTAATTAACAGAGAGTATCATGTTAGATGACTAATCCTGCTTTACTTACCTGCTTCTCCTTTTCGTGGCCACCCACCTTGCTTCTCCCTTTTGTCAGTTTTGAATAGTGTTAATGTGAATATTCAGGTACATGTGTGGACATTTCCATCTGGTACATATCTAGGAATGAAATGAACACGTCACGAGGCAGCCCCGTACTTAACAGTTTGAGGATCTACCAGCCTGGTTTCCAAAGTGGTTACCCGAGTTTACTTGTCCACCTGCAGTTTCTCTATAAGCTTGTCAGCTTTGCCATCTGCCTCTCTGATGGTCTGCATCCCAGGGGGTGTGAACAGATTATTTCCTTACAGTTTGCATCTGCATGTGTCTGATGGCTAAGCCTTGCAGATTTCTGAATCTAACATTTAGAGCCCTTGTTTCCCTCACCTTCGAGCTTTCAGCAGGGTTAGATTTGTGATAGAGATTCCACACTCGCATTTCCCTTGCATATCCCAGAAAACCACCGGAGTCAACAATGCTCTGTTCGACCATTGTTCTTCCAGAAGCGGTAGAACTGGAAGGGAAAGAAACCCAGGGAAAGAAACGTTTAGCTTGCATGTGGCTTATGGGGTAAAAAGAACATTGGTTCTATAGAAACCTCAGTTGACTTTGTATCCTTGTTACATGTGTATGACAAAGCTTAGGACTAAATCAGAAAACAACAACCTCTTTCATAGACTCTTTTGTTAACCTTCAAATGCCAGTGGCTCACTCACAGAAACAGAAACTTCAAGTGTCTTTTCTGATGTGAGAAGGGTGTCTGGGATCTGTAAATCCCACTGTGGGTGTGAACTGATAGACTGAGGAAGTCCTGTGAAGGATGAGTGAGGGGCTGTAACTCAGAGAGTAGGGTGCTCGCTCACCTGTCTGCAGGAGACACTGGTTCCAGCACCACACCCACTGAGCATGGGGGCTCATGCCTGTGGTCTTTGAAGCTGGGAGGTAGAGGCAGCAGCATTGGAAGCTCAAGCTCATCCTGGCTACCTTGTTGGGAAGTTCACAGCCACGCTGGCGTAATTAAGACTCTGTCTAGCAGGGGAAAGAAGATTCTAATGAATGAAAAAGAATGGGTAAGCAGGAAGTGCAGAAGGATAGTGGGAACACAGGTCAGTAAGCCCGGGCTAACAGCCCATGGGAAATAAAAACCAGAAACAAGTTAATAAAATACAAAACAGAGAACGTTCGGAAAAGGCAGTTCTCAGTACTGCGGAGCTCCAAAAATCTGAGCTTGAGAAACTGAGGGCAACGGAAGCTCAAAACACCTCTTATTTAGGATTTGCTCTGCCACAGGCTTGAGGCCCAATGTGACTAACAAAAATTATATTTTCCCCTCAGAGTACCTCCATGTTATGGGTAAGAAAATGACATTCAGACACTTTATTAACTGACCGCATAAGCAAGGTTATGTGGAAGCGCAAATTAAGATGGCTGCTGTTGTTGGCAGCTGATGGCTGCTGGGAAAGAGGGAGCGCTCTTCCTTCAGGGATCTGGCTCCTGAGGCAGCCCTTGCTCTGGTAGATGGCCTTATATTCCTGCATGTACTGGTAGCAAGCACTAAGTGGATTGCATGAGTTTTTATAAAAAGGCAGAGTACATGTGGTGGGGAATCATGACAGTAAGAACAGGGGAGGAGTAGAGGGGAAGAAACAGAGGTGGGGGAAGACTTGATCAAAACATATTATGTGCATGTATGAAGCCTCAATCTCTAAAAAAAAACCAACCAACCAACCAAAAAAAGATGACCTCAGTTTAGTCTAGTCATAGTCAGAGTAGAACCCGAAGTGTCTTATGCTTATAATCCTAGCATTTGGAAGGCTGAGGCAGGAGGATTGCTGGGACTATGAGAACATTCTGAGGTACATAGTACATTCCATTCCAGCCCTGCTGAACTATAGAGTAAAAGAAAAAGGAAGGAGAGAGGGAAGGGGAGGGAGGGAGAGAGGGATGGGGAGAGAGAGGGGGAGGTAAGGGAGACAGAGACAC
>NW_022196897.1:115490203-115499774 GCF_008632895.1 Mastomys coucha
AGAGAGAGAGAGAGAGAGAGAGAGAGAGAGTGTTTCAGGGCTCATTGCTGGCACGCTATGAGAGACTGTGACAGACTCCCAAGGAAGGATGCTCTGTTGGAGGGAAGTGCTTAAGAGGCTGCTTCCAGTTTTAGAGGCCTACTAACAACACTTGAAACTCAGCCTTTTGGGACTGTAATCCTTTAGAACCATGGTTGCTCTACAAAGCAAAGGAACAGTGATTCTGGTTTGAATGGCTATAGAACTGAGGTGAAACTAAGAAGAAAACAGAACATTCCACGTAAACTTCCAAGAGAATCCAGACTCTAGGAAAAGCTGAATTTAGACTTGAGTGGTTTCTGGAAATGTGGGGAAACACCAGCCTACATTTTTATGTATAGGAAGGGAAACTATGTTCTCTTTATCCAAAATTCTCACACTTGTAGCTGGATAGGGTGTGAAGTTTTCCTGGGAGGAGTGAGGAATATTCTGGAAAGAACAGAAACTATAAATAATGTGACTGATGCTAACTGAGGGAAGGAAGTTAGTCCTCAGTTGACAGGATAAACGATGAAGGGCTTGCTGGGCTATGTTTTTTACCCCAGCTCATGACAATGTATTATAAGGCATGGCAGCAAAAAAACAAAACAACCCCCCCCACCCCCCGTGACATGCAAAGGCCACCATCCCTCCCTCTTCTCAGGGTGGCATCCTGGGCAGTGTCTAAAGCACTGGCCCAGGAACCATCGCGTGCCTAGCAGATCCTCCCTGACACACCTTTATGACTGGGACCCCTGGAGCCAGGGCCTGGCTGGGAGAAGGAGCCGATGCTGGACCTGGACAAGATCAAAAGTCTCCAGCACATTCCTCGTCACTCATCACATGGTAAATGGGGCCACTCTGGATGCTGGCCAGGGGTGGAAGATTCTCTTCGCACCTCCTTTGACAGGCTTTGTGACCATCCGCCTTTGTTTCCTCACTGGGATTTATCTCAGGAGAATTCCCAGCTATTCCAACATGGAGCAATCGCAGAGTCACAGGCTGTCAGAGTTAATAGGTGCTTACAGGCCACGGAGTCATCAGCTAGCATCTCGTTCAAACACCAGAGGCGAGCCGCTCAGGTTGAGGCATGTGGCGGAGCTCACGGGGCTTGGTCACAGGCCATCAGAGCCGTGGGGGTCACACCTCTCTTACAAAATTCTGTTTCCATGAGACGCTCCAGGCTTTTCATGAACATTTTCAAGTAATATCTTCATTTGGAACTGTAGCGTCTAGAGATGGGTAAACAAGAAAGAGCGGAGACGCCATGCAGATTCAGAGTCTGAGAGTGTCACCTCTGCCCAGGAAAGGGATGGTGATGTCTCCAAATTTACTTCAGAGTTAGTAATTTGCTAGAACAACTCGGGACTCAGCCTATAGTAACAATTCAGCTAGGGACAAAATTTATTACTGTTAAAGGACCCTATGTAACATCAAAAGGCAAACAGAGGAGGGAGGGGAAGCCGAGGCTAAGGAAAGCCAGGAGCTAGCTGTGCGTCCTGTCTCCAACGATAAATCATGACAAGCTGTGACAGGTGATTCCTTCCAGGGACACACAGGAGTGGCAGTACTCAGAATACATTATCAGGCTTGTTACATTCGCCTTGGCATGCTTAAAGTTTCTGACATTTTAGAAGGAAAATAGGTACTTAGTATAAGCCACATTCATGTCCGTGTTCACCAGGCCCACCTTCATGTCTGTGTTCACCAGGCAAGTGTCCAGATGGCAATCAAGAGCCGTTCTTTCAGGGCAAGCTGTTCTACAGACAGGCATCTCAGGCTGGCTATATAACTGTAAGGACAGTCATCCCAGGCTGGCTGCATAACTGTCAATAGTGATAGGATGGGAGACACAGCTCTATTCTACCTCCTGAGCCCATCCAGAGAGTCTTCTTTCCTCTTAGCCAAACCAGGATTTGTGGCTTTCCTGAAGAAAGAGTTGTAGACCAAGCTAGTATGAAGCAGAGTTGGGGGAATGTAACTGAAATTTCTGGCCTTCCTCCCCCCAACGCCCCCGCAAGATGAAGGACCTCATTTGTTTTTCAAGATGTCCCTCTCATGTCACCACAGCTCTTCCAGCCTCTCTATCCTGCCTCAACACCCTACAGCACAGAGAGATAACTGGCTTCCTCGATTTGTTAGAATTTAGGAATTTGCTGATAAGATGGTAACTGATTGCTTATCACTATGAACTTTGTACTCACATTCCTGATAAGCCATCTTTACCCTAAGAGCCCAAGATCCCTCAGGCCTAGTGTGTCTAAACCCAGACTCATCATCATTCTCATATTTGGGCTCGGTCTCCTACAGGCATTGTGCTTCTTGACCTACTGCAGAAGTTATTCTTAACTTAGGTTTTACCCTACAAGGCAGCTGGCTGCCCAGGCCTCCGGTCTTACTGCCCAAACCTCTATTTCTTCTCTCCTTCTCAGCCCACTGCTGATCCTTCCTTTCATCGTTTGTCAACTCAGCTCTGGGACTGTGGCTATGCATAGCAATTTTTCTGCAGTTTCTCTATTTTATTTTATTTGTGCTTTCTTGGGTCTCATCTTCTCCTTTCTCCTGTTTTGCTTTGTCTTCTCAATGCCCAGCCTGGGATGGAGACATTCTATTGCAGACATACACTGTGCTCAGACAATTCTCTCTGGATGTACACTTACATCCAGGACCTTGCTATTCCCACAATCGCATACTGGAAAGCTTATGTGCCCTGGCTCTAACATCATATGGCCTTTTTGTCTCCAGCTGGAAACTGGAGTTGCAAACAAGTTGCCAGGGAGACCAGAAGCTACTTGAGGTGCAACTGTGTATTTCTCTGACGTTCTGTATAAAAATGTCATTTGAACATTTAAGTGGCTGAAATTTTCCACACTGTGTCAGTTCAGTTCTATAATGGTATAGAATGTGAAATTATCGTGTACTTTTCAGATGGTAGTAGACTTTAAAAGAAGTTCACGAAGGTTTTTTGAGCCCAGCTCCACCCTGTAAACACTCACATTTTTCTTTCTGACCTGAGGATGCTGGAAGAAGGGCGTGAGGACTCAAGTCCACAGGGTTTCCCTCCAATCAGAAGGCTCAAGACCCGACACAGTGTTGACTCTTGCCTCGACCCCTCCATCCTCCCTTACCTGCTATTTCTGCTCTACATGTTTGTGCTTCTGCGCACACTGGACCACTTGCTCTTTTCTCTCTTGCTCTGTCTAGCAGGCTTCTGTCCTTCATCTAGCATGCTGTTTACCCTTAGAGAGGCAGTAGTACACGCTTCTGCTAAAACACATAGACTCTGGAACCAGACTGTTTGCATTTGAAGATTGTGCTATATTTCTGGCCATGTGATCTTGATGAAGCTACCTGGCCTTTCAGAGCCTCAGCGATCTCATTTCTAAAATGCAAATGCTGCAGGTACACAGCAAGAGTGTATTGAGATTTAAGTAGAGCAGTGTTTTTAAAGTCCTTAAAATCATGATTGATACATGGTAAGCACTATATTGAGACTTTATTATTAATAATACTGTTTTTATTATTCAAGCATGGTTCCCAGCTGCCTTCTTTCTCCTACTTTCCTGTACATCTCTTTAAACTCAGGACATTATTCTTTTCTTTCCTACTAGGCAATGTTCTTTTGAAGAGAAAGAACTCTGTCTTATTTATCTTGTTTGCCTTTGTGTTTGATACATGGTAGATCATCAATTCATATTGAGAATATGCTACCTTACAGATGATTATAATGCTATCAGTGGTCTGGATTCAGGTCTTGGATACCTGTCCAAATTTTATGTCTTAGCCACTTACTTATTCAGTGACTAATAACATTTTGGTCCTAGGGTCACTCTTCATAGGTTCGTGAGTAAAAGATCCAATAGGCAAACCATTTATATGAAACCAGTGTTTTGTGAACTTTACTCACGTTTATATGTGTTTTCTAAAAACAGGCTTCGTGGTAAGTAAAGTTGGGGAATTCTAGGTCACCCAAAACTAAACAAATATCTTCATTAGAGCATTCTCAGTGTTTTGCCTAGGATAATGTCCACAGAGCAAAGAGGGAGACATAGAGAAAGCTTAACATTCCCTCCCCCTTTAATTAAAAAGATTCTTTCTCGTACAATATATCCTGATTTCAGGGCCCTGTACTTGCTACTCCACTCTCCGTGAATTCATGTGAGCGTTGCTCAGCTGATTCAAGAGCCTTGGTCTCCTGGTGTCTGCCATACTCCATGGCTCTTTACTCTTAATGCATCCTTTTCCATGGGGTGCCCTGAGCTCTGAGGGGAGGGATTTGATGGGGACATCCCATTGGGATCTGGAAACTGTGTGTTTCAAGTGCTCTCTCTCTCTCTCTCTCTCTCTCTCTCTCTCTCTCTGTGTGTGTGTGTGTGTGTGTGTCTATGTGTCTGTGTGTCTGTGTGTCTGTGTGTGTCTCTGTGTGTGTTTGTGTTTGTGTGTGTGTGTGCATGTAACTGTATGTGTCTGTATAATGTCTCACTGTAGGTCTCTGCATTTGTTCCCATCTGCTACAGGATGAAGCTCCCCAGTGATGGCTGAGTAAGGCACTGAGCTCTGAATATTGTAGAATATCATTAGAAGTCATTTTACTGTTGCTTTTTTTTTTTTCTTAAACCAGTAGTGTTTGGTTTTAGCCTAGATCTCTGGGCTATCTAGTCTCTTGTTCTTGATCACCCAGGCAATGTAGGGTATGGGTTCCATCTCATGGAATGGGACTTAAGACATATCAGGCACTGGTTGGTTACTCTGACAAGCTTTGTACTACTGCTTCTCTCAAATGAATATTTTTCAGGCAGGACAGGTTATAGATATAAGGTGTAGTGGCTGGGCTGGTGTTTGCATTTCTCTTTTTGGGAGCCTGCAGAGTACCTTCCTGTACCAAAGAGACTAGAACACAGGGTTGAAGGTTCTACATAGGCACCAGCTCAACCTCTCCATGTTCAATGGACTGTGAGTGTTGTCTTCAGCAATGGGGATCCTTGCCCTTGCTGTCAGTTTGTGGAGAGCAACCTGTCGTCTTGGCAACAGCCCAGATCGTTTGAGGATTTCCATGGAACCCTTTGGCCAACAACTCAATTGGATGTAACTTAGTTCCATACTGGAAGCTTCATTTGGTGACAAGAGATGGCCAGCTGGGATTCCATCTCCCTCATTATTTGAAACTTTGTTAGGATTGCCTTCATGTATTTTAGGAATTTACCACTGGACTAGATTTTCATACCTCCCCTCAGTTCTATCTCTCCCCAGATTACCTCCATTATCTCCATCTCCTTTCTCCTTTCCCACCTGATCCTCCAGTTCCTGCCCTTCCTGCTACCAGTCTACCCATAAAATATATTCTATTTCCCCACTGAGGGAGATCTATCCCCCTACACACACACACACACACACACACACACACACACACACACACACCTTCTTCCATATAAAAACCTCTCTGGGTCTATGGATTATAAGCTTATAAGCTTAGCATTTCTTAAGGTTTGTTTTGGACCAGACATCCATTTTCTCATAGAACATTACTAATATCTAACAGAACCACTTTTATTTAAAAAAAATCAACTTGCTATGCTAATGTGACATTTGTTGCTAATTGTGATGCTAAGTTTTCCCTGTGGTACAGACTCTGAGAACATCTCCACTTCTTTCCTAAAATCCCTGTGAAGAAACAGCCAAGGCACTTCACCAATCTATTCTGTAAAATTATACTGAAGTTCTTCTGTAGAGAAAACAGGATTCTTGCCCTGGAGGCACCAGTAGGAACTTAGGGCAGATTCACACCTCCATCAGGGCAGTTCATACAGAGTGTGAACTGTGTGGGGAAAGGGCTTTGGGCAGTATGGGTTCTAGGAGAGCAAGCAGTCTTACAGAGCTGAAAGTTTCAGTCAGGCTGGGGAAATAAGCTTTAATGACCTATGGCACAGAGTGGTGACTTTTATTAATAAATCATCATATATGTCAAAACTGATGAAAGTAGACTTTCAATGTTCTTATTACAGGAAATGGCAAATTATGTGACATGATGAATTTGTTATATTTTGAATTATTCCACAATGCAAGCACATATAAGAACATTACATCATACTCTATCATGGCCTTCCTCCTTTTTAGACAGGGTCTTGCCATGTAGCCTAGGCTGGCTTCGAACTCACTATCCTCCTACTTCTACCTGGCCAATGCTGAGATTACAGGTTTGTGCCTCTGGACCCGAGAAAGCAGAACATGTTTTGAAGAGGCTGAGGCTTTTGTCTCTCTGGTCCAAACTTCTCAGTGGGCAGGTGGGTAGGAAGGGGGTGAAGCCGAAGACATCGTGGTTTTTTGTTTTGTTTGTGTGCTTTGTTGTTGTTGTGTTTTTAGCTCACACAGCAAGGTGAGTGCAGAAATTTTCTTTCTCACTGGACTGTTACCCAACATCTGAGTTTTCAGTGTTAGAATCAGAGAAGCACATACAGCTGCCTCTCCTTGTCCATGGGGAACAGCTTCAGGATTTACAGATTTTCCCAATCTGCAAAGCTTATGTCCCTATTTAAAATCCCATATGTAAGGCCAGAGAGATGGCCTAATGGATAAAGGCATTTGCTGACAAGCCTGCTAACCTGGGTTTGAACCCCAGAATCCACATGATGGAAGGACAGAAACAACTCTGGAAAACTGTCCTCACACTTGCACATGTGTGCACACACAAGTACATATACAGTAAATAGATAATATACACATGTAAAATAATCTACGTATATTCTCCTGTGTATGTCACATAATGTCTGGATGGAGCACAGAACCTCATGTAATGTATATCTTACATAGCTAGGGCTTTGCTGTGTTGCTGGGGAGCATGACAAGGAAAAATCTGTATGTGTTCAATACCGACAATAAATTTTTTTTGCCTATATATTATTGATCTGAGGCTAGTTGAATCTATGGATGGAGCAATGAGTGGGAAGGGCAGAATGAACACATGAAAATGTGCAGATTTCCTCCCCGTGACTGTGGAAGAGTGCTTCACTTACCTTTTCTTTTCCACACTCCTTCTGATAACCTCAGGCCACATTTAATTTCCGTGCACATCTGTCTTATCCCTTCTGTGTTTGGCCATTCTTGGGAATAAGGTACCTGGCCTGCCCAGTGCTGCCGTTACAACAGCACATGCTGTAGAAGCCAGAAGGCTGGGCTCGGTGGCTGTGGTTTGCTAGCCTAGTAATTGGTAGTGGGAGGAAATTGGCACAGGACAAGCAGAGCCTTCAGGATGCAAGCAAACTTGCGGTATTGTGGTTGCTGTGGCCCATGCAAACAGAAATGTAATATGTGTACCCACAGATCAGAACGAGTGAAGCCACCCACTCTGGCTCCAGGCTCACAGCAGCTGCCCCACCCGCTGCTGGCTCATCTGAGACTCAAGGCTCCCTCACCTAAAGACCTAAAGGTAAGAGTTCAGGAACTAACCTCAGCTCCAGGAGCAGCCAGCTCACTTCTCTCGCCAATTTGTCTTGTGAAACCAAGTCTTCATAATGAAATTAATCATTAATTTTCTCTTGTAGGGGCTTGGACCATTCTCCTTCCGTAATTAAAGTTTAAAAACCAAGATGCATATTCTTTCTTTTGAAACTTGGAGAACTGAAGAAACCTCATGCTTCCTAGTTTTAATCACTGATGGAAGACATTGCTTAACGGGGCCTGGTGGCATAGGCTTGCCACCTGAGTTCTCAGGAGACGAGGTAGGACATCCAAAACTTTGAGGCTACATAGTGAGACCCTGTCTCAAAAGAAGCCAACCAAACGAAGTCCTGCTTAATCACACAAGCTCTGTACCCCCTGGCTTTGCAATAGGTAGTCCCTTTGATACCCACTCACATACTAGTAGTTATTGAAAGTTCTCTAGGAGCGTGTAGAGATAGCTTTATTTAGACCAGAGAGCTCAGAGCCACTGATCTCTTTACTTGGGTCTTCACAGATGCTTGTGGGTAATCTTTGATGTCAGAAAGTCCAAAACTTTCAGATCAAACTACGGCCATCACTCTCCTGAGCGTGCATCTTACAAAAAGCTATGGAGGTTAATTATACATATGCAGACCACTGGTGCTTTCTGTACTTCCAACAGCCTTTCACCACATCTCAGACAACCCCATTTCTTTATTCCAAAGACACTCCTAGGCCCTAGTGTCAGGAGATATATTTGAATTGGAGGGTTCCCTGGACTCTTTGTAAAAACTATCACTGCTTTGGTGATTGCAATATCACACAGCAAGCAAAATGGGTGTGGTTTAGTTATCAACTGCTTTGGGAAACTGTTTTTCTCCTTCCACTGTGTGGGTTGTGGGGATGTAACTCAGGTCATCAGGCCATAGTTACTGAGTCATCTCACTGGCCCTCATCTGCTTATGAAACGAAGTGTACTGCTTTACCCCATCTTTCATCACTGACCCCTGACGGCCTTTCTCAGCCATTCTTCTGATAAACCTTTGTGTTCTCCTTGCTCTGCCAAGAATGTGCTGGCATTGTATTCTTCTGGAGTTTTTGCTCATACTTTGTTTTTTCTACCTGTACTTGTTGAAACTCTATGGCTCTTTCAAGGTCCGAGAACCAGTTAGGGTTGGGTTTCGCCGCATTAAAACAAATTCTACTACCGTCACTGAACCAAATAAGGATTAATTTATCTTGTTCAGCAAGAAGTTCAGGGCCCTACTGTGTGGGACTAGATTATATCCAGGAACTGGGCTCCTTCCAAATGTTTGCTCTGTCCCATTTAGTAGCAGGGCTGCATCTTTAGGCATCACCCAGGGTTCAAGTGACAAAAAGGTGGTAGACTGCTTAGAAAGCTTGAGTAAGCATGCCCACATCTCATTGGTCAAACGAGTCACATGACCAACTTCATCTGGAGAAACTTAAGTTTGTCTAACCTGTAAAGGCCAGCTATAAGGGAACTAAAATGGTTGTCAATGGCATAGCTTGTTTAAGTGATATCTCCTCTCAGCAGCCATTGGGCATTCTTCTGCTTTAATCTAACACACGTGATCCCTTTAAAGCACTGATACCTGTCCCATGTTACAGACTCATTCTGTATAATTCTAGGGATAGCCTCACTATTTTCTCCAGGTTGACTGAAAATTAGCTTGTTCACATTAATGATCCTCTTGCCTCTTCTCCATAGTGCTGAGATTGCGGTTGGATTATAAACTTCATGAGGGTACTAGAAAAGACCATGCACTACCTTGTTTCCTCTGAGCTCCTTTTGGATTAGTTTGTGATTTCTGTTTCTTTCTGCGTGCCTTTTCTGCTCTTCCATCCTAAAAAAAATAGTTGGAAGACTGTCCATGAGCTATTATGCATTTAAACCCAATGGAATTAAATGGATGGGGGATGGCACAGTTATTCAAAAGGATGCTATATTTAGAATCAGGAGGGGCTGAGTCAGAATTCTGGTCTCAGTCTGTAACTTTGTGTGAATAGCATGATCTTGGACCCACTTTTCATTAGCAAAAAAATTAAAGGATTCAACTAAATGCCCCCAAACTTTTCTTTCAGTCTTAAGATCTTTTTTTTTTTTTTTTTTTTT
>NW_022196897.1:115499943-115525592 GCF_008632895.1 Mastomys coucha
GACCAGGCTGGCCTTGAACTCAGAAATCCGCCTGCCTCTGCCTCCCAAATGCTGGGATTAAAGGCTTGTGACAACACTGCCTAGCTTCAGCCTTAAGATCTTAATGATGCTTGTGAGTGGAATTGATTAGCCTCTCTGAGGCAGTCTATGGAGATGAAGCCTACTTGGGGTCAGTAAGAGCTAGCAAAACAAAGACCAGTGGAATTCAAGAGTGTGTCAATTACTCTCACAGTATTCAGGCCCAGGACAAGCCCAGTGAGGTCAAGAACAAAAAGGAGCCTGGGTCAGATCAGGAAGTTGGAAGTTAGATGTCAAGTTTGTGCAAATAGAGAGGTGTCTTAGTCAGGGTTTCTATTCCTGCATAAATATTATGACCAAGAAGCAAGTTGGGGAGGAAAGGGTTTATTCAGCTTACACGTCCACATTGCTATTCATCATCAAAGGAAGTCAGGACTGGAACTCAAGCAGGTCAGGAAGCTGGAGCTGATGCAGAGACCATGGAGGGATGTTCCTTACTGGCTTGCTTCCCCTGGCTTGCTCAGCTTGCTTTCTTATAGAACCCAAGACTACCAGCCCAGGGATGGCACCACCCACAAGGGGCCCTCCCTACTTGATCACTAATTGAGAAAATGCCTTACAGATGGACCTCATGGAGGCATTTCTTCAACTGAAGCTCCTGTCTCTGTGATAACTCCAGCATGTGTCAAGTTGACACAAAACCAGCCAGTACAATAGGGTCAAACCTAAGAGGTCATGTGCTAGAGATTAAGAATCCTTCAGCATCCTTCTGAGACTTGCATCATATTAAAAGGAAAATAGCTATTATTAACACTTACATAGGTTTGTGGAACAGAGAGCCCCACATGTAGTACTATATGTAACCTGGGGGAGTGACCAGTATCAGCATCCCAGTCTACAGAGGACAGAGAAGTGAGGGCTATGGATGGGAACCTCAGGTCCACTCATGTGCTGTTCTCTCGAGGCTCTACATCCCCCTCTGTGGGTGAGCGTTGGTCACATCACTGGTGTCCCAGACTTAATAGTGGAACAAAAACTATTAAAAGCTTAAACAAGTTCTGAAGTTGGCAAGCCAGCCTTTTGGCAAAGGTGCCCTGTAGTCGTTGGGCCCTGCAGCTTCTTTGCTCCTGGAGGTGATGGGTCAAGTGTTGCTGAGCTTTTATCTTGCCCTCCGACTACCTTTTCTGGCTCTGGGTCTGAAATTTGTTCTGTTTCTATCTACTTCCTTTTGATCCCAAGTTTCAATGTTCACTAAAAGAGAATAGAGTTAAAACAGTGGCTCCAGGTGCCTTGCTGACACCTCCACTTCCACACATTCAGCACTTGACTCAGATCATTCTCATCTCCATCCTTGTTCTAATGTCCCATCCTCAACCCAATCCAGGGCTTGGCTCTTACTCTCCCTTGTCCTTTCCACGTGCACTCTTCCGTGAGATGCTATGACACATCCAGCCATTCCTGTTATTCCTCCTATCCAGGTTTAATGAGTCACAGGTGGGCCATAAAAGCTGATGTTGAAAAGAAACCTCACACTTGGATGAGACTATTGGTTATACTCAGAGGTCCATCACACAGTAGAAGTTGCTGACTTTGGCATTTTTTTCATTGTCAGAGAAAGACGTTTGATGATGATTTCACAAGTGACTTGCCAAGCCAGTTTCATGGAGTGTTCCAAGAGGAAAACATGGCCCAAGTATGTGATTCTTCTTCCTTGTGCCTCAACTTTTTCATGGCAATAATGCTTAGCTGTCATCTCTAGAACTTCAAAGAGATGCCAGGGGCAAAGCTATAGGCACCACATAAGTTCATTCATCTCTGTTACTTCGGAAGTTACCAGACTGCTCTCTCTGTTCCCCCAGCAGACCCAATCCCTCAGGCTTGTTCCTGGCTCTGCAACACAACACCATCTACAGCCTTCCTTCCATGCTTCCTTTGAATCCCACAGACCATGCCCTCCTGACCTCCCTCCCCCTACTTGTTGCTGTGTCCCAGCCCCCAACTCAGGAAGGCACCCTGTTCAACCACAGGCCACACCTGCCTGAAGACTATGTAGACAGCCCTCAGAACTCTGTTAACTGCTCTCACAGCAGATCCAATCCCTCAGGCTCATCCCAGCTGCAGCCTCCCTTTCTTCCCCTTCCTCCATGCCTCCTGTGGATCCCCACAGACCATTAAGTCCTGACCTCCCAGAAATCAGCACCTAGAAGAGTATTCTTCAACCTATTGGTCTCCACTCCCTTGGGGGTTGAACACCCTGTCACAGGGGCTGCCTAAGACCACCAGAAAACACAGATATTTACTTTTTGATTTATAACAGTAGCAAAATTACAGTTATAAAGTAGCAATGAAAATAATTTTATGGTTGAGGGTTGCCACAACATGAAGAACTGTATTAAAAGGTTGCTGCATTAGGAAGGTTGAGAACCCCTGACCTAGTCCTATAATCACCCCAAATCGAGATGCCTAAACCCCAAACTCTGTTTTCCTGACACAAAACATCTAGGAAATCTGGGACATTATGAAAATATCAAACCTAAGAAAAATAGGAATAGAGGAAGGAGAAGGATACCAGCAAAGGCCAGAAAATATTTTCAACAAAATCACAGAGGAAAAATTTTCTAACCTAAAGAAGGAGATGCTTATAAAGGTGCAAGAAGAATACAGAACGCCAAATAGATTGGATCAGAGAACAAAGTCCCCTTGCTACATAGTAATCAAAACACTAAGAATTATAAAACAAAGAAACAATATTAAAAACTTAAAGAGAAAAAGACTGAGTAATATAGAGAGGCAGATCTATTAGAATTATACCCAACTTTTCAATGGAGAGTCTAAAAGCCAGAGGGCCTGGATGGATGTGCTGCAGACTCTAAGATACCTCAGACACCAGCCTAGACTATTATACCCAGCAAAACTTTTAATAATCTCAGATGGAAAAAATAAGATATTTTATGATAAAGTCAAATTTAAACAATATCTGTCTACAAATACAGCTATACAGAAGGGGCTGCAAAGAAAACTCAAACTTAAGGAAGTTAACTACACCCATGAAAACACAGGAAATAAATCTCACACCAACCATTGATAGAATCAGTTAGGTGAAGAGGAGGGTGGGTAGGTGGGTGGGGGCAGTCATGTGGATCTCCTTGGGAAGGAGAAAGATGGATTTTGCAAGTTGGTGATGGGATCAGGTGGTGGGATAGATAGGATGGAGGGAGAGAATGTGGGAAGAGATGGCTAGAATTGAGGGACATGTGAAGGGCAGTGTGGAAACCAAATGCAATGAAACTTCCTAGGATCTATGAAGATTATCCTACCGAGGACTCGTAGTAGTGAGGAATAAGGAGTCTGAACTGGTTATCTCTTCTAGCAAGATGTGACTCCCAGTGGTGGAACAAAGTTGCATTTAATTGAATTGTTGACTGATGGGGTGTCCTGAAGATCCATAAACAATACAGGCTGATGCTAGGGCAGAGGGTCATTCTCTGCAGACAGTGGGGGCCCATCACCAAGGAAAACCCCCATACAATTCATTGAACATGGAGAGGTCAAGTTGGTGCCTGCATGGAGCCTTCACCCCGACATTCTAGTCTCTTTAGTCCAGGAAACTACTCCACAGGCTACCAAAAGAGAAGTCTGGACATCAACTCAGCTACAAAATCTTTGACTTATAACCTGTCTTGCCTGCAAGATGTTCAGGCACAATGTCTATGAGCCAATGTCTTATTTAACTTGAGGCCCACTGCGTACAGTGGTTCCCATGCCCAACACTGCTTGGATGACCAGGAACCAGAGACTGTATAGCCCCAAGACCTAAGGTAGAACAAAACATAACTTGTCTTTTAAAAAAAATCAATGAAATGATTCCTAACTATATCCTTCTCTACTCATAGAGTGGCACCTTGTCCAGTCATCATCAGAGAGGATGGGAACAGATGCAGATTTCCACAGCCTTATATTATGTGGAGAAAGTCTAAACTGGAGGTCTCCATTGGGTCCTTCCCCTAAGAGACCAGGGCACCCATGGAAGAGGGTGCAGAAAGAGCAAGAGGAGATGGAGGACACCAGAAGAACATGGCCCACTGAATCAACTAAGGGGAGAAGAGAGCATATGGGCTCACAGAGACTGAAGGTCTTCAGCCCCGGGTCTTCAGGAGTCTGCACCAGATCCTCTGCATATATGTTGTTGCTGTTAGCTTGGTGCTTCTGTGGGACTCCTAACTATGGGAGCAGGTGTGTCTTTGACTGGTTTGTCTGCTCTTTGGACTTTTCCCCCTTCTGTTGGATTGCCTTGTCCAGCCTCTATATGAGAGCTTTTGTCTTGTCTTCTTGTATTTCATTTTGTGTGTATATGTGTGTGTGTGTGTGTGTGTGTGTGTGTGTGTTTGGTTGTTGTGTCTAGGAGGCCTGCTCTTTTCTGAAGAGAGATGAAGCAAGAGTGGATCTGGGGAAGAAAGGAGCTAGGTGGAGCTGGGAGGAGCGGAGGGAGGGGAAACTGTGGTTGGGCTGTATAGTTTGAGAGAAAAATTTGTTTTCAATAATAAAAAATTAGCTATAGGACTTTAGAAAATATTCTCTCCTTTTTAAGTAAGTCACAAAATGAAGTCATTTGCCTCCAGCCTATCTGGGCTCATGGTCCATTTTCTTTTCACTTTCTCAGGAAAAGACCATACGCGTTCTGTGGCATTTAAGGGTGTGCGGCTCTCTTGATAAGTAAAATAAAAATAAGAGAATAAAAAACTAATAATAAGTTGAAAATCATATGACTTTACTTGGAAATTGATAAAGTCCAATCTTATTAATAATATATAATTTGACAATAACATAATTTTTATCAAATTATAAAGTCCAATCTTATTTCTGAGGTGAAACAGAGATTGCCATCAATGCAAACACACCTGACCTTGAATACAGGTTTAAGATTCTTTGAGGCAGTATCTTTAATATGGGTTCTTTAAAAATATAAATGGAAGATTAGTATCTGTATGTAGCACCCACTGAAAGCAATATATTACCAGTTCATTTGGAAAACAGTCATCTCCTCAGAGAGTTTTAAAAGGTACTTTTATTTATATTTAAAATATAATATAAAGTAAATAAATAATATAAAAATATTTATTTTTGTTTTATGTGCAAGAGTGCTCATTTCCATGTATGTATGTGAACAACATGAGTTGTTGGTGTAGTGGAAGCCAGAAGAGGATGTTGGGTCCCCTGGAACTGGAGTTAGAGATAGTTGTGAGCTTCCATGTGGGTGCTGGTGACTGAATTGAGATACTCTGCAAGAGTTTTGTTTTGCTAGAGAGGTTTTCTCTGTGTAGTCCTGGCTGTCCTGGAACTCACTCTGTAGACCAGGCTGGCCTCGAACTCAGAAATCCGCCTGCCTCTGCCTCCCAAGTGCTGGGATTAAAGGCGTGTGCCACCACTGCCTGGCTGGAGATTTTCTTAACCAGGACTGGGGACATATCTCAGTTGACTGTGTGCTTTCCTAACATTTAGAAACCACTGGGTTTGAGCTCCAGCACCACATACACTAGGTATGGTGGTATCTCTCTGTAAAACCAACACTTTTGAGATGAAGTGAAGGAAGAGCAGAGGTTCAGGGTCATCCTTGGAAATGCATAAATTCCAGGCCAGCATGGGATCTGAGACCCTGTTAAATCAATCAATCAATCAATAAATCAATAAACAATCTATCTATATGTCTGTCTATCTGTCTGTCTATCTATCTTCTTTTACCTTGTCTCTATTAAGGACATAAACGTCCTGGGGTAGGTGAGTTTTTATCAAAAGCAGAAGTGCACAGATAGAACATGAGGATTTGAATGCTCTCTGAGTTAGGGATCACAGTGATCCTTGTCAGCCTACTGTTGGGTGCTCACAAAAGTTCTACGACTTGGACAAAGATACTCAAACCCTACATATCTGTAAGTAATTGTTATCTCTTCTATTCATGCTTCCCCACAGCACTGGGGACACTGTCTACTCCTTTCCTGTGAGACAGTATGTTGTACCTAGAAACACTGGAGGGCTGCCCTGTGGACCGTTTTTGTGAGCTCTTGGGTTCACAATGAGTAGTGCAGCCGCAGTAGGTTGGCTCAGTCCCATCCCCACATCAACTGGCACAGTTTACTTGCCCTGTCCATTCTTTTTTTCATCTTGGGACATTCTGTTTACTACTCATAAATCCTTGTAGGACTCTTAAGGCCTTTCCATACTGTGTTGGAGCCTCCTGATTCAGGCTTTGTTAGAGTACTAAAGCACAGCTATGATTTATTACAGAGAAAAGGCACAAAACAAAATCACAGAGGAAAGGCATATTGAACAAGTCTGGCAGGAACCAGGGCCACTCTCAAGTAATCTCATCAAGAGTTATATACGATATGCTTAACTTCTCTGGCGACTGTGGGTACAATGCATCATTTCCAGGAAAGCGGTCTGAACTTAGATGTCCAGTGTGCTTGCTGGGCTCAGTCATACCGGGACCTCTGCTTATTTAGTATGTTCCAAATTTTCAGATGTTTGGAAGCAAAGCTAGTGCATAGTATTGTCAGCACAAACTCTTTAATACAAATGAAAAATAGGGGTCTCTCTAATCATTCAGGAACCGACAGGGATCCTTCCATAAAGCTATATCCCCAGATGTTAGTCAGCAGCTGGATTTACATGTAGTGGTTTTAAGAAGGGCAGGGCTGGGCCTGTGATGCACTTTAATTCACAGTCTTCCTTGGCCCTTAGCCAAGGCATCTTTAGAAAACAAAATCTATTACCAGGACCCCATGCTTGATGGATGGGGAAACCTGACATATGGGTCTTTTCTGCCAGACAGGGTTCTTGTACCAAGCTAATAAAAACAGCCTTTACCCTCTACCCCCATAAAGCTCTGTAGGATCCTAGAGTTATATGGGAACTCCCTTTCTCTAGCCTGAACTATCAACTCTGGTTTAGGACAGATCTGAGCTGAAGGCTTCCAGGGCAGTGGGAGAGTGTTAGGTGAAGGCCCTTCCTAGTGGGCACACCCAAGAACACTACTGACAATGACAGGGATACTCCAAATAGAGTGTACTCTAGTCAGGTACAACTGTATAACAGGCTTTGTTGGGCTTCCTGGGGGTAGCTTGGGGGTCCCACCATAGGCCTCCAGTTCTTTCTAATGAACCCATTTCAGTCCTTGGTGGTGAGACTGGCCAAGGTAGTGAGATAATCATACAGTTGTGGTCAATGTCAGAAGATGTTCTATGTAAGATGAGTGGAGCTGTGCCACCTGTCACCATCCTGGAGCTAGTGATCAGAGCCCCAGAAATCAGTGAAATTCAAAGCTCTCCCACAGCAGTATGGAATGGCAGCAGAGCAAGTTTTCCTTCAGGAAGAACGAAAGTTTCCAGAGATGTTCCTAAAAGACAAAGACCATCAATGTCTCACGGAGCCCCCATATCTACTCCAGTACTGTTTATGATGTTTGCTTTGGCTTTTGTCTTCATTGTTCTATTATCAGTGTGCTCCATCTATCGACCAGAAATACGCACTTCTAAAATCATCCCTGTAATTTGGTCTGGGAGGGTTGTCAAAAGAGGGACAAAGGCACTTTCATGGACAAAACACTACATACAATTTAGCTAGAAAGGAACACCATGTCCAGGAATCAGTCAAGGATAAAGGATTTCAACATGGATTTGTATAACCTCCCACTCCTTTTATCCCAACCAGTCTGGAAAAATCATTCAGGTCTTGAGCACAGCTGAAAAATCATCAGAAGAAAGCGACAAAAACTGGCTTTTTTTTAAACCCCAGAAGAATGTTTGCATCTAGGGAGTGCCTCTCTTTGAATACTGGTTGTCTTATGCCAGTGGGCCCATTAGGAGAAAGTAAAACCCATCCTTATGAAGATGTATTCTGCTTCTGATACTCAACTGTTTCTACTTGAAGTCCCCCATCAGTGGCAACACGCAGGGAAGTTTATTTTACATTTTCAACTTTCCCTGATTGGTTGGGAGGATCACTCTAACATTTATATCATTTCATAAATTAAAGGCTCTCTAATTTGAAATCTTAAACAGTTTTCATCAGTTCTAGTCAATATACCTAGTAAGAGGTTTGCATAACTAAGCAGCTTTGGTCAAGGTGTGGTCCTATCCATTATTGATCCATCATTGGCTCCTCTAGTCTGTACTGAAAGGTGTATGAAATCTCTTTCTGGGAGACAAGTTTCTCCTTTGGCTGGCATCAGGCTTCAGCTTTTTTCGTCTTGCACAAGATTCCTGAGGGAATTTCTGGTTCCCTGGGGACCACTGTTTCAATAGACTAATAGCCAATGTAAAGGGCACAAGTGTTTCTCTTTAACATACCTCTTGGCCATCTCCTAGGATGATCCCATCCCCCTCCTCCTTTCTTTCCTGGCTTATCTAACCTTTGACCCTGAACACTGTTGCTTTCCACCCCTCCTCATTTGGTTAAAACACCAGTAAAAACTTTTGACATCTTTGGTTCACTCAAAGATGGTCTGTTAGGCTTGTTACCTCCTACCTGGAGGAAAGGACAAAGCCACCAAGGAGACTGGATTCCATTCACTCACTTCAGCTAGATTCACCTGGGGCTCTAACAAGTCAGTCCTTTTGAAGTTGGAGCATCATCTTCACATTCTATATGTAAATATTGTTATTCTAAAGCCAAATATGGAGTAGCCTATGAAGATAGGTTTAGGCTTCTCCAAATACCATATTCTAATGTGGTGACAGTCTCATGACTTTTTATAGTAACAGAATAAAGAAAGTCATAAATCAAAATATCTTAAGAATACATTGGTGGGTCATGTCAAAGTAGAGAAATCTTTGCTACAGGCATCAAATGTTATCTGATGACATTCTTGGCTTTTGGGTTAATGAAAACTGGGGCACTGAAAGGATTTGACTAGTGGTATATAAATTTTGGGACATCTTTGATTGCAACAGCACTTTTCTTTGCTCTTGGTGAACCTGACTTGGTGGTCTAGGGCCATGGAAAATTTAATGGCCAATAAAGCTGCTCCAACCATGGCCTTCAGGTTCTTGTCTTATGAATTCAAAGAATGAAACTCATGGACTACAGAGAGCGAGTTTTAAAGAGAAGTTGATTATAGATTCATAGGTAGGAGCTTAAGAGGGAGAGGTAGAGAATAGAGCTGCTCTGTCATAGAAGGGAGGTCCCAGGACCATCCAGCTCCTACTCTGGTGGCTTATGGTAGAAACTGAGCTGAGGTGTGGGGAAGGAGATGAGTTGGTCAGTCTAGTTGGCCCAACAACCAGGTCTACTGGTGTCTCCTCTCAATTTCAGTCATATCCTTACATGATAGCAGCCAGATGGAGATGCTCATTTAGAAAGGGGGTCAAGAATAAAGTAGGAAACAACTCTATTCTGGAATTCCTTGTCTCTGGCAAGGTCGTTTTTGGACTTGTTGCATTAGAGTCCCTCCCCTACCTGATCAGTTCATGTTTCCTGTTCTTATCACTAATAGTTACAAAGGTGTTAAGTCAAACCCAGAATTGAGCAATGAATGACCATTAGGAAAACTAAAATTAGCCCAAGATAATTTAACTTTGAACATATAAAAGTCCAACTGTCTAATATCACAGAAGTTCTAACCAGTCAATCAGCCTTGAAGAATATTTACACAGGTGTCTTTGCTTCTGGGGAATTCAGTGTGTAATTTTCATCTTTTCTTTTCCAGTAGTTCTCAGAGTCAAGATACGTTTAGCCAGATCCCTTCTGATGCCTTATGTTGGGGTCACTACTTCTGAGTTTAGTGGTTCACTAGTGTTACCAAACCTGGGGTCACAGGCCATCCTCCAAGAATCCAGCTTCACAGTTCATCTTTGACAAGCCAGTTAAAATAGACAAATTCATGTTTAAATAGTGTTTTATTTAATGTAGCTCCATTGAGGAAGAGAGACAAAGTGATCCAGTGCACCCTAAAGTCCATCTTGGGGGTCCTGAATCGAAAAGAAGAACTAAGCTGTCCCAGTCCAGATGTGATGCTTTCTACCAGTGGCATTGTCTCTATTAGATTGTAAATCTCTCTCCTGGAAAAGAGAGTTACCACTCTGGCTGGCCCAGGCTTTTCTTCTCCCAGCATGAGACTCCTGGGGACACTTCTGGGATCCTCTGTTTTACTGCTCAAATGTATTTCTTTAGAATGCAATCCTTTAAGTCAGGTGGTTACACTAGGACTCAGCTCAGCATGTAATCTCATAGTATCCTGAAAGGACCTCAAGAGAAATGAGTGAATTAACAACAGTCTTCTCTTGGTAATGCCACACTTAAATCCCAATCACAGCACTGAAACAGACACGTAGAAGCTGCTTTGCTAAGACTTGCTTTCGATCACAAGGCTGAAGGCACAGAGATAAGTCATTGTCTTAAGCCTACGTCACCTTGGATTTCTGTAAGAGCAAAACCTTATCTAAGAGAGCGAAGCTATACCCTAAAGAAGCAGAGGAAACAATTCTCCAAGAACAACCTTGCCCCTTCAAGCAATAGGAACTTCTTTTGGCCCACCCTACAAATCCAGAGCTGACGTGATCTCAGGGTGGGACTATGTCTCAATTGAGACTATTGTCTTAATTGTACATACCTCTTATCCTTTGCCCCAGTTATTCTACTTAAACCTGAAGCTCATGTCAGTTCCCCACAATGATTTGGGATAATGGGACACTTTTTCCATTCCTTGTCTATGATTTGTTCAGATGAACAAAACTCTTCTATTTTCTATTCACACTACCTGTCTCTTTAATTACTGTGTTGAGATGGGTGCCCATGTCTAGCCTTCTGGGCTGCCAGAGCCCAGGCTTTTGCCCTAACACTCCAGTTATAACACCTCTCAAATATTGTCTGTGGATCATTCTGCCCATCTTAGTTCTTTTTTAAAAACATATCTTTATTTTATGTATGTAAGTATTTTGGCTGCATGCATGCATACACAGCATGTGTGTGCCTAATTGTCCCAACACTCTGAAAAAAGAAAACCTATTTGGAAACCCAGCTCCTTGGGTTATTAAATTAGTAAATTCTAAGTGCTTCTTGGATAAAAATGAATTAAAGCCATTTCCTAGAAATCCTCCTAAAGGCTTACTTGTTCATTCGCTTTTGCAGGGTTCCATGTTGGTTGTGGCTTCCTTAAAACAGTTTTGCTGTGTTGGCCTGGTTGAGCTTAGGAGGCTGACTAAGCCTCTTGAGTGCTGGGATTAAGTGTGATAGAAATAACATGCCCTCCCAGTGAGACATCATCCCACCCACTTAGACTTGAAGGAAAAAAAAAAGCGCTTTACTTAAGTTTCTCGTTGACTAACACCCAAATAAAAGTCGACCCCAATGGAAGATTTCATTAGCTTCTATAAGGTGTACACTGTAGCGTATGCATTTTCCATGCTCTGCCATCCTTACATCCTTTCCAGTTCTCACTCCAAACAATTTAGAAAGCGACAGGAGACTGCAAGTCTGGCTGCTTAGGCAGATAGATTTACACAGCAAAGATATTGCCAGAGTTATTTCTTAGGTACGTCAGTGTCATTCTTTTCAAAATTACCCAGGGCTATCTTTCTTACCTGGCAGAGATATGTTTTTCCAGAAAATAAGGCCAGAGGACTTAATGGTAGACCAGGATTTCAAGATGAATGTGATCCTTGGCTGCCCTCTCTTTGAGCTTAGAGGTAATGGAATCATGGACTGGTGGCTGGTGAATCCTGGTGAATAAATACATTCACCCTAGCAACCTAGACTTTGCTTATCTCTAACAGTCCTGGAGCATGTTACTATGTACAGCTTCTTCTACACCAATAGGAACGCACCACTATACTCAGCTTCCACTTATTTTGATTTATTGGTCAATATTCAATTGGTTCAATGGACCTCCAAAACATAATGGCTATTTCTTTTGTCCTTGGTTGACCCTAGATGGATGGTAAGTCCCTATTGTTGAGAACATTGTGCACTTCAGGACCGGTACTTAGCTGAGCTGGATCTAACCTGAAAACCTTTCCCCTGAGGACCAGAAGGCACTATGCAGGCTCCCTAAGGAGAAAAACAACCAATATCTCTACCCAGCTATGGTGCTGATGGACCTCCAACAACGACCAGCAAGATACAATAACCCTAGTGGCATACACACCTTGGTGGTAACCAATAGCCTTCTAATTGGACTTAAGATTTTCTCAACAAAAGGAAACCATGCCTGTTACAGGAAACCTAGCCAACTACCTAGGACTAGTGGGAAGTCATGGGTCTTGGAGGAGAGCCTGCAACCGCCATTTTACTAAAACAGCACAATCTTTAACAACATTCTAAATATTAGTCTTTATTCCCACAGGTAAATGCAGTTTTCACTCCCATCAAGAAAACCTCTTTTTCCAACAAACAGAGATCATTATAAAAACCCACAACATATCAAGATACAGAGTTGTGGAGCTTAATCTCAACTGATACATCTACAATACAACTTCTGAACCCAAGGCAATAGGGATCAATGCAGGCATGGGGGTGGGGCAAAATGTAAAAGCCAGAGGAACAGGGAGTTTCCTCTATGAGACTGTGCGTCCCAGAAATGTCAGAATCCACATCCATGAAGTCTCAGCACCATGGCTTCCTAAACATGACCAGAATAAGAATGGCATCAATAGATGTGGAAGGCAGAAAACTTGGTGTGGAGGGAACTCAATTCTAGACAAAGAACTATAGGCAACTAAGGACAGAAAGCTGAGAGTAACAGAACTAGTCTTCCCCAGGGAAGAGCACAACCAGTTATCCAACATCAAATTGTCAGCCCTGAAAACCTACATCTAAGTAACATTGTTTGGACTGAACAAATTGTATTTATGTATTTAAGTGTGTGTGTAAAACAATAATTAAAGAAAAAAGGCCATGAATTTGAAAGGGAGTGGAGTGGGGTACATGGGATAGTGTGGAAGGAGGAAAGGAGAAATGATAACAATTATAGTCTCAAACATTTTAAAAGATTGTATAAAAGTAAATATTTTTAAGTAAATGAAATAAATAGGGATGGCTTTTGGAAAAATTTCATATCTGCCATGGGTGGTATTATAGTTAGCCACCCTGTCATTTAGGTTCCGGTGTGAACAGCCTACTCTACTAGACTCCTTCACTCCCCTGGACGTTGTTTTATGTTCCCGTGGGAGTCTGCACACCTCCTCTATTACTGTCCTCCAAGCTCACTATGGTTGGAGGTTGTGTACATATTTCCCTAACTTAAAAGGCTCCATCATGTCTTATCAATCATGTGCTTTGCAAGGTATTCTGTTGGCCCAGCTGATAGGCTCTGAATCATACCCACCAAAGGGGGGTGGTCCATCGAGTGCACTGATTAACTAGAGGAAGTCTAGTGAGTTCTGAGATGTCACTTGAGAAGCAAAACATCTCTTCTCTCTTCTATCTCTTAGCCCGGAAACTGCTCACAAAGCTGTTAAGAAGTGATGATGTCCAGCAGGGGTGATGCTCTGCTTGTGAATGCCTCCTGTGTCTCTGTTACTTGCCAGTGCTTCTTTAGGCCTTCTTATAGAAGCTGAAGGTTCTAGTGCTGCTACTAAGCTTCAGCTAATGGAGTTTCTTGCTTTACGCTAAGTGATATTAAAAGTACATTTGGTTTGTTAAAGATCCCAATTAGCTATAATGGGATGTTAGGTTTGAAATAGACACCAGCAACCAAGCCCAGAAGTGTTCTACCCACACCCCTCCCCTGATGCTGTGACCTTTGCCGCCTTTTCTTTCTGTCCATCGTCTTGGATGGGAGGTGCTTTGCTTTGGGTTTAGCACATTCCAGAGCATGACCAAACCCAGCTTTTGGAGAACTCTTTCTTCCATTAAGCTGTAAATCACCACCCAGGCCACTACCCAGAGTCTTGGCACTGCCAACTTATCTCTCATGCAATTCTTCATGGGGTGTGTGGCTTACCTCCAGTTGGTTTTACCTTAACACGGGTCATTTATGAATGAACCTATGAATTTTTGTCAAGGGAGGTATAGTAGTGTTTGGAGAAAACAGAGTGTGACACATTCAGTTTAACCTAATTGTGACCTACAATAGTATCACACGATTGCATTTACATAAAACTCTAGACACACCAACTATGATGATGTTTCTGAAGAAAGCCAATGGTCAGGAGCTAGGTAGACTTTGGTATCAGAGAACAGGAAATATTGGAGGTTGTGGGGTGATTCTACCTTATAATTGTGGTGCTGAGCCCACTACTGTACATTTTTAAAGAATTCAGTGACTTCTACACTTATAACTGGTAAAATTGCATCATATGTGGATCATAGTTCAATAAAAAAATATGAACTTCCTTCTAAAACAAAGACTCTGAAAGGACAAGGGCAACTCCTTGCGTCTATGCAGAGATAACTTTCCTGTTTTATAGCAGAACTGTGAAACCAAAACAAGTTCTAGCCTGCCTTGCTTTTTTATTGTAAACTTTATTTGAAGTGTAATATACTTAAAGATTGCATAACCATTAGTGCATAGCTCAGTGAATTGTCCCAAAATAAATTTATCAATTCAACTATTGCTACACCAAAGATGAATTTCCAGAATCCCTGAAATCCCTACATGTCCCCTCCAGTCATTAATTCTTGTTCCCAAGAGGGTCTGCTATAGTTTGGGTGGGAAATGTCCCCCATAGGCTCATATATTTGAACACTTAATAACAATAGTTGATAATACTGTTTTGGGAGATTGTGGAGCCTTTAGGAGATGAAGCCTATCTAAAAGAAGCAGGCCATTTGGAGAGAGCCCTGGAGTGTCATGTCCCAGTTCCAGGTCTTCCAAGAAGGAGTCCCAAGCATGTACCTCACTGCCATGAACTCCATCAGACTTTCCCCATCACAATAGATGGTATTATCTCAAATCTGAGTCCACACAGATCTTTCCTCCCTTAAGTTGCATCTTTCGAGGTATTTTGTCACAGCAGAAAGAAAAATGTCACACACACACACTCACACACACTCAGTTCATGGTTGTGACACTTGATACTGAGGTCCATCTTGTTCATTCGTGAATGTCATATGAATAAGATCTTGAAACACGCTTTTTGATTTTTATATTTACTTACCTGTTTTGTTTGTGTGTGTACATGCATTCATGTGTGTGTGTGTGTGTGTGTGTGTGTGTGTGTGTGTGTGTACACAAGAGTGTATGCTATGACATATGTAGACAGAAGAAAACTTGTAGGAGTTAATTCTCTCTTTTCACTAGGTGGGTCCCAAGGATCAAACTCAGGTTGTCTAGACTGACAAAAAGCAGGCACACTGACCCACTGAACCACCTGGTCAGCTCAGTGCTGTCCTTCTGTGGCACTTTATGCTGTAGTGATATTAATCTATGACACTGGGCAAGTTTGCCTGTTCTTGTTAGATGGTTAAACATTTTTTAATCTATCCTGAAATCTATGGAGGTGTGGGTTATTTTCCATCTTTATCTGCTCTAAAGAGCATTGCTATTGACATCCTAGTACCATGGTCCTCAACCCTCCTGATGCTGCAACCTTTAATACAGTTTCTCATATTGTGGTGACCCCAACCATAAAATTATTTTTGTTGCTGCTTCATAACTATGATTTTGCTACCATTATGAATTATAATGCAAATGTGTGTATTTTTCTACTGTCTTAGAAGACCCCTGTGCAAAGATGGCTCAATCCCTAAATGGGTTCATGATTCACAGGTTGAGGAGCACTGTCCTTGTACCTGTCTTTGAGTAACAAAAACACAAAAGAAAATAGTAGCAAGTTCCATGGGGTCATGGTCAGGCCTTTAGTGGAAAGATCACTAAGAGGGAAAGCCATCGTGTCAACAACAACATAACAGGACCTTCAAGAGAGAGGCCTCCCTTTAAAACCTGGAAAGGAGCTTCATTAAGACAGATGACTTAATGTAAAAGAGGGATAAATACTACGGATGATATAGCAGGGGGTCGGGGGGACCTGAATGGGGAAGAGAAGGGCAGGAAGAGATGCCAGTATGTGTGAGCAAGAGCGATTTCAGAGAAATCCCTTACTTCTACAACTTTTCCCCAGGGTGTAGGGACCCTGTCCTGCCCATAACTCCAAAGCTTCCAAAGTGCTGACTGGGGGAAGCAGAGATGAAGAAGCATGTTTATTTGCATATCACCGCTATATCTACAGGAGGTAGAGACTAGACCTGCAAGAGAGACCTGGCCTGCTTTCTCCAGGCTGTGGACCTTTTAGAGCGACTAGCCTCTTAACATGCTTGAGCCTGTGATGGTGAACATGGGAATTGCGCTGGGTACAGTACTGGGCATGACTGCTAGGCTCCATGGTATGTGCATGCTCAATGTATTAGATGCTACCAAACGTTTCTCCTAACACTAGCCCCATTTTATGCCATTAACAATGGATTGAAGTTTGTTGCCCCATAGCTTTATTAACAGATGTGGTCCTGTGTTAGCCACATTTCTTGATAGGTATGGAATTACATGGTGTTCTGAGTGTTCATTTCCTGCTGACTAATGAAGCTGAGCACCTTAGATACACACCTTATACTTGGATACCCTTACTCATGAAGGTGTTGTCCACGTACCTTCCCCATCATTCTCTGAGATGACAGCTTCAAATGAATAGCTTTCTTTAAAATGGTGTGAATTGTGAATTGTGTATGTGTGTGTGTGTGTGTGTGTATGTGTGTGTGTGTGTGGTATATGTGCACATGGAGGTGGAGATGCGTGTGCATGCACAATAAGGCCAGGGGGGAACATCAGGTGTCCTGCTCTATCACTCTTTATTTTATTCCCTTTAGGTGGAGTCTCTCACTGAACTTGAAGCTAGGCTGGTTGCCAATAAGCCCCAGTGGCCTTTCTGTCTCCACCCACAATAGTGCTTGGGTTATAGGTGTGTACATAGGGCCAATCTCACTTTTTATTTATTATTATTATTATTATTATTATTATTATTGTTGTTGTTGCTGTTGTGCTTCTCTCTCTTTCTCTCTCTCTGTATGTGTGTATATGTGTGTGTGTGTGCATGTGTACATGTGCCTGCCTATGTATATGAATTCATGCATGTCATGGTGCACATATGGAAGTCAGAGGACAACATCTGATAATTATTTCTCTCTTTCTACCATGTAGGTACTGAGGATTGAACTGAGACTTAGTGGTCAACCCAAGCTTTTTTTTTGGTCATAGGTGCTGTGATCTGAACTCAGATCCACATGTGTGAACAGCAAACATCCACTGAGCCAGCCTAATAGTAGTGATTGATTTTAAAAATGTTTATTTAGTTACAAACACAGAGCTAATTCTTTCTTTCTTTCTTTCTTTCTTTCTTTCTTTCTTTCTCTCTCTCTCTCTCTCTCTTTCTTCCTTCCTTCCTTCTTTCCTTCCTCTCTTTCTTTCTCTTTCTTCTTCCTTTCTTTCTTCCTTTCTTTCTTTCTTTCTTTCTTTCTTTCTTTCTTTCTTTTCATGAACATATATATGAAATCTAGAAAATAAAATGTTTATCCAAGAAGGAATTTTGAAGAACTATAAAACCCTTATTATAAATTTCATTTAGAATATTATGACAGCCTCTCTAGTACTGTCATGCACCAAGATCCAAATGTATACATACTGCCCAGTAAGAGAGCAGACCTGATATAGAGGTGATTTCTTCAGGATTCAGGATGTGGGAAAACAAAACAAACAAACAAGCAAAAAACATTTTCTGAAACCAGCTTAGGAAGTTTGAGGTGGCGCTTAAGTACATCCTCCCTAACTCTCACATCTTAAAGGGGGCAGAGGTAACCAGGGAAAGGAGAAGGGTTTGTGGACTCAAGTTTTAAATTTACTTTTAGCTAATTTAAATTGTATAGACAAATTAATAGATAGGAAATATTTAACCAGAGGATCCAAACAAGTGATTAGAAGCAAAGTTGATGTGGAATGCAGCTCATGAGCTACATCACCTGAAAAAGCTCAAGGAAACCAGGTTGGTGATCACTGTGGCAAGTCAAACACTGCTTACGGTCTGAGCACTGGCAGCTCGTTCATGCTGGTCACCAAGAGTATTGAATCAACTCTACATTGTTGTATAGTATCAGCCACTTTTATTAGCACTTTGTAATGATGTGCTTATCATATTACCCAGTGAAGATCAAGATGGCGGTCTTGCATCTATTGAACTGAGTAAAGGGTCCCCAGTGAAGGAGTTAGAGAAAGGACCAATGGAGCTGAGGGGTTTGAAGCCCCTTAGGACAAACAACAATATGAACTAACTAGTACCCTCAGAGCTCCCAGGGTCTCAACCACCAACCAAGGACTGCAAATGGAGGGGTCTAACTGTTCTGGCAGCATGTGTATAGTAGAGGATTGCAAATTCGATCATCAATAGGAGGAGAGGACCTCGGCCCTGTGAAGGTTCTGTGCCCCAGTGTAGGGGAATGCCAGGGCCAATAAGTGGGAGAGGGTGGGGTGGCAGGCATGGGGAGGGAGGAGGCAACAGGGGTTTGTTTTTGTTGTTTTTGTTTGTTTCTTTGTTTTTTGGAGGGGAAACTGGGAAAGGAGAAATTTACATGTAAATAAAGAAAATATCTAATAAAAAAAGAAAAAAACAAATAAATAAAAAATAAAAATAAAAATAAAAAAATATTGAAAAAAAAGAAAACAAACTGGCTTCTAAGGGATAACAACAAAATAAAAAATAATAAGATAAAACAAAAACAAACAAAAAAAAGATGGCGGTCTTGACCTGCTCTATAGGTCTTGTTGTGGAAGGTTATCAAGAGACCACTGTGATACATTCTATGATATAATGCAGGTTCAGAGTGTTCTGGGAGCACTTGTAAGGGCTCATATTCCACAAACCTTCCCCATCACTTCATGGTAGTTATCCAGCTACATCAGATTGTGAAGTCAAGCTCTGGCCAATGAGATGAGACACAATCATCACCCGAGTTAGGAATAAAAGACAGATGTCATTTTCCAAGAATGTACATGCTAGCCTGGTTTGGGTTCTGATGTACCATTTTTGCAAAAAGAAATTGCTTTGCTGAGTTCTTTTGCTTTGTTCATTCATTCCTTTGTGTGGCATTGAGATTATTCTTTTCCTACAAAAGAAATCAATAAGCATGAGGAAGAAACATATAAGGTTATGACTATGGAAATAAACTATTGATTTTTTTTAAAAGATGCTTTAGAATAAGACAGGATTTTGTTAGTTGCATCAATTTGGTCCTAAGTTAAGGACTGTTTAAAAAAACACAGAAAGTCTTACATTTATAGAATTCTATAATCTCAAATAAGGACACTTCTTTCTTCCTTCCTTCCTTCCTTCCTTCCTTCCTTCTTTCTTTCTTTCTTTCTTTCTTTCTTTCTTTCTTTCTTTCTTTCTTTCTTTCTTTGGCTTTTTGAGACAGGGTTTCTCTGTGTAGTCCTGGCTGTCCTGGAACTCACTCTGTAGACCAGGCTGGCCTCGAACTCAGAAATTTGCCTGCCTCTGCCTCCCAAGTGCTGGGATTAGAGGCATGCGCCATCACTGCCCAGTAGGACACTTCTTTCTTGCCTGTTTATTATAATCCTTCTCTCTCTCTCCCTCTCTCTCTCTCTCTCTGAGATTGTTTTATTACTCTAGCTATTATTTTAAACACTGTATTGACTAATAGAGTCTCTTGTTCTTGATACTAATATAAATGCATCTAATCCATCCACACAAATTTTGGATCGGGGCATAGCGATGCATGCCTTTAAGCTCAGCACTTGGGAGCAGAGGCAGGCAGATCTCTGTGAGTCTGAGACCAGCAAAGTCTACATAGTGAGTTCCAGGATGGCCAGCAAAGTCTACATAGTGAGTTCCAGGATGGCCAGAGCTACATAGTAAGACCTTGTCTGGGGAAAAAAAAATCTCTTCAGATTTGATCTCTTCAGGGCTTTTATTTTTTAAATTGATTTAAGTTTTATTGCATTATGATGAGAAAAGATACATAATTTCAGTTTATCTGAATTTGTTTACATTTAAAAACATATTTTAAGTAAATAGAATTACATCACATTCTTGTTTTCCTTTTGTACCCCAACTCCTCCCAGAGACCTCTCTTCAATACCTGCAATACCATTTTTAATTTTTTCATATTCTTTAAAGTTTATAAAATATTGTAACAATAAAAATGAATAGTATAAAAGTTGTTTGATATAAAACAATCAGTTAAACAGTTTTATGTAGATGCTTGTCTACAGCAATACTGAAAATACATACATTTTCTCAATATACATTTTAAATAACTCCAAACATATTAGCTGTATATTTTAAAATAATATATCACTACTAGTTTTTTTTTAATGAACATAAATAGATAAAGTCTTTTTGTTTGTTTGTTTTGTTTTTAGTAGAGTTTAAAATCTTGGCTCTTACTGTGGTACAAGCCCAAAATAAGAACAGTTTTTAGACATTGGAGTTCACTGTAATAAGACTGTATTTCAATGCCCCTCACCTCACCAAAGGATTTTACCTCCCTAGTAGATAAGCTAAGAGTTGACAGTTCTGCTGTGCCAAGGAATGAATTGTAGGTACAATTTTTGGATACAGACTTCCTGCTATAGTCAAAGCTATTTGACTTGAGTGAGTGACTTCATTCTCAGCCCACAGAGACCAGGTTACATTCATTTAAGAAATGGTGTAGGTATTAAGATGGTCTATCCATAAAGTCATTCACCAACTGTTTCAATGAACAATGGTTCTGCTTGGAGGGTGACACAGACATTAGGTGAGGGTAAGAATTTGGTTCACTAGCTGTGATAATTTGGAAAAGCATTCATCTCAGAGAAAGAGTAACTTATAAAGTCCTCTTCTTCAAACTTGATACAAGAGTTACAAATGTCAAGCAAAGCATTCAGTCTCACTTTGTTGTTCTCTTACAAGCCACCTCCCTAGTTAATCATCTATGTTTCTTTTGGGTATATAAATACTTTTGAAATATATAAGCTGTTCTGAAAACCATAGTATAGTGTAAAGACATGAAATAAACAATACTACTAATAGAGAGGCTGAGATAGGAGAAGCATGGTATCAAGACTGTTGTTATGTGTGGTACCCGGCAAGACACTGTCAGGTACAAACAAGCAGAAAGTGTATATGGATTGTACAATATTGGACCTATTTCTCCAATTACCAAATTAGAGAGATCACCAGATCTCTTCAGGGCTTTTATCCTGACAGGGTGTTAGACTTTTTTCAAGGCTTTCTTTGTATTTATTGAAATGACAGTATCATTTCTTTCTTATGATTTATTTATTGATTAACATAAGTTGAGTCAGCTCTGCATCTCTAGAGTAAAAGCATCTTGATTATTGTAAATGACTGATTTGGTGTGTTCTTGAATTGTTTGCAAGTATTTTATTGAGGATTTGCTTATGTGTTTGTTATTATTGTAGTTTCCTTTCTTGTGTCTTTATCTGGACTCAACACCAGAGCAGTACAGGCTTTGTAAAATGATATTGGTTGAGTCCTTTTTTTTTTTTTTTTGTAATGATTTGAGATTATTTTGTTATCTTTTGAAGGTCTGGTAGAATCCTGCAGTGAACTATCTGGGTTTATAGTTGTGAATGGGTGTGTGTGTATGTGTGTGTGTGCGTTTTGTGTGTGTTTAATGATTTTAATCTCATTGCTTATTATAATAGTTTAAAGGTTGTTTAAATTGTGCCTTTTTAATTTTAACTTTAATAGGTCATATGCATTTACCAATTCATTTATTTCTTTAGAATTTTCTAATTTAATAGAATATGTTTTTAGAGTGTGTCCTTATGATATTAAAACTTGCATTTCCAATTTTATTAAATTGGGTCATTTTTCGTTTCCAATTTCATTAAATCGTGCCTTCCTTTTCTTTTCATTAGTTGGCTAAGGATCAATCTCAGTTAACATTTCAAAGAGCCAACCTTTCATTTCATTGACTCTTTGTGTTCTGCACCACTGTGACTATTTCTGCTATTGACTGAGTTGGGGTTGTGCTTGTTGTTTTTCAGATTCTTAAGCTATTTGCTGACAGTCTCTGTGACTGTTTAATGTGGGCAAGTGGAGCTATGAGCTCGTGTCAGGCCTGCGTTCACTGTTTCCTGATTTCACTGTTCACTGATACATTGTGTTTTCATCTGCATTCTAGTCTCAGAATTTCCTTGATGTCTCTATCATTCCATTCACCATTGAACATTCACCATTCTATAAATGTTTTGTTTACTTTCCATGGGTTTGTGTAGTTTTCTTTCTATTGACTTCTAGTTTTATTCCTTTGCGATCAGAGTATTAGAAGTTATTTACATTTCCTGTCTTTGCTGTTACTTGGTTTATATCATGATATATAGCTCTGTTTAAGAGAAAGTCCCGCACGCCTTTAATCCCAGCACTTGGGAGGCAGAGGCAAGTTGGATTTCTGAGTTCGAGGCCAGCCTGGTCTACAGAATGAGTTCCAGGACAGCCAAGGCTATACAGAGAAACACTGTCTTGGAAAAGAGAGAGAGAGAGAGAGAGAGAGAGAGAGAGAGAGAGAGAGAGAGAGAGAGAGAGAGAGAGAGAGGAGAGAGAGAGAGAGAAAGTCCCATGGGCTTCTGTTACCTCCTGCTTCAGCTGAGCCATCCTCCACCTTGTAGCTGCTATCCCACCTGGGGAGCTAAACAAAAGGCTCTCTGCAGACTGTCCTCTCTCCTCAGAAGTAGCATGGGGAAGTTCACCCACCATGATACAAAGGCTTGCTAGTTCCTGGGCTTTGGCTCCTGACCTTTACTGCAGTATTTACATTATGCAAATATCATGGAACCTAGAGATTTGGTTTCGTTTTGGTATTACTATAAAAACCCTGCCCCCCACCCCACACCCTGAGTAAAGTTGAACCTAGATTGGAATCATTGACTTGGTTCAGTTATTTCTCAATTCGCAATTCGAATTCTCTTGCAGGTCCCTGTCCCTCCTCCTGGAAAAGAACTCAGTTCATGAAACTGCAGGCAGTTCTGAGACTGTGGATTCTGTCATGTTTACATGAAGCGATTTGTATACTTAGGTTAGCTCCATTTTTATCTATGATGCCATTTAATTCCAATGTTTCTCTATTTATTTTTGATAGGATGACCTGTCTAAAGGTTAGAATAGAGTATTTTAATAATCTACTATTGTTGTTTGTTGTTTGTATAGCAGAATAGAATATGTTTTATTAAATTAATTGTATTTTATGTAAGACACATGAATTTATAGATGAAATACTCATACATACATGTTTTGAATTGTGATAACCTCTTAATAGACTGTTTCCTTAATTGATCTGAATTGATCTTTATCTCTTCTATCTAGTTTTGTCAAATGTTAGAACAATACTGCCTTCCTGTCTCCTAGTTCCTTTCATAGGATACTTTGGTTTAATCCTTATATCCAAAGTAACTTTGATGGTAAGGTCTGTTTTTTGGTGACAAAAATATATACATATATACACACACATATATGTATCCTGTTTTCTAACCCAAGTGCTATTCTGTGCCTTTTCATTGAGAAATTGAGACTTTAATATTTAGAGTTATTATTGAAAGGGTGTGTATCACTTCAACTTGTAGTATTTAGTAATTTCCCAATCCTCATTTGCTTAACTGCTATTCGAGCATGGTTTATTCTTTCCTGATGATTCTTGGATACATTTATTTTTCTCTTCAGTCCAAAGAGTTCCTTCTAGAATCTTCTATTGAGGTGGTTTAGTGGTCAGAATTCCTCTAGCCTGTTTTTATCATGGAAAGATTTCCTTTCTCTTTTAATTATGACAAATAGTTTTGTTAGGTTTAATAGTGTGTGTTGGCAGCTGTGGCCTTTCAGAACTGAAGTACATCATTCCAAGACCTTTGGCTTTTAAAGTTTCTGTTGAGAAATTGCGGTTATTTTGATGAGCCTGCCTTTATATGTTACTTGGTGTTTTTCTCTTTCAGCTTTTAGAAATTACAACTTTGCTCTGTGCATTCAGTGCTTTAACTGCTCTAAGACATGGAGTGCTTCTTTATGGTCTGTCTCTTGTGTTATATATGTTCCTTGAACTGAAAAGAGCATCTCTTTCCAAGATTTTGAAAAATTTGCTAAAATTTTACTGAAAATGTTCTGATATCTTTAGAATGGAACTTTTCTATGTGCGCAGTTCATAGATTCAGTATTTCCATAGTGTCTCAAAGAACTTGCATATTCTGTTTGTACACTGATGTTCTGGTCAAATTTTTATTATAAGATTTAAATTTACGAGCTCTCTGCACCTTTCCCTCAAGCCGGATGCTTGTCTCCAGGGAGTGCTCTGACCCTGGGACTCAGGTGAGAACACCATTTTCTCTCTGGTGACTTTCTAAGGCAGGACCAACCTGGAGGCACAGGCCTCACAAGTGGCAGGGCAGCCAGGACAGGATCCTTTCTACCTTTGTCTACAACTAGGAGGGTCAGCATATCCATAGCCTTCTCTGCATTTATCCCCGCAAGCAGAGAGCTTGTATCCAGGGAGTGCTCTGACCCAGGGACTCAGGCCTGACCAGCTGGGAGACACAGGACTCAGAAGTGGCAGGGCAGCTGGGACAGGATCCTTTCTACCTCCATCTATAACTAACAGGGACAGTGGATCCACAGCATTCTCTGCACTTTTCCGGCAAGTGGAGAGTTTGTCTCCAGGGTGTGCTCTCACCCAGGGACTCAGGCAGGAAGGCTGATCCACAGCCCTCTGAGCACAGGTCTTACCAGAGGAGAGCTGATCTCCCAGAAGTGCTGACACAGGCTTACAGACCCACAGGAGGAACAAGCTCCAGCCAGAGACAGCAAGAACATCTAACGCCAGAGATCAAAAGATGGCAAAAGGCAAATGCAAGAATCTTACAAACAGAAACCAAGACTACTTGGCTTTATCAGAGCCTAGTACTCCCACCACAGCAAGTCCTGAATACCCCAAGACATTGGAAAAACAAGATTTGGATCTAAAATCATATCTCATGATGGTGATAGAGGAATTTAAAAAGGACATAAATAACTCCCTTAAAGAAATACAGGAGAACACAGGTAAACAGGTACAAGCCCTTAAAGTGGAAACACAAAAAACCTTTAAAAGGTTACAGGAGAACATGAGTAAACAAGTCGAAGCCCTTACAGAGGAAACATAAAAATCCCTTAAAGAATTACAGGAAAGCACAACTAAACAGGTGAAGGAATTGAACAAAATCATTCACAACCTAAAAATGGAAGTAAAAACAATTAAGAAATCACAAAGAGAGGCAACTCTAGAGATAGAAACCTAGGAAAGAAGTTAGGAGCCATAGATGCAACAGAACAGGAGCCATAGATGCATCACCAACAGAATACAAGAGATAGAAGAGAGAATCTCATGTGCAGATACCATAGAAAACATTGACACAACAGTCAAAGAAAACTCAAAATGCCAAGAGTTCCTAACCCAAAACATTCAGAAAATCCAGGACACAATGAGAAGACCAAACCTAAGGATAATAGGTATAGAAGAGAGTGAAGACTTCCAACTTAAAGGGCTCGTTAATAACTTCAACAAAATTATAGAAGAAAACTCACCTAACCCCCCAAAAATAGATGCCAATGAACATACAAGAAGTCTACAGAAGAGAGAAAGCCACACTCCCAGGTGATCTAACAAGC